>NC_054828.1:80812140-81115170 GCF_018345385.1 Vulpes lagopus
AGGCCATCACCCACCTAATTCTTATGCATTCTCTTCACTGTCCCAGAGTTACATTCTTTAATGGCTAAAATCAAAATAACATGAAACAACAAGTGTTGGCAAGGGTGTGAAGTAGACAGAACCTTCATGCACTGATGGTGGGAATGCAAACTGGTGAATCCCCAGTGGAAAACAGTATGGAGATTCCTAAAAATTTTTTAAATGGAAATACTGTATGATTCAATAATTCTACTATTGGGTATTTACCCAAAGGAAATGAAAACAGTAATTCAAAAAGATACATGCACTGCTATGTTCATTATTGTGGCATTATTTACAATAGCCAAGATATGGAAGCAATCTAAGTGTCAATCAATAGATGAATGAATAAGGAAAATGTGGTGTAAGTATGCAATGGAATATTATGCAGCCACGAAGAAGGAAGGGATCATGTCTTTTGAGACAATGTGGATGGACCTAGAGGGTATTATGCTAAGTAAAATAAGTTAGACTGAGAAAGATAAATACCATATTATCTACTCATAAGTGGAAACTAAAAAAAATTAATAGAGATGACTGGATGGCTTAGTGGTTGAGCTTCTGCTTTCAGTTCAGAGCGTGATCCTGGGGTCCTGGGATTGAGCCCTACATTGGGCTGCCCTGCAGGGAGCCTGCTTCTCCCTCTGCTTATGTCTCTGCCTCCCTCTGTGTGTCTCTCATGAATAAGTAAATAAAATCTTTAAAAATTAAAAAAAATTAAATGAGTAAACAAAAAGCAGAAGCAGAACTATAAACACAGAGAATAAACTGCTGGTTGCCAGAGAGGAGGGGGCGGGAGGATGGGCAAAATAGATGAAGGGGTGTGAGAGATACAGGCTTCTAGTTATGGAATGGATAAGTCAGGGGAATAAAAGGCACAACATAAGGAATGTCACAGTCAATTACACTGTGACAGCAATGTAACAGGACAGGTGGTAGCTACACTCATGGTGAACATGAGCATGATCCATAAAGGTATCAAATAACTAAGTTGTACACTTGAAACCAAGGTAACATTGTATGTCAACTATACTAAAAATAATATTTTTTAAAATTCCACTTATTTATTTGAGAGTGAAAGACAAAGAGAGAGAGAGTAGGGTGGGGAGGGGAGGAGCAGAGTGAGAGGGACAAGCAGACTCTGTGCTAAGTACAGATCTCAATGCGGGGCTCAATCCAAGCACCCCAAGATCATGACCTGAGCCAAACCAAGAGCTGGACGCTTAACCAACTGAGCCACCGAGGCGCCCCTATACTAAAAATGATCTTTTAAAAAAATAAAAAGGCTGATTGTGTTACTATTCCTTCTTTAAAATTAATTTCCATTCACTCCCTGTTCCCCTTTTTAATAATATAAAGGAGGCAGGGGTGATATTCAAGGTTTTAACAGCTTACATGGCCTGAGCACTAAACAACTTATAGACAAGGCTATGCCAGTGTCCATGAACCAACCCTACAAAGAAGGCTCCTCCTCCTTTGGTCCCAAAGTCACATCCAGCTCCAAACCCCCTGTGCCCTGGCTGCTTGAGCCACTCTGTTCTCTCGACGTGCCACGCACTCCCACCACCCTGTAGTTTGCTTTCATTTTTCCTTCTGATGATGATCCTCTTACTCCCTTGGTGGTAAGTTTTCTTCCTCCTCTTCTTGGATCTGCTCCTCCTCTTCCTGATAGCTGATCTTTCTTGAATAATTTCTCTGTTTCAGGCACTGTTCCAAACACTCTTCCATCACATGAAAGCTTATTTGACTCTCACAACTATGCAGTTACACAAGTATTGTTATCTCCATTTTAAAGATGAGGAATCAGGACTCCTGGGTGGCTCAGTGGTTGAGCCGCTGCCTTTGGCTCAGGTTGTGATCCCAGGGTCCTGGGATCGATTCCCACATCTGGCTCCCTGCAGGGAGCCTGCTTCTCCCTCTCCTCGTGTCTCTGCCTCTCTCTGTGTCTCTCTTGAATAAATAAATAAAATCTTAAAAGAAAAAAAATAAAGATGCAGAGTCAAGTTAAATAAACTGTCCCCAGCCATCCAAGACAAATGTCATTTTCTGTGTGAAGCTTTTCCAGACATTTGCAGGCAGAGTTTGTTGTTTTTTGCTTTGTGTTCCCATAACACTTTGTACCTATCTTTATTATTTCCCTCATCGTATTGTAAGTCATCTGTTTACATAGTTCTCTACCTCAGCAGCAGATGGTAGAGTCTCCAGGGCCTGGAACAACACTTCGCATACAATAGGAATTCAATAAAAATCTTTGCCTATTGAACAGGGAATGCTTAAGCTCTAGGAAAATGCCTTTTACCTTGGTGGTTTCCCACACCATTTTACCAACAACTTCAATTGTTTTCTAAAAGTATTTTTTTCAGTTTTGAATATTTCTTATAGTCAGGATAAGCACCTTACCTGAAAGAAGAGGAGGCAACAACCAATGTGGTATGAATTCAGGAGCTTTGAGAGAACATTTCTTACAAGTGAATGCCTACCTACTGGCTACCAAGAAGCTTCTGGCCAGAATGACAACTCTGATTTCAGGCTTTAACTGCTATTGGGATTCAGATCTCCCTTAAATAACCAACACCTTGAGCTGTTAGTTTGCATGCCCACTTCCATGTGGGTGATGATTGGTGAGGAAGCTTTATCACAGGACTGCTAGAACTGGACAGGAGAGCATTGTGTGCTCATTTCTGGGAAAGGTGCAGAAGGGTCACAGGGAGGAAAAGGACAGTACTCACCAACCCAGAGCCAGGTGACAAGGGGGAAAGGCAAGTTCACCAGATTGCCTTTCTCTCATTCTTCCGGGGTCTGAGCCTCTGCCCAGCGCTGTCGCTACTAACATCCTTAGAGCAGGAAAACAAGAGCCAGACACTAGTAAATTTCATGGGACTTAAAATCTCAACATGGCCCTCTTCCTAACTTTGGCAGTCTCCCTCCTTGGTTTTAAAAACATTTTAAATGGGTAGCCAGCAAGAATACTGTCTTTTCATGTCATAAAGTGTGTATAAGATATGCTCTGGGATCCTCATCAACGATCAGAAGCTCCTTCAAGGTGATACTGAATGCCGTACTTGAGAAGATCTCTGGACCCCGGTGCCTGACGCACGGTAGCTAGCACAGGTCTCCATTTCTTCTGACAAGTCATCCATAAGGCTAATCAACAAGAAAATGTGAAATTATGTAGAACTAATTCAGTTTTTAAGATGTCACTATACACTCACACAGACACACACCCCCCAATATAATTGAAGTTATTATGAAACCATAATTTGTATCCTTACACTTAACATAAATCACAAACTCTTCATTTTCATAATCTCCATAATGATCATTGTAAATGACTACTTATTCTATCCAGAGAATGAACCACAACTGAGTTAGACATTTCCTGATAGTTGAACATTTAGGCTGCTTATATTTTTAAAAATAATTACCATGTTTCTAAAAAAAAAAAAGTAAGCAATGACATTCCATTGCTAAATACTTCAATTTGCATCTCTAAACAATAAGGGCTTTTAGAAAGGCCAGTGTCAGCTTCACTCCTAACTAAATGAACATTTATTCCTCAATATCTTCTAATATCTGGTCAATATTAAAGTTCCCGATAGTTCTGACAATGTCTTTTTACTGTTTGCTCAAATCTAAATCCAAACAAGGCCCATCCACACATTGCATTTTGTGTTATGGCTTTGAGTCCCTTTTAACCTAAGCCCCTCCACCCAGTCCCAATCTTCTATTCCATTGATTTGGTGAGGAAATTGGGTCTGTTTTCAATTAGAATTTTCTACCTTCTGGATTGCTTCCTAGAAATAGCATTAAATATATTCTCCTAATCCTTGCATTTAAATTTCAAGTTGGATCTTAATCATATTCTTTGGTAAAAATACTTCATAGGGGATCATATCTCATATTGCATCAGCAGGTACATAATGTAAAATTGTTCCACCAATGGTGATGATACATTTACTAATCAGTGAGCTTAAGTTGGGACAGCCTGATTTGTCCATTTTAAAGTTGTACATTCCCCCCTCCCTCTAAACCATCAAGTAATCAGTGGGGTGATGTTCTAGTATCCTGCAAATACCCAGTTCTTCAGTCTTTACCCTAGTGATTTTAGCAGCCATTGCTAAATATCACCTAAGTCAAATATATCACTAGGAGTTGCAAAATGTCAGTTTCTAGTTCTACCACTTCCTGTATATTTATTCACTGGAATTCTGTTGAGATTCTATTTCTCTCTAATTTATTAATAGGGATTCTTCTATAAAGAAGAGCTTCCTCTTATTAACTAGAGTTATTTAGTAAGCCTGCATTCTGGTTAATATTGGTATGCAGCAAACCGCCCCAGACAGTGGTATAAAACAAGAATTTTATTATGTTTGTGGATTCTGTGGGTAAAGGAATTCAGACAGGGCACAGTGTGGATGGCACGTCTCTGTTCTGTGATGTCTAGGCCTCGACTGGGGAGACCAGAAGGCTGGGATGACTCAGCTTCTGGATGCATCAATGATTTTGGAAGCTCCTTCACACATAAGTTTCTTTGGGGCCAGAATGACTTGAACACTGAGCTCATCAGGGAATGCTCACCAGAATTCCTACCTTTGGACTATCTCTGTGGCTTGGGCTTCCTCACAGCATGGTGGCCTCTGAGAATCTGAACTGTTTTACTGAGATGGTCAGGGCTTCCGAATGAATGTCCCAGCAGACATGCCTTTCTGACTTATCTTCAGAAGTTGCAAAGCATCACTTTCTCCATATCTGTTAGTCAAAGTGGTGACAGGCCTGTCCAAATTCACAGGGAGGGGACGCAGACCTACCTCTTCGCGGGGAGATACAACAGTCATGTTGCAGAAGAACATGCGGGATAGGAGATGTTGTGGCCACCTTTGGAAAATAGTGTTTGGCACAACCTAAAATATGGTTCCTACAGGAAAAGAAAATAAATATCTGATTCTACCCATTGAATTAGTATTCAGGGCAAGAAGCCAGCATAGTGGATATCTTGAATGGTGACAAATTTAAGTGTTTTTCTGAGAACTGAGTGTGAGGCTTTCTCATTTTTGATAGCATTATTAATGCCCTGATTTTTTTAAAATGGTGTATTTTAATCTATTCTTTTTGGCACACAGATTGCCCCAACTTTGGCTCATGAGAGCCTCTTCAAACTGGCTGCTGTGTCCTCTGGATAATACACCATAACCTTTGATAGCTTCATTGTTTGCAGGCATGACAAGGTGTGTCAGGCTTGGATTATACATTACCTGGCCTGCTCCTGGAATTGACCATTTCTCTTAGGAGCTCCACTTCCTTTCAATGAAGAATGGTATTTAGAAACCAAATCTAGGTACTGAGGATGTTCATTACTACAAGGCTGGTGTTGTGTCCAGGGCTTTCCAGTGAACAGAGCAAAAATAGTTTTCTTTTTTTCTTTTTCTTTTTCTTTCTTTCTTTTTTTTTTTATAATAGGTTCCACTCCCAACATGGGGCTTGAACTCATAACCCTGAGATTAAGACTTGCGTGCTCTACCAACTGAGCCAGCCAGGCACCTATAGAGCTTTAAATTCTTAAAAAAAAAAAAAAAAAAAAAAAAAAAAAGTCCGGCATGCATATGTGTATCTTTAAATGCCTAATTTTATACTAATATTTATAGTTCAAATTTAACTAGTATAGGATTTTAACCTAATATCTTTTTTATTCTTAAAATAACTTTTAAGATTTATTTGTTTCTTTTTCTTTTTTTTTTTTAATTTGTATTTAAGTTCTAGTTAGTTAACATACAGTACAATATTGGTTGCAGGAGTAAAAGCATAATATCTTTGATTTTACACTTTTATGTCTTTAATACTACCTTGCAATATAAATTTTACGCTATAAAACTATCTTAGAAAACAAAAAATAACTTCAAAATGACAATGCTAATATCACTTCTAACAATAGGGTATAATTAAAAATAAAGATTTTTTCAATTTTATTTTATTTAAATTCAATTAATTAGCACATAATGTATTATTAGCTTCAGAGGTTGAGTTCTGTTATTTATCAGTTGAATACAACACCCAGTGCTCATCAAAGACATACCCTCCTTAATGCCCATCACCCAGGTACCTTATCATACCCCTACCCACCTCCCCTCCAGCCACCCTCAGTTTGTTTCCTAGAGTTAAGAGTCTCTTATGGTTTGTCTACCTCTCTGATTAAAAGAAATAATCATAAAGTAAACATTTAGATTCCTTCGAAGTTTTTTGTTGTTAGGCTTGTGTATTTATTTTTAAATTTTGTCCTTGAGAAAATCACACTAAGCTTATATAGTGAAGGTACAGTAAGAGAATGAATGTCCAAAGTATACAGAGATGAATTTTGCTTCTTTCCTGCCCCTATACTGCATTCCCCCTCACCCCAGAGCAAACAATTTTATAAGATTTCCATTTATGTTTCCAGCATTTCTCTTTCGAAATATAAACAAATACATACATACAAAATCATGTTTGTATTTATACCCTACCTCTCTTTACCCAAACAATAGCATAGCATTTGTATTTTTCTGTATCTTGCTGTTTTCACTTAACAAGATATCAAGATCACTCCACAAAACTACTGGAACTCTTCCTCATCATTTTCACAGCTGCGTGCACTCCATTGGTGGGCTTACCGTTGTTGATTTAATCTTTCCCTGGAAGATGGAGATTTGGTTTGATTCTTATCTTTTAATTTCAGGTAAGGCCACCAGTAATGACTTTGTGCATATGTTATTTTGTATTTGTTTTTGTGTTACTGTATCTTTGGGTTAGATTCCCAAAACTGGGACCATTGATGTCCAAGGGTCGGTGCACTTGTCATTTGGCTTGATGTTGCCAACTCCCCACCGTAGGGGGGAAGCCAGTGCATTCCTAAGAGCAATGAAGGGGAAATTGGTTCCACATAGCCTCATCATCAGAACATGTCATCAAACTTTTAGATTTCTGCAAATCTGATAGGGGAGAAATGGTATCCTGCTGTGCTAGTATTTTGCATTTCTCTAATTATGAATATGCTCAAATAACTTTAAAATTTTAAAGACCATCTTTGTTTCCTTTATGAGTCTTGTCTGTTCATTATCCTTGTCTTGTTTCTCTATTGAGCTGTTGGTCCCTTCCTTCTTCCAATACCTATGAGTGCTGTGTTGCCATGCAAAAAAATTTGTTTTCCTTTTTGATGGTCTCAAACTTATCAATGTTTCCTTTTATTGATTCTGGATTTAAGCCATCATTACAAAGGTTTTTCTCATTCTCAAGTTGTAGGAATTCATGCATTATTTCTCCACTGTTTTTATGTAATAAAGAATTTGACTATTCCCTTAGTCAATAAATTCCCTTATTTATTCACCTTTATAAATAATGCTTATAAACATCTTTGTGCATATAGCTTTTCCTTCTCCCTGTGTTTCTGATTATCTCCTTAGGGTAGAGGCCTAGAGTGGAATTTCTCCGTCAAAGAGGACAAAACATTTTAAAGATTTTGATATGTAATTCCAAACAAACAATAATTCTTAACACCATAGTAAATGAATTGGCAACAAATTCTGAGCCTCTTGTTATGGGCAAAATGTTTAATCTGCTTGTCAGTTTTCATAATTCAGAGCGTGTGCTATAATTATAGGGTAATTCCCTGGGGCACACCTGTAGAGCTGGAATGTCCCTATACCTCACCAGACACTTCTATTAAAGCTTCTTCAGTTATCTGGGGGCTGGAGGAGTCATCACATGTCTTTTGAGGAGCAAGAGTTCTTCTTGGTCACTCTGTATATGTCCACTGCCAGAAGCCCCTTGATAGGTGACTCGCCATTGCCACTGAGGAAGTGTCTTCTATGAGAATGCCACATCACATCCCTGGACTGCCTCAACACTGCTCCCCCAGTCACCTCAGGGTGCTGAAGCTGTGCTCTGTTCTTTGCAAACAGGAGAATTATTTTTAAGATTTTATTTATTTATTCATGATAGACACACAGAGAAAGGCAGAGACATAGGCAAAGGGAGAAGCAGGTTCCCCACGAGGAGCCCAGTGTGGGACTCAATCCCAGGACCCCGGGATCACAACCTGAGCCAAAGGCAGATGCTCAACTGCTGAGCCACCCAGGTGCCCTAAACAAGAGAATTTATATCTCTGCTACGCTGCCACAAAAGCCCTTAGTGACTCTGCTTGTGCTATAGGTTAGTTTCTTGTAAAGACCATTCCTTCATTCCTACTTGCATTGTTTATCTTCTCCATTGCCCTGTCTGTGCACATATATTCTGTGAACCCATCACAGAGCCTCCCCATCTAAGGCCTCCTGGCTTCTCTGCATGCAAACTCATGCCACAAACAGGGGAGTTATGTCAGTGTAGAAAGCAGGGCTCACTGATATATCTGACAACAGACTGAACCCAAATTTTCCTGCTCTACGGACTATTTTATATGATAGATATGGAGGCTATACAGGATAGACTATCATTTATCCAATTAACACAGGTCTACTAAGTGCCCAGGTATTACTCTAGGTACTAGGGAATGGATGATAAAGAAAATAAATCATTTCCTTTTGGAATTTACATTTTAATAGTGGGAGACAGATAACTAACAATTGTTTAAATTATATCACAGCAGATGATGGGGGAGGATGTGGCTATTTTTGGTAGTGTTAAGGAAAGCTTCCAGAAGTGGTAAGACACAAAGATACAAAGAGATGCAAATCTCTAGGAGAGATTTCTTTTTTGTGAGGCAGGAACAACTGTGGGTTATTGAAGGGGCAGCAAGAAGGCCGTTGTGGGGGGTGGGCAGAGCAAGGAGGAAGAGAAGTCAAAGAGGGAGCCAGGGGTGGGTCCCCTTGGCCTTGCAGGTAGGTGTGGTGGATTTTATTTCAAGTGTGATAAGAAGTCTCTGGAGGGTTTTGGGCAGCAGTGTAATTATCCTGATTTACTCTGAAATAAGGTTATTGCAATTACTGTGTGGTGAACAGTGTGAAGGGGGTAAAGGTGGTATTAGGGAGGCCAGGGAAATCATTGTAGTCACCCAGACTACATTTCCCAGTACAATTCAGAGTTACAATATTCTGTCCTGCTTTCCTCCTAGCACTGTAAGAAGTTATTCATTTATTCAACCAATATTTATTGAGCACCTACCATGAGCCAGGTACTGCTCCAGGAGCTGGGAATAATACATCAATGAATAACACAGATAAAAATAAAAATCTTTGCTTTCATGGATCTTTTGATCTTGGTGGCTGGGGGAAGCAAAAAATATAAATAAATGAATTATCTGCTATGTTAGATAGGGATAAGCTGCAAAGAAGAAAATTAAAGAGGTTAGGGAGTGCAAACGCAGGCACTCACCCAAATGCATTGAGTGGGGTGGCAGGGATTAGATGTTAGGAGGGATTTCAGTTAAGATGACTAGGGAAGAACTCACTAAGAAAACAATTTGAGTGAAAGCCTGAAGAAGATGAGGGGCTTGTCAAGTCATATAGGTCTAATTCTTATTTTGAAAACATGGTCATTCATGCATTCATTCAACAAGTATATATTGAGCCCCTGCTAAGTTGAGTCCTGGGGATATGAATGTGGGTAAAATTATATGTTCTCTGCCTTCATTAAACTTACAGTTCAGGGAGAGGGGAAGAAATATCAAATAATTGTAAAAATCAATGTAAAATTATAACTGTAACATACACTAAATCGAAGCACTTGGTTTTATGACAGCATGTAATAGAGGAATTTTGAGACAATCAAAGCCAGATAACACTGTTCAGTTCAAGTCTAAAGGATGAATAGACATTAGCTCAACAAAGAGGGATGCAAGAACCACCCTTTCCAAATGGAGTAGACTGTCAGGCCTTCTGCTAGGAGGGAGTACAACATACAAAGACCAAAAGGTCCAGATGTTTGGTTGAGGAGAACACAGTAAATTACTGGGCTGAAGACGCAGAATGAGGAAGTTGTTGATGTGCAAAGCTTGTTTTTTGTTTTTGTCTTTAGTAGGGTATTTATAAATTTATCTCTTCTCTATCCATAAACAGGCCACCCTACTGAAGAATCAGACCTGGGAAATCATGAGAAAAGCAAATAAGACTCCATTATCTCTAAGATTAGAATTTATTCCGGTAATATTTTAGAGATTAATGCCTCCCAATACACCAGGACTTTGTTTTCCAGTTGGGATGTGGTGATGAACAAGGACCAATAGGAAAAGTAGTTGATTGTAAATTTGTAAGACAGAGAGAGGGTAGCTATTTAGTTTGGGTGTTAGCCTCGTTAAAAACTACTTTTTGTTGGTCTCTAAGAATGTGAGTTTAAGGAAGAGTTAGAGAAGCTTAACTATATGACAAACAAGGTGCTAGCCTTGAGCCTAGCATCCTTTTCACATCCTAGCAAATAGGGATAATTGGGCAATCAGTTCTCATTTGTTTCACATTACTCAATTATAATGTAATATGCAATTTCCTGAAATAAAACAAAACCTGTATTGGAGAGTATCAACTCTTTGCCCAACTCTTTGGTTATTTTCACATAAATTTCACTGTTTTTTAACTTATTTTTTAATCCTTTATTCAAATGAAATCTTATGCATTCTTCAAGTCAATATATGTGTCCACTCTATTTTAAGATTTTATTTATTTATTTATTTGAGAAAGAGAGAGCCCACTCAAGCACAGGAGAAGGTACAGTGGGAAGGGAGAGGGAAAGGGAGAGTCTCAAAGCAGACTCTTTGCTGAGCATGGAGCCTGACCCAGGGCTGAATCACATGACCCTGAGATCATGACCTGAGTGGAACCAAGAATCAGTGACTTAACGAACTGAGCTCCTCTGTGTTCACTTTTTGATTGTTCCTTTAATTCTCCTGTTGCGTCTTATTGGTCTTCTCTTTAATGAGTTAAAAAATAAATCTTTGCCATGTGTTTACTTTATATTTGTATGAGAATTTTTATTTTTAGCTTCAACATATTTATCCTTTAAGAGATAAATATTTAAGCATCACTGATGCTTACAATGCCCACTAGGAAAGTAGCAAAAGGGTGGTAGACACCTGCTCTGATGCTGCCAGACATGTGGGGAGAGGACAGAACTGAAGAACTGAACTCTCCCATTGTAAGGAATTCTACTCTCAATATTCCCTTCTTTTGGTGGAAAGTCACTTCTGGTCCCTGTTGGGTCCTCTAGGGGGCCTCTCTATCGCACCATTTTGCAGATACTGTATGCTACATCCCCGTCTCTCAAGCTTATTATATTAATTAAATGTGCAATACATGTGAGATCAGGCAAGTCTGGGCATGTTCAGTGAGTATAAAGCTGACCATCAGAAGTCCATTTGCAGAGGCTCTAGAAGTCCCTTAGAGCAATTCAAAACAAGGGCAGAGAGAAAGAGGTATAATGGACACTACCTAGCAAAAAAGCATTGATCTTGACATGGGGGGGGGCATTTGAGAAAATAATTCAATATCTGTCACACAGATTTATCTCCCAGTCCATTCCCTGTAAGAGTAACATTTGAATTCTAGGAAGAACAAAAGAGTTGCAAATGGAAACTAAAACAGTTGAACTTGAAACTCTGTGGGCCTTGGGGGCCGGAGCAGCATAGACCACAGAGTGCCACCTGGAAGGGAGAAGGTGTCAGTCTTCTTCCTACGTCTGACCTGGGGCTGGTCTTGAGGGCTTCATTGCTCTAGACAGGAGGGCTAGTGGAGTAGCAGCCAGGGCACTGTCTGCTGCCGTAAAAGTCATTTGGAAATAATCACTTGGATTCCAGGGTCTGACTTATGGATGTGGATGCAATAGGCCAGCGCCCCACAGTCTGGTCAGACCTGGAAACATTCTGTCAACCTTTTTTTTTTTTTTTTTTAAAGAGATTTTATTTATTTATTTGACAGAGAGAGAACCAGAGAGCATACGAAGGTGGAATAGCTGGCAGCCTGGGTGGCCCAGCGGTTTAGCACCTGCCGTCAGCCCAGGGCCTGATCCTGGAGACCAGGAATTGAGTCCCACATGGGGCTCCCTGCGTGGAGCCTGCTTCTTCCTCTGCCTATGTCTCTGCCTCTCTCTCTGTGTCTCTCAATGAATAAAAAAAATAAATCTTAAAAAAAAAAAAAAGGAGGAATAGCAGAGGGAGCAGGAACAGGGACCCCAATGTGGGGCTGGATCCCAGGACCCTGGGATCATGACCTGAGAAGGCTGATGCTTAACCCACTGGGCCACCCCAGGTGCCCCTTTTTCAACTTTTTTTGTTTTTTGTTTTTAAGATATTATGTATTCATGAGAGACACACACAGAGGCAGAGACACAGGTAGAGGGAGAAGCAGGCTCCATGCAGGGAGCCTGATGTGGGACTTGATCCTAGGTCTCCAGGATCACACCCTGGGCTGAAGGCAGGTGCCAAACCGCTGAGCCACCCAGGGATCCCCCTTTCTCAGCTTTTTATTCAACAAATTTGATTTTAATTTTTTTTTTTTTTTTTTTACTTAATGACATTTTAATCATTGAATTAGTCCCCTACACGAATCTGCTTCCATGTAACTTAGTACGCCTGGTGGTCCTCGCTCTGCACGTCTCACTACAGCCCATTAAATGTTTTTGGTACAAATCCCTGTACTCCTTTGTTGCAAAGTTGACACCCTGTTCAAACCAGCTTAAGCACAAGTGAGTATGTACTGGCCTAGGTAACTGAAAGGTGAAGGAGCAAAGGTGAGGGGTGAGGTTGGGGAGACTGGCATTCCTGCCCAGCTGAATCAAACAATGCCAGGAGTTCCACCTCTCCCCACCCATCCCTGAGTTTAGGTTTTCTCCATATTGACATTATTCTCAGGAATGACTACCCTTCATGACGATCAAGACAGCCCTTGGCAGCTCAAGGCTTTACAGGGCTCCTAGCACCCTTGATATCAAGAAAGAGAGCTTTCCTCCCAGAAGCCATGCATTTTTATAAATTCTGATAGGTCCCACTTGATCACATAGCCCACAGTGAGGGAAGCCTCTAGATAAAGCACTAGGATTGGCCAATGGGGTCACGTGCCCATCCACACTTCCACAGAGAAGGTAATGCCACGTGACTGACCAACCCCCTCTGCAAACACTGTTTTTGCTTCCACACTTTAAATGCCAGTTTGCCAGGCCTCTGTCCTTGGGGAGCATGGAGCCTATAGACAAACTCGTTTGCCTTGAATTTTAATCTCACCACTTATTAGCTGTGCCCCTTTTGGGCAAATTACCCTGGGCTTCACTTTTCTAACCGGCAAAACTGGAATAATAGTACCTCCCTCCTAGTGTTATTGAGAAGATTAACTGATGTAACCTATATAAAACACACATAGGAAGTGCTGTGTGTTACCTATCTTCATCACCATGACCGTCATCATAGTCATCACCATGCCTCCAGGGCCAGTAAAATGACCAAGAACTTAAACCCCATGGATTTGAAAGAAAACTCAGAAGGAGAGTTCTGAGTTCTGAACTATGTTCATAGTTCATACTCCTATACAAGCCTCTGAATGTTTCTTTCTCAGAGAAAATGTACTGGAGCCACTTTTACCAGGAGAGCCACAAAGAATTTAGCACTGCTGTACAGTTAAGGATCAATAGATAGACTATGCTCTGGTCAGAAAGTCGGGGTTTGGGACTTCAAAGAAGACCCCTTCTCATTAAGTGAAGATGAATGGCATTTTCTGCATTCACAAAAGTAAAAATCCGCATCCTAAAAGAACTTGCATGCATCCAGCCCTCATCCTGATTAGTCACGGCGCTTAAAAATCTGAGGGAGACAAGCATCCTTTGTGGACTTTTACGTTATAATTCGATCTGTTAGACTTTGGTACAACTGTATTGGCTTTGAGAAATATAAACCCAATTAAAGTGTGTCCAGCTTTGAAAGCAGAGGGAAGAGAAGGCCTCTGAGAGCAGCTTTCTCATGTTATGCTCTTTACCAAACTGCTTGACTTTTTGCCACCTCATTCCTAGCAGTTAGATCTCGGATCACGTGGGTGGGTGACCTACAATGAGGTTAAAAATCCCTGCAAGAGTTGGAAAGCAAGCTAATTAAGAAACAAAAATCACACAGACACAGGGCCTGTCTCTCCAAAGATGTGTTTGGGGAGTTAGACATTCTTGGTAGGGCATTTGAGGTGACCAGCTCGGTGTCCCTGTCCATTTCCATTTCCATTTCCTGCAATAAAATGAGAAGTGCCCTTATTAAAAAAAAAAAGAAAAAGAAAAGAAAAGAAAATGAATAAGCTGGTTTTGGTAACATCCCTTACAACCAAATCCAACTCAGACCCTCGGATATCTGACCATACTAAATGTCTTTTCCTTGACTTCCCACCCAGTGTAATAGCTTTATGAGTTTTTTTTTCTTCTAGGGATGTACGTGTATTTTAAAACAAGTGTTTGTCATTTATTGAGCATTTCTTGTATAAGCCCCCTACCTTAGATGTCCGTATCTTCTAGTAGAATCCGTAACTGATCACATGAGATAGGGACATAGCAGAGTCCCTGTTGTCTCAACTCTCGGTTTGGACATTGGTCTGAGCTGGTCTGAGCCCCAGGCATATGGACAAGTGAGTATGCCTCCAGGTGATGTGAGCTCCCAAACTTGGAGCTACAACAGCCCATGCTGAGGGGAGCAGAGCTGAGCTGTCCCTTCCTAGGGCAGGTGGAAGGTTCATGAACTATGTAAACTTGGTAGTTGTTTTATCCTACTTGGTTTGGGAACATAGTAATAGATAATAAGAGCCTGCTTCTGGGCAGCCTGGGTGGCTCAGCGGTTTAGCGCTGCCTTCAGCCCTGGGTGTGATCCTGGGGACCCGGGATCAAGTCCCGTGTCAGGCTCCCTGCATGGAACCTGCTTCTCCCTCTGCCTATGTCTCTGCTTCTCTGTGTCTTTCATGAATAAATAAAAAAATAAATCTTAAAAAAAAAAAAAGGAGGCTGCTTCTCCCTCTGTCTGTGTTTCTGTCTCTCATGAATAAATAAGTAAAATCTTAAAAAAAAAAGTTAAAAAAAGAGAGCAATGAGTCTAAAATTATCTGCTTCACTTACAAGGTTGCTGTGAAGCAATGAGAATGTGTATGAAATTCGTGTAGATTTTAGAGTAGTATACAAACAGAGTTATCATAAGAAGATTGAGGTAACACACAAAGGTAGCTGTGTGTATATGTCAGAGTTTCCAGCTATTTCCCACATAGGAGCTGGATTTCTAGTTTGGCCTATCTTGACTGGAGCCTCTCAGAGGCTCCCAACAGAGTGGAAAATGAAAGTGGGCCCAAACATTCACAAAAATTATGGGGTATCTTAAACATTTTATAATTAGCAAATCAGCATTTTAATTAAAAATATAATTGGGATATTAGCAGTATGATCAAAGGATTTCTAAAAGATGACTTCTTAGGGTACTACCCATAAGCACAGCCTGACGATGAGACATACATTTAAGGCTGCATGAGTCACACCTTCTCATTCTGTCAGCATCTCTGTGACTGAACAAACTCATTCGGAAATGGCGACGAAAATCTAATCTGAGGCCATCGTGAATGTGAGTCCTGAACAGCTGGGCTAGGCCCTGGACTGGCACCCTGGGACTGACTGGACACTCTGGACTGGCCTGCCCATTGCCCACTGCCCCTGGATGGTCATGTGTCTCATGTGTCCCCCTCATGGAGGCTCTGAACCTCCTCATCCTCTCCACAACCAACTGTGCCACCCACTGTCTAGGGGTTAAAAAAAATCTCTTTTTCTCCTTTGTTATTCTCTTTCTCCCTTCTCAGCCTTCCTCCTACTAGGCCTCAACAGTGCTTCCAGGAGCCACTGTTTTGTCTCCTCAGAGGCATTTAGTCTCTGTTAGTGTAAACAACACAGCAGTCAGCACAATTAACACTTATACAGTGGACTGTAGTTTGCAGAGCATTTTCACAGACATCCTCTTACCTCAGCCTCACATCCAAGAAATCATTATTATTCAAATGTAGTTATTATTGTAATTTCAAGTTCACATGGGAGGAACAAAGCTCGTAGAGGTGACGTGACTCTTCTTAGGTCAAATAACCCCTCAGTGGCGAAGCCTGGACGCAGATGCAGGTATTCTGAGCCTGACTTCCTTCCATCATGCTTCCACTCAGTCAAGCCGCGTCCTTGTGGGTAGACAGAGTGGCACCTCTCCCTACACGAGTAATTGTCGCGACGGTTGTCATTGCTCATCAGCTTGAGTTCACTCAATGTGCCTTTGTTTCCTTTTCTATGAAAATAATTTTATATTTACAGAGTAGGATTACGAAAACCTGCTGAGAATTTTTGTAGATTTTAAATCTTAGTTTACCCACTAGTTCTTGATTTCTCTACACATAAAATATAATAATAATACAATAATTACTATGGTGACAATAATAGTAAGCAACAAAAGTTTATAGTGTTTGATGTTTAGCAGTTTACAACGTACTTTCACATATATTACTAAACTTGATTTTCACCACTTTCCAGGAAAGTAGATAGTGGCATTTTATACAATGACTGAACCTCACAGAAGTGAGATGCCCAGTTCACATTCTCTCAACAAATAAAAGTTGCCCTGTGGTTTGCACTAAGGGTTTTGGCTTATTCTATACCTTTTCTGGTACCTCCAGCATGACTCAGGGTGGTAGAGAATGTCATGTCCTAGGGCAATGCTGTTGAAATTCCGTCACACACACCAATCACCTGGAGAGCTGTTAAAACTCAGATTCCTGGGCCCAATCACTCTGATTCAGTAAGTCCGGAATTGGGCCCTAATATTTTCATTTCCAACAAGCTTCTAGTTTTTGTCGTTACTTCCTGTCTGGGGGCAATGCTTTGAATAGGGCTGATAAGAGGGAAAGCAACTCCTCCTCAAAACTTAGTCCTGTTATCACTAAGGGGCGTTAACAGTAGTACGTACCTCACAGGGTACTAATGAATTAACATATGTAAAAGCCCTTTTACACTTGCTTATAATGTACTATGTAAAATATACTTGAAGTTTGAAAGATTACATCAAGCACGTTCTTACACAGATCTCCGGGGTGCCATCCACAAAATATTCTAGGCACACTATGCCCATGAATTTGCGTAGCAAGGGAATATTGGCTAAATGAGAAACCACTTCATTCAAGTTGTTGGTGAGAACTATAAGGGGTGGCTGTGTGGCTTGATTGGTTAAGTGTCTGCCTTTGGCTCAGATCATGATCTCAGGGTCCTGGGATAGAGACCCACTTCAGGCTCTCTGCTCAGCTGAGTCTGCTTCTCTCTCACCCTCTGAGCCCCCACCACTTGCGTGATTTCTCTCTCTCTGTCCCAAATAATATAAATAAATAAGAACTTTTAGATGGGATTCCATTCTAAATCCAGTCCACACTCACGATGCCTACTTCCCCCGTGATGGGGGTGTAGAGCACAGCTCATTGCCCTTCTGTGGCAGCTCAGCATCCCAGGAGTGTACTTACACTCCCCACATGGGGACAACTGACAGGGGATGGGTGGAAGGAGAGAAGAGAAAGGAACCAGGAATCCCACATCCTCACCCACTACCACATGGGCTTCTCTTTTCACACCAGCCTTGGTCAAGCAGCCAGACTGAAAAGCAGTTTTTTTTTTTTCTTTTAATGTTTACTCTAGTTCAAGAATTACTGGGGACTTGAAAGTGCCAACAAGCGGTCAGCGAGAGGGAGAGGAGCCAGGGCAAAAGGCCCCTCAAACCACATGTTAGTTCCTCAACCTCTAAGTGAGAGAAAATCAGCCCCATGAGGATTCATTGTTTTCCTCAGCTTTGGAGTTGAGACAGTGTCATGTTTCTCTCACTGTCACTTATTAGCAGCATGGATTTATGTGGGTTACTGTGCCTCCTTGAGATGTAGTTTCTCTACTGTAAAAGATTGATAACGTCCTAATGTCCAGGGTACTCAGTAAATAGCAGCTATCATCATCATCATCATCATCATCATCATCATCACCAACAACATCATTTCAAGCAACCAGGATTTACTATACATGTTCTATGTGCCAAACAATATGTTAGGCACTAACAAGGCAGAGGTAATAAATACAACACCGATGTCTCTCCTGGAGACAGCCATAGTCCAGTGCGGAAGACAGAAATTAGCAGATGCTGTTCTCAATACATGCACAAATTCACTACAAATAAGGGGAAATGGAAGAGTGGTAAGAGTGTCTGCAACGAACAGCCTCTTGATTCTTCATCGTTCCCTTCTATGTACCCTTCTAATCCTGAGAAGGCAAATCTACATGTCCACAGCTTAAACAACAACCCTAGATAATTGTCCTAGGTCAATATTCCCTGAGTATCCTTGAACTGCTGCCTGACTGAGCCCTTGCCAGCCAAAATCGACATCCACTGGGGTGAATTTACACCATCCACTCAGCATGCTCTGTCCACACAAGGCATTTCATTCAGGTTTGGAAAGTTACAGGCTGACGCAGCTCTGGAGGTTTGTTTGACTTTTTTTTTTTTTTTTTAATGTTTCATTTCTTTCCTTTTAGGATCTATGCCCTAGTTGTTCTGGGAAACTTGTGACCTCTCTGTGTTTTTAATTGGAAGATGTCATTTTTCCATGGCAACCTATCTTGATGTCCTAAATAGAGAATCTGTAAAATCAGTTTTTCTATGAAGGGCCACGCAGTTGGAATGGGAGGCTGCCCAAGGAGCGCTGGTGGCCAGGCGTGGGGGCTCCACCCCTGGAGAAGCCCCCCCCCCCAGCAGAGAGACACCACCAGGGGCTCCTCTACAACAGACCTGCCCCAGAGTGGGTCCCACCAGGAACTCTCTTGGTTTGAGTTCATAAAACCCAGTTGTTGATAGTTGAAGGGGTGGGGGTGGATATTGCACTCTCTGATGGCATGGGGAACGAAACTATGTCAGCCATGAATTACAGTGTCTCCAGGGCCAAGAACCCATAGGTAATAACATAGAAGCCAGAAAAACATTGATGGGAAACAGTTGAAACCAACCCAAGCTCCATGGAGGCTGAATCTGAACTCACCCTTTCTCCATAGCACCTCACCTCCTCAAGGGAATGAGTGTCCTCAGGAAATGATGAAGGATATAGAGAAATTATGTACTACACTTTGCAAGTCACTGCTGAAGAAATTGTAGTTAAATCATTTGGCAAATAAGTGATCAGGTTCTGATAAATGTCCTAATTTTTGGAATTCTGTTTTTCCTTTCTTCTATTTTTTTAAAGCATAAATTTTCCATTCAGTGTTAGATGTGTTGACAAACAGGAGTCAACCTGACCATGGAGAGTATATTGGTGCATTTTAAAAAAGAAATGGTAAAATGATACACCAAGTCCTTCATCTGTACTTGATCTAGATAGAAGGGCACCGAAGTGACCCACTCATTCAGTTAGTGAGACCCCAGTAGGTGCTAGGCATCACCAATAACAGCTAACACCTGTTGACTGCTTACTATTTCCAGGAACTGTATATGTATTAATGAAAGATCCATAATAATAATATCAAGAGCTTTCCCTCACTGCCTTGGTCTTTGCTTGACTGGCTCCTTCATCCCACTTTCTTGTTCTAGTCCTTTCAGTGTTTTTCACTGCCAGAAAAGGCCCTGTGTTTTTATGTGTTGATCCTCCCCCATGACCAGGATGTAAGCTCCGTGATGGTTGAGACCTCCTCTCCGTCACTGCTGTGTCTCTTGCCCATGCAAGAGTGCCTGGCACAGTTAGGCACTCAGTGGCTATTTGTCAAACACATGAGTGGAACATACTGGTATTGACTTTTGTCACGAGCACCAATTATAATGATGATGATGCAGCAGCCACAATACTAACAGGTAATAATGGTGAAGTGTTTCTCATGAGTCATATGCTGTACCAAACATTTCTCCTGGATTCCTCGGAGGTAGATAGCTTTATTGTCTCCATTTTGCAGAAGAGGACACTGAGGTGTATGCGATGCATTGCTGGTGTCATCACAAGGCTGAGAAACCCTTACGGACACATCCCTACACCCAACATGAAAATCATGAAGTTCTTGTGGGTGAAGCAAAGGGGGCAGCCGGTCTGCACCCACCATGGCAAATCCCTAAGGCCCCTGAGGCCTCTACTTCCTTCCCAGTTAAAGAGGGAAGATTGAAGCTTCATAATTAAGAAGCTTCAGGATCTAGAATGCAGCATGGCACAGTGGACAGAACCCAGGCCATGGCTTTGGGAATAACTGGGTTTGAATTCTGACCTTGCTCCTTAGTAGTTAGCTGTGTAAGCCTGGGCAGTCTTTTGATCTCATCCAGCCTCAGTTTCTCTACCTGTGAAAAGGGATAACAGCCCTGACCTGCTTGCTCTGCAGAGATGCCATGAGGAACCAATGCGGTAGGTCTGTGAAAGCAGCTAGCCCTATGACTACTGCACAGTCAGTGCTCAATAAATGCATCTTTCCCTCCTCTGTTCCTTTGCTGCAGGTTATTCAGCATTTACCTCCCCCCACCCGAAGAGACCCTATGATTTCTAGATGTTTGAATTCCATGTCCTCAGATTAAGCCCAAAACTATAGGTTACCTGTGGCCAGATGGCTCAGTCTTTGACCTCATTAAAGGATAGCTGGAAAGTAAGAATGGGGAAAAATAAAAGACCAAGAAAAAGATTTCAAGGAAGAAAATAGAAACTTTTCTGACAGGAGAAAAAATGTGTGGGAGGAGAGGATATTGCAGGAATCGCAGAACAAGAAGAGTCCCGCTGAGGGAGAAAATGGTGTCAGTCAAGAAGTCATTGAGGACATGGTATCTCCTCTGCTCCATCTGGAGAACAGCACACCTGGGGAGTGAGTCGCAGCAGCTAGTTAACAGCCCCTGGGGCCCACTGGCCTCCTCTGAGCGGATGCGCACTTCAGAGTGGACTCCAGTCCACAGGCCGTGCTGGGCTACAGGCCAGCTGTGCCTGGCAGGTGAGACCCAACCTGAAGCCGAAGCAGGGCGGGGTGAGGATCCAACACTGTGCTCAGCTGCTTTTCAGCTTCTGAAAACACCTCACAGCCCTCTATTTCAGGAGACTCTTAGGTCATCAAAGTGTGAAGTAAAAAGGTAACGTTAGAGGTTGACGGGCTAATCAATTCTGAAGGGTTTTTAGCTTCACAGAATGGCTGTGGAAAATGTTCACATGGACACTAAACTTATTTTTAAATTGATTTTTGTTTTCTACAGGAAGGAAGGGTTGGATGAAACTAAGCCTCACCTGTGAGGCAGCATTCCTTCTTCCCTCATGCACAGGATACTGGGAACCTAGGCCGACTGGTAGAGGGAAAAGATTGCCCTCTTGGCACCTCGGGGTGGGCTGTGGGCCCAGTCCTCAGTGGGGTGAAGATGTGCAGGAGTGACCACCTCCGGCAGTGACCATACCTACCACAGTGGTCCTCAGTCTGCATTTCAGCAAGATCCCACCTTAGGTAATTGGTGTGCACATTCAAGTTTCAGAAGCACTGAGCTAACAGAAGCATTCCCACTTCTCTTAAGGAGTCCCTGAAACCCCAGGCAGGGAAATTCTCAGATGGAAACAACCTACCCACAGAGTGAACTGTCTGAGCGTTGGCTGACCACCATTCAATCAAGCGTCAGTTTCTTGTTATGAGGAATAAATTTCATCTGAGGCTGAACTTCAGTCTTTCTAAAACACCTCTATCCCTCTCTTTTCACATACTAGAGACTCTCTCCTGGTTTTCTGATTGATTAAGGTAAAGGCATGTCAGGAGATTTCATGCTCTGGAGTCAGCAAAACTGGGTTTCTACCTTGGTTCTGTTTTTTCCTGGCTGTGTGAGCATAAGCAAACTCTTATGCCCTCAGGCCTTGGTTTTCTTATCCATGGAAAGAGGCTAGGAAGAGCACCTAATTCATGAGCTATAGTAAGGATAAAATTTTAAAATGGATGCAAAGTGCTGTCACAATTTAAGCCCAACAACTGGCTGCTCTTACTGCCATTATTAAGCAATGATATTATATTATAATTATTCCCAGATGCTGCCACCTTGCTCATTCATCCCAGGAACACGTTTTCACATTAGCATTCTGTTGGTAATTCACTGTAGGTATCTGGAGAGCCTACTTAACAAAGAATTAGTTTTCTGACAGTATACACTACGAAGAGAGATATTTATTTGCCAATCCTGACGAAAAATACCAATGAAATTATATGGCAGTCCCAAGTGTAAAAAGACTTAAAAAGATTCATTTCAACCATTTGCATCGTGCCAATTTTAGGGTTTTATGCTATTTGCAAAAGTGTTTTCTTTGTGCCGATTACAGTGCAGCTGGAGAGACAGACATGTAGACAAGAAACTGGAAGAGCTTAGAACACACACAGCAGTGGAGCGTGGCAAGCTAGCAGGGCATGGTCATAACAGCAAGGAGAGGGCCTAAGTCAGTACTGGGGAGGAGGCAGAGAAAGAGTGATTTTAAAGATTGAATTAAGTTTTAGGGTTGGACAGATGAAAATGTAGAGAAAGTATTCTGAGCAGAGAGAACAGAGGCATAAAGGGGCTGTGTGTGTATGTGTGTGACTTACAATAATGTGATATTGCTGGTTAGTGGACAGACAAAAGGCAGAAGTCACATCACAAAGGGCTCTAGATTTCACACACAGGAGTTTATTCTGTTGCAAAGGGGTGGCAGCTGTTAGAGAATTTAAGCAGTGGAGTGTTGAGGTCAGATTTGAGTTTCTGTAGGATCCCTCCCATGACTATGCAGGAAACAGAGTGGAAGGGCAGGCTAGAGACAGCTGTGGCAGAGAACAGAGAGTGGGAACAGAGAAAAAGGACAGCACTGAGTGGATATTTAGAAGATAAATTAGGATCTGGAAGTGAGAGAAAGAAAAGTGTTAAAGAGGATTCCTGGTGTGCCAAATAGGAGGAAATGTTCAGCAAATAGTAAGGTACGCAAGTGTGGCAGATATGGATCTTTGCTTACATAACAACCATCCCCTGCCTCCTACCTTCCTCCTGCTGGAGCTCCAATTTATTGACTTACAGGCAGAGCTCCTTTGATATTAGAAGGGTATAGGCCCAACCCCTATGGATGAAGTATGACTGATCTAAACCAGTTGAGCTAATCTCTTTCCCCTTGGCCACTTAGTCAAATTGTGGGCAAGTGACTCATTTATTCTGGCTAATGAAGCATAGTGAGGGGCTTCCCTTGATGCATTAAAAAGACATGCAACTGGGGAAATAACCTTTTGCTTATTTCTCTTCTTCCTGTCCAGAAGTGAGCACAACCCCCATAGCCCACATATTCCTTTGCAATAGCCATCTTGTAGCCATGAGACAAGAATTTGAGAACAAAGCCAACACACTGAGGATGGTGGGACAGAAGATGACACCTGGTCTCTGATGGCACCTTCGAGCATCTGAATAAATTCTAGCAGCTACTATCTCTGACTTTCTTGTAAGATAAAAGTGTTCTATTAGTTTAAGGCATTTGTTTTATTGAGGGTAAGATATAGTAAGGTAATGAGTAGACTCCAAAAGTAATGGCTCAGACATGATAAACATTTGCTTCCTGGTTTTTGGTTGGCTAAGGCTGGATGTTGTAGGTCAGTGGTGGTGGAAAGCTCCGAGACACAAGATAATGGTGGCCTTTCCATTTCCAACATGTGGCTTCTAAGGTTACTCTGAGCATAGAATCAGCCAGGGGGGGTAAAGGGAGATTTTATAGTCAGTTCCCTAAATGGCATATATCACTTCCACTCATATTCCACTGGAAAGAACTGAGTCATATGGCCACATCTAGCTGCAAAGGAAACTGAGAAATATAGAGTAACCAGAAAACCATATTCCAGCTTCTACGGAAGGATGGATATTTGTGGATAACTACTAGACTCTGCCACACCTCTGTAAATTGAATTTTATTGTTGTTGTTATTTGCAACTAAAAGAATTCTTAGCTGATCCAATGGGTCTGGGGCATAGGGGAGACCTTGAAGTGTATCGTACAGTTTTTCCTTTACTGTAATATCTTTATTTTTCAAGACATTATCATATGTGATCAGTAAAACCAATGGAGTGATGATATCACCTAGGGAGAACACAGAAAGTGAGGAGAGACACAGAGATAGAGCCCTTTCCATTGTTCATGGGACCATCCAATCCAGAATTCGCCTTACTGTCCATGAAAGAATGACTCAAACATCTTAGTCGTCTAGAAGATTTGCCTTAGATCCAAAAGTCTAATGGCTCAGATGAAAGAACAATTCTATAGATCAAGGTTGCCCAAGTATTTTTGTTTCGGGGGGCTTCTGGATATAAAATCCAAGTGAGACTGTCTTTGCCTGTTTTCTTTCTATAAGGCACTAACTTTGACAAATAGCTGAAAAAAGTGTTGAGCAAAATACATTCAACTTCCTTCTTTCTCTGGTGAAGATGTTTTATGTGGACACCTAGCAACACAGATCCTGAAATAACATGTGGGAAATGCTCCAAGTGCAATTCTGTTCCTTCCCCTCTTCCTTATCCTTACTCCTGAGGCTTTGGGTTGGGAGACTCACTTTTCTGGTTTTAACTGTACAAGGCCACACTAAAAGCAACAGATGCAGGCACTGGAACTTTCTATCACCAAAAATCTACATTGGCATTTGAATTTTCTTAGAAGGGTGTCCCCAGTAGGCAGTAGAGTTTCCTGATAACTTTAACCACTCCACAGAGTAAGTACTGATGACTCCTCGAAGCCTGAGTTGACACAGTCTGTGATGTCTCATGGGTGTGTGGCATATACAATCACGGATAGCCTGTCAGATGCCCTCCATCTGACTGGCTAACAGGGTACTCCAGACTCTGTGCCCCAAAGCTCCCAATCACAGTAGCTAGGCAAAAAGAGAACATTCAATTGTGGCTTGGTCTGGAAACTTGAGGATACAGGCACTAATTAGCTGGAGTCCTATCTATTTGTCATTCAAATAAGTTCCAACAGGGCAGGAGCCAAATTATATGCATTTCATTGCACTCCCATCCCTGCCATAATCTGTAAAGCAAGGATAATACTAACTAGTGTACTTGGCATTCTTATTTTATGGCTGTCATCATGCTATGTGTTTCACCAGAGGGATTTCATTTAATCCTCAGAACAACTTGATCAGGTAGGTAGTGTTACTGTCACCATTTTACAGATGAGGAAAAAAGATGTTAAGTAATCACCCAAGTAACAGAGTTCACAAATGGTTGAACCAGGATCCAAGTCCCGTAGCCTGAGTTACTCCTACCCTAGGCTGCCCTCCGCATTAAACCTTGTTGTAAGGATTAAACACTGAGGTGAAACACCTTGCTGGCACCCAATAAAATGCCCAATACTTAGCCATTATCTTCATGTCATCATTCCAGCTTACTAGGTGATTTTCTTACAAGACTGCGAAGTGGGCTTACACTTAGGTGAGCTATCTTGTTGCTTGTGTGACTATAAGGAAGTGATGCAAAGGTGATTCCTTTGTTAAAAAATGTGGTGGTTTTGTGACATGGTGACAGGCAATGTCTGGGAACCCAGAGAAATAAAAGGTCCCAGGAATCAACCTCGTGGCATTTTAAGTTATAAGGTTTTACTTACCAGCAGTAGTTATAAGTCCTTTGGAAAGCAATATTAAATTGAATTGATCAGTGGTTATTCTGATCATTTTTCCTTAATAAAGCTTGTTTCCCATATAGAAGTAATATAAAACTTGGAAAATCCAATGAAATAAAAAGAGGAAAAATCAACATAATTATACTGCTGAAAGACAGTTCCATTGGTATTTTTGTGTCCTAATCAACATTGTATTCATTTTTTAGAATTTGCTTACTGTGTTGATAGCATGAGAGACCCTTGAATTCCCATGTACCTGAGTCATCAAACTTTCTAAATCCAGTCCCTTTGGCTTGGGACACAAAGAGACCCTGCTATTAGTTGGTTCTTGGCCCTAGAGTCTCAAGGGTGTAGTAAGGCAGGGCAGTAGCCAGAGGGGCCCCTCTGGACAGGGTGACAGAGGCCCTGATATCTCAGGGAAAAGCACTGTGCTCTGAGCCAGTATTCTGCACAAGGGTCGCCCCAGTCCAGGAGGAAGTTTTCCTGGGCCCGGTTCCCACCCTCGTGGTCACATCACAGTGACGCAGCAGGAAGCCAGCCTCCCCAGAGCCCAGGTCTCTCACAGGAAAGTGTTGTCAGAGGTTTCTGCATGGGCAGGCGGTCCGTGCACTCCGGGTTCGCAGCAGCATTCTCAACCCACAGGATTTGTTCACAGGCTGAAAGGCCAGCCTCAGGGCTGCTCTGTGGCGTTTCCTCCATTTGGTCCCAATACTTGTGGTAATGCCTGTGGTGATGCCATAAATCAGCTCTGCTCTTCTTTCCCCGAGAGACTTTCAAATGGATTGCCCTCCAGGCGGGCAGCGTGAGATACCTCCTTTCGGATGTCATGCACTAAACAATGATTGACCAGAGGAAATTTATTTTCTAGTTGAACCAAATAGTATTCTGAAAGCTTGGACATATTCTTCCTTTGGCCTGACATTTTTGGTGGCCATTGAGAGAAAGGGAGGGTCTCCACATTCACCTGCTCTCTGGATGGTATTTGCTTCTTTGTAGAGGGGGTGAATGGCAATGCCATGCTCTCCCATTGATGTCTGATCCCTAGTCCTCACACGATTTTGACATCAGTGATGAGCTCACTCTTGGAGGTCCTTCTCCTGGTGTTCCCTCAGCTAGAGGAAAGAGCAAAGGAATAGCAGTCCAAAATCTCCTGTGGAAGCTGCAGGCTTGCTATACCCACTGCTTGGAATTAGACAAACTAGCTTACTTCTCAGGGTCTTGAGTGTCCTTGAAAGTTTATTCCCTTAACTGGACACTTAATTAACTGACATTCCTTGCAGCTGTCAGTCCAACCACTCGTGATACTCATGATAACAATCCTTGGGCCCTGCATGATCAAATCACCTTCTGAGCTCCCTATATTCTCAGGGCTCCATGTATTTTATTTATTTAAATTCCTTGAATATTGGTGTTCTGTGTGCATCAATTATGAAGACTCTAGTAACCAGAACAGTGGACTACCAGAATCAGACAGGGAGTGTTACCCAAATTCTACAAACTTTATTTTGGGGTTGATGTCATGGAATATGTCACAAGACACCAGCAGGGCTGAAGTGACACATAGGACAGGGGTCTATCATGAACACCCTCAAGAAGACTTACCGCGGGTGTAGGATAAATAGGGAGTGCTATCTTTTTTCTCCACAGACTTATAAAACTTCTGTTGCTCAAAAAGTTTTCTTGAGCTTCAGATTGCTCAGCCAGTTTCTCTCTCTGCTACTGCCACTTGCCAGCCATCTGGTGGCATGCTGTGCCCTTTGAGGTCTGGCTTGCTCTGTCTAATGGCATTCAGCCTGTGCTCAATGTACTTCATCACGTGGCACAGGTGGTTGTGTTACAACGAGGCTACATCGTAGCCACTGAGTGGCAGATCAGCTCCACACTCAAAGTGCATATGAAGATGAATATGATTTAGGGGATAAGCCCATGTCTCAGAACACTGATCCACAGGTCTAGAGCATGGTTAGACTATAGTGTTTCATTCTTCCTTTGATGGATTATTCAGTGAGACTTCTCCTTTTTCCACAGTTTCTTCTGAGGACCCTAATGTGACAAATAACTCCACTTTCTGAAGAAACTACAGACCATCCATGTAGGATTTGCTAAGAGATGGCCCACCACCCCCCTCCAGCCTATATATAGCAAAAGGTTAGAGGTTGATCAAGGATGCTGGGGAGTAAAGATTTCTTCAAAGCAGCTTCTTTGAGTGTCCTGTGTGTCCCTTTCCCTCCCCCAATGCTGCTTCCTAGCGAGAGTCAGAGGAAAGCTTTTTCTCATCTCCCTTTCAAGCCTGTTGAAGAGAGCCTGCTGCCCTGTGCTGCTGGGAGAACACAGCAGGGAGGGGTGGAAGAGCTTCTGGGAGGACATGACCACGTCCCTTAGAATCTGCCTGAGTCTCCTTAGGAGAACCCTAAAGAAGAGAGGTCAGCCAGAGCTCTTTATGAAAGTCAAAAGAAACTGCATCGTAGACAGGCTTCCCTTGCAGCAGATGCTGTAGAAGACAGCTGGGCTTGAACTATCATGACAGAACCCTGACCTATATGGATGACTCTGGGTAGCAGCTGCCAGGGAACAAAGTGCGTCACCCTGATTCTGTGCACCCTGACAGAGCAGTGGTGCACCTGTGCATCCCCTAGAGCAGGGGCTCAGGAGAACGCACAGCAGAGGAAGAAAGCCTCATTTGGGCTCCTTCCTGGCAGAGGGCATTCCTGTCTGATTGCAGCAGCTCCAGCCATTACATAACACTTTGCCCTGTCCTTTCATTTCCCTTCCCCTGACCCCAACCATGGACGAAAAAGAAGCAACAAAGAGCCATAGAGATGAAGAGCAAGGCAGAGAAGAAGCAAAGTTCTTGCCTATGCAGGTAGCCAAGCTGGGGCCAAGCCCAATGGGGTAGAAAGAAAAAGAACCCCTGAAGTAGATGAAAAATTGAAGTTTTGGGTTGGTTTGCATTGCTGTTTCTCCCCTGAAAATGAACACTGTTCACACTTGAAACTGGAAAATACAAGGATCCAGTCTTGATGCCAGCCAGTGTAAGGAGATGGGAAGATTGGATTTAAAGGATAGTGATAAGGGAAAAATTCAGTTCTTGAATCCAACCTCTTCAATAAACTGGTCACATTAACATTTTGGAGTCAAACTCTCACTTCTAGGAAGATTGTGTAAAGATACTTTATTCTTCTTACTAGGTCCAATTAAAACCCCTGAATTTTTAAACATATTTTATTTATTTATTTGAGAGAGAAGAGCATGAAGGGGAGGAGCAGTAGACAGAGACAGAGGGAGAAGAAGGCTCTCCGCTCAGCGGGGCCCAGTGTGGGGCTCAATCCCAAGACCCCGGGATCATGACATGAGCCAAGGGCAAATGCTTAACCAAGTGAACTACCCAGGTGTCCCAACCCTAGATATTTTATATAAAAAAGGAGAAGGAGGAAGAGGAGGAGAGTGTGAAAGCTAGAAAGAAGAGACAGACTGGTTAGGAACCTCAACATCCAAAGAGTAACACAGAAGTGAATTGATGGATTTTCTTTTTGCTTTACATCTAGACTGGGTGCTGGAGAAACCAGCAACATAGAAACGCCTATGAGTCAGACATAAAAAGCCGCAACAAGAGCCTCCTCTCCCTAAGCCAAAGTACCTGGAAAAGGGTAGCCTAAAAAAGCAGCATTTAGACAAAAACTATCGTACTCCAGTTAAACACCAAAGAAAAAGAACTGTGGTCCCCAACTTCACCAATACCAACCAAGATCAGGTCATGAGCCTGGACTTCCACCTTATCTCTGAGCTGTGGTGCCCTAACTCTACCCTACCTGCTGTCAGAGACCTGCCAGAGCAGGCCCAGCAGGGAGCTGGGACTCTCATTCCCCACTGGTTACATTAACAAAGAGGAAATGCTTTAAATAATCCAGATGCCCACATGAGGAATCTAGAAAAGCAAAGAGCAAAATAAACCCAAAGAAAGTGAAGGAAGGAAATAATAAAGGTAAGAACAGAAATCAATGAAATAGAAAATAGAAAAAACAATAAAGAAAATCAATGAAACAAAGAGCTAGTTCTTCAAGATTATCAACAAAATTGGCAAACCTCTAGCAGGACAGACCAAGAAAAACAGAGAAAACACAAACTTTTATCAAGAAAAAAAACATGAAATAAGACTATAGATCCTGACACACCAGAAGGATAATAAAGGAATATTATAAACAACTGTACAGATGTAAATCTGATAACAGGTGAAATGGACAGATTCCTCAAAAAGCACAAACTACCAAACCTCACCTAATATAAAATAGTTAACTATTAGGAAAATCAAATTCATAACTTAAAATTTCCACCCCCCTGTCAAAAGAAAATCTCCAGATCTAGATAGTTTCACTGGAGAATTCTATCAACTCTGGTTTCTCTTCAGATCGTATAAATCTTTTGCCTTTTACTGGAGAACTCTATCAAATGTTGAAAAAAGAATTAACATCAACTCTACAAAATATCTTACAGAAAAATAGAAGAGGAGGGAATACTTCCCAATTCGTTTTATAAAGCTAATAGTATCATAATACTGAAGCCAAACTTGACAGTACAGAAGAAGAAAACAGCAGACCAACATACCTTGTAAATTTAAAGGCAAAATATTAGCAAAAAGAATTCAGCAATATATAAAAAAATTATACTCCATAACCAAGTTGGGTTTGTTCTTTTTTTTATTAGTTTCAGAGATAGAGTTTAGTGACTCATCAGTTGCATTTAACACCCAGTGTTCATTACATCATGTGCCCTCCTTAATGCCCATCACCCAGTTATCCCATCCCCTGACCCACCTCCCCTCCAGCAGCCCTTAGTTTGTTCCTTAGAGTTCAGCATCTCTTATGGTTTGCCTCCCTCTCACTTTTCATCTTATGTTATTTTTCCTTCCTTTCCCCTATGTTCATCTGTTGTGTTGCTTAAATTCCACATATGGGTGAAATCATATGGTGTTTGTCTTTCTCTGACTGACTTATTTTTGCTTAGCATAACATCCTCTAGTTTCATCCATGTCATTGCAAATAGCAAGAGATTCCATTCTTTTTGATGGTTGAGTAATAGTCCCTTATCTATCTATCTATCTATCTATCTATCTATCTATCTCACATCTCTTTTTTTATACATTCATCTGTTGATGGACATCTGAGCTCTTTCCATATTTTGGCTATTGTGGACATTGCTGCTATAAACGTTGAGGCACATGTGCCACCTCAAATCACAATGTTTGTATCCTTTGGATAAATACCTAGTAGTGCAATTGCTGGGTTGTGGGGTAGCTCTATTTTTATAATTTTGGGGAACCTCCAAACCGTTTTTCCAGAGTTGGCTGCACTAGTTTGCATTCCCACCAGTAGTGTAAGAGGGTTCCCCTTTCTCTGCATCTTTGCCAACATCTGTTGCTTCCTGAGTTGCTAATTTTAGCTAAGTGGGATTTATTCTATAAAAGGAAGGCTGGTTATTTATTTAAAATCAATCAACATAATACACCTTATTAATAGGCTAAAGATAAATGACATGATCATTTTAATCGCTAAAGAAAACACATTTGATAATATTCAATACCCATTCATGATAAAAATGCTGAGAGAACCAGGAATAGAAGGGAATTTCCTCATCTGAAAATGAACATTAACAAAAAATTTAGAGTTAACATTATTCTTTATAGCCAAAGAGGGAATGCTTTCCCCCAAGATCAGGAAGAAGGGAAGACTATGTTCTCTGACTATTTCTGTACAATATATTGCCAGAATTTCTAGCCAGTACAATGGGCAAGAGAAATAAATAAAGGGTATACAGGGAAGGAAGGAAGGAAGGAAGGAAGGAAGGAAGGAAGGAAGGAAGGAAGGAAGGAAGGAACTCTCTTTGCAGATGACATGAAATCCTAAAGAATCAACAACACCAAAAATCCTCCTCCACGCAATACATATGTTAACAAGGTCACAGGCTAATACACAAAATGTACAAAAGCTAACTGTATTTCTATATACTAATAGTGAACATGTGGATACTGAAATATAAAACACTATGCCATTCACAACCACTCAAAAAAGTGAAATATTTTGGTGTAAATCCACCGAACATGTACAGGACTTGTACACTGAAAACTACGAAATGTTAATGAAAGAAATAATAAAAAAAGATCAAAATAAATGGAGAGACATACCCTGTTCATAAATTGGAAGACTTAGCTTAGTAAAGAAGTCAGTTCTCCCCAGACTAACATACAGGCTTAATGCAATTCACATTAAATAGTCTGCTAGACTTTTTGTACATATATACAAGATTGGTCTAAAATTCAGATGCAAATACAAAGAAACTGAGATAGCTAAAACAGTTTTTGAAAAGAAGAGTAAATAAAGTGTGTGGAATCTACCCAATTTCAGGACTGATTATACAGCTGGAGTGGTGAAGACTGTGTGGTGTTGGAGGCATGCACAGGTGGGTCAATGGAAAAGAGCAGAGAATCCAGAAGTAGACTCACACAAATATGCCAAAATGATTTTTGACAAGGTTGCAAACAATGTTGAAGCACTTGGTCATCTAAGGGCAAAATAATGACCCTGATCTACACAAAAATAAACTCAAACTGGACCACAAACTTAAATGTAAAATACAAAACTATGAAACTTTTAGGGGAAAAAAAAAGAGAAAACTCTTCGGGATCTGGGGCTAGGCCAAGTTCTTAGACTTGACATTAAAAGCACAATCCATAAAAGGGAACATTGATAAAATGAATTTCATTGAAGTTAAAAACACTGGCTCTTCAAAATACCTAATTAAGAGAATAAAGAGATGAACTGAAGACTGGGAGGAAATATTGGCAAGCCACATATCTGACATATTCTAAGATCTAGAATGTATATATATAAAAAAAACTCTGAAAACTCAGCAGTAAAAAAATAAACAATCCACTTAGAAAATGGAAAAAAGACATATACAGACATTTTGCTGAAGAAAGTATCCAGAGAAAAAATACACACAAGTGAAGTTGTTCAAGGTTATTGGTCATTAGGGAAATGCAAATGGAAACCACAATACAATGAGCTATCACTAACTACACACCTATCAGAACGACTAATATAAAACACAGTGACAACACCAAATGATGTCAAGGATGTGGAGAAATTGGATGACTTACACCTTGCTGGCGAATATGTGAAATGACACAGTCACTCTGGAAAACAGTTTGGCAGTTTCTTAAAAAATTAAATGTTGAGGCTACCAGCAATTGCACTATGGGCATTTACTCTGGGGAAATGAAAACTTATTTTCACACAAAACCTATATACACATCTTCACAGAAACTTTATTTGTAATAGGCAAACCCTGGAAACAAGCCAGGTATCTTTTGACAGGCCAGTGATTAAACAGAATGTGCCACATCTGTTCAGAGATTACTTACTACCAGGCCCCAGGAAGGAGTGAGTGGCTGATATCCACAACAACCTGGATGAATCTCCAGGGAACTATGCTGAACCAAAAAAGCCAAAACCAAAAGGTTACGTCATGTGATTCCATTTGTATGACATTCCTGAAATGTCAAAATTACAGAAATAGAGAATAGAGTCTAAGTGGTTTCAGGGGTGGAGGAGGGGGTAGGGGGTGCAACAGAGAGAGGCAACATGAAGGACCCTTGTGGTAAAGGGTGTTCTGGATCTTGACTGTATCAATGTCAGTATCCTGACTGTGATATCATACTACAGTTTTCTAAGGTGTTATTACTGTGGGAAAACTGAGTGTTAGAGACTGAGTTGCGTCCCCTAAAATTCATGTTGAAGCCCTGACCCCAAAAGGACCGTATTTGGAGACAGAGCCTTGAAAAAAGTAATTAAGGTTAAATGGGTTCAAAAGGGTAGGGCCCTAATCCAATCAGCCTGGTATTATAAAAAGGAGAGGAGACACCAGCCATATGCCTGTACAGAAGAAGGGCTTTGTGAGGACCCAGAAGACAGTCCTCTGCAAGCCAAGTAGCAAAGCCTCAGGAGAAACCAAACCTGCTGACACCTTGCTCTGAGACTTCCAGCCTCCAGAACTGTGAGAGATAAATGTCTGTTGTTTAAGCTGCCCAAGCTGTGGTATTTTGTTATGATAGCCCCAGCAGAGTAAGACACTGGTTAAAGGGTACCTGGGCTTGCTCGCTATTATTTCTTACAACTGCATTTTAGTCTAAAACTATCTCAAAAGAAAAAGTTTACTTAAAATAAATCCTAGCATCTCAGATCTTAAACAGCTCTATCTGGGAAGTACCAGAAAGACTCTTAACCTGGTTCTCTTAATTAGATTTTTTATACCAGGTCATGTCAGGTGCCTCTTCCTGGTCTATGCACGATACCCTCTGCTTACCTCTATAGTCACACTGATCTTATTGTTCTCCAAGTGCCTCCTCCACTGTACCATGTCTTTCCTAAGTGCAGGCCAGTGATTAAACAGAATGTGCCACATCTGTCTCAATCATTTTATGAGGACTATGTCTCAATCATTTTATATTTAGTATGTAGCCATTTGTTTGTTGACATGATGTCTGGGACATAGTAGGTACTCAACAAATGTTTGTGGAATGGGCAAATCAATGAATGCCTCTATGGTCACATTAGGTGGCAGATTTTTGTCTAAGAACTGACTGCCTGGCTAATTTGTACAGGACATCTGAGAACATTTAAAGATGAGGCTGAGTAAAATAGAGATGCTAACCAATTTTTATAAGGAAAACATTTTCCATTGTAAACTCTATGAAGATAATCCCCTGTAAGTACTATTAAACCATTACAAAATTTTCTGACATCCTTTTTATATTCAAGTATTTTTATTACAATTAAGTATTTTCTATTAAAATATTTCATAAAGAATTGATTTGTTCATTTTTTTGGTTATAAAACTTCTGCCATTTTTTTTTTTTTTTGGTGGCTTCTTCCTTGTGTTAGATTTACAGATGTAAATTTTATCTGACAGATTTGGTTTTTCCATTAGTTTTCCCCAGTAACAAATTTTACACTACAGAGTTTTAGCCAATATCAGTTTTAGGCTCAGACATAGCAAGGCCTTAATAAAAATCAGCTGTTATTATGCATTCTTATAACAGTTATTTCTTTACAAATTTGTTTTGAGATATAATTAGATGCCATAAAATTTTAATGTGTACAATTCAGTATTTGAAAGATTTTACAATCATCACCATTCAAATCCAGAACATTTTATCACTCCAAAAAGAAACTCCATACCTATGACCAGTTACTCCCCATTTTCCCCTCTCCAGTCCCTGGCAACCACTAATCTACTTTCTGTCTCTAGGTATTTGCCTATTCCAGACATTTCATATAAATGAAATCATGCAATATGCGGACTTTTGTGTCTGGCTTTTTTTTTTTTTTTCATTTAGTATAATACCTTTAAGTTACATGCATATTGTAGCTCATATCAATACTTTATTTCTTTTTATGGTAGAATAATTCATTGCATGGCTATACCACTTTGTATATTCAATACCATTTGGATCATCCATTCATTAACTGACAGACATTTGGGTTGTTTCCACTTTTTTGGCTATTAGGAATAACACTGCTGTGAACATTTGTGTACAAGTCTTTGCGTTGACATGTTTTCAGTTCCCTTGGCTATTTACCCAGAAGTTAGAATTGCTGGAATGGATTCCCATTAGCTTGTATGAGAGTTCTACTTTCTCCAAATACCAGTCAATACTTGTTATTGTCTGTTTTTCTTATTGTAGCCATCCTAGTAAATGTGAAGTGATATCTCATTGTGATCTTGATTTGCATTTCCCTAGTGACTAATGATATTGGGCATCTTTTCACGAGCCTCTTGGCCATTTGCACATATCTTTGGGAGAAATTTCCATTCAGAATAAAATTTTTAATTGTAGAGTTTATCTTTTATTGCTTAATTGTAAGGGTTATTTATAGATACTGGATATAAATCCCTTATCAAATACATCATCTGCAAATATTTTCCCCCCATTCTTTGGGTTATCTTTTACTTTCTTGATGGTATCCTTTGAAGTACAAAAGGATAATTTTTTATAAAATCCAAACTTTGTGCTTTGAATGTCCTAAGAAACTACCGTATAATCCAAGTCACAAAGAATTACACTTATGTTTTCTTTTACAGTTTTAGCCTTACATTTTGAGTTAATTTTTGTATATGGTTTAAGGCAGGGGTTCAACTTTATTCCATGTGAAAATCTAGCTGTCTCAGCACCATTTGTTGAAGACCATTCTATCCACACTGAATTATTTTAGCACCCTTGTTGAAAATCAATTGACCATAAATGTAAGAGTTTATTTCTGGACGGCCAGTTCTATTTCATTGATCTATATGTCTATCCATATGCTCGTTTCACAGCCTTGATTACTGAAGCTCTCCAGAAAGGTTTCAGATCAGGAAGCATGAGTTGTTGAACTTTGTTCTTTTTTTTTTTAAGATTTTATTTTTGATTCATGAGAGACACACACAGAGAGAGGCAGAGACACAGGCTCCTGCAGGGAGCCCGTTGCAGGACTCAATCCCAGGACCCCGGGGGATCACGACCTGAGCTAAAGGCAGACACTCAACCAGTGAGCCACCCAGGTGCCCCAAACTTTGATCTTTTTAAAGCTTGTTTTGGCTTCTTTAGGTCTCTTGATTTCCATATAAAATTTTAGGAGCAGCCTGTTAATTTCTTTTATAAAAGGCAGCTAGGATTTTAATAGGAATTGTGCTGAATCTGTAAATCAGTCTGGGGAATAATCATCATAACAATATTAAATCTTCTGACCCATGAAGAGGGACTGCTTTCCATTTACTTAGATCTTTAATCTCCTACCATGATGTTTTGTACTTTCCAGTACAAGTCTTCTACTTCTTTTGTTTGTCTACAAATTGGATAAAAGACTGAGAGAATTAATTTTTTTAGTTAACATATGAGAAATTTTTCTTATCTTTGTAAGACAGAATGAGTGAGGCCAGAGAAAAAGACAGATGCACAGAGAGACTGAGGGAAAGGCTGAGCTTCTTTGGTGAGTTGACTGTTCAGTCCTTGAGTGTTTGGTAATGTCAAAGCAAATGAGAATATTTGGTCATCACGAAGTCAGAGTACAAACTTTAGGCTAAAAGGATCCAGATCTGGCAGTGAGAGATGGTAGTAAGGGAAACCTTTGACACACTTCCCATTATACCCCATGGTAGTCCCTTGGCCTCCAAGTGGGAGTCTGGTCCTGTCAGTAGCAACCTCCCAGAGGAACTTTAATAGTTCCATGAACTTCTCTGTTCTGTAATCACTTGAATACAGAGTCAATAGTATGGGATGGGAATGTTTCCCCCCAGTTCTTTCTGACTTGCCACACTGCAAAAGACCACTGATGCCCAAAGTCCTCATTCAGTCAGGAAATAGCACTTCAGGAATGGCCCGCCTTTCATTCCCAGTAGCCCATGGCAAAAAGGAGGAAGACAGGAGCAGCTGGGAAAAAAACAACAGCAGGGACTCTCTTGAGTCTAAAACTGAGTCGTGGAAAAAGTCCTGAGAAATCCCATTGGAAAGAATGGGAAAGAATCCACATAAAAGATTTTATTGCTAATGACAAACTTCTGCTGCTCCCATAAATTTTTCTACAAACTACAGTAACATTGTAAATATGCAACACACACATGCACATACATACTCTCTCTCTCTCTCTGACATATTGACTAGGCTGCATTTATACTATGCTCTCCAGAAGAAAACATTCACTTCGGTTTAAACATTTTAAATGCAAGTGGATAAAGAATTTCAAATATCAAATTTTCAAAGACCTTCCCATTCTGAGGTAGACTCAATCCCTCCCTAGCTCATTCAGGATAATTTTTCTATCAAAAACTAAAGCAGATTTTAAATTAAATTTAATTTAATTTACAGAAGTGCCACTCCTTGGTTCACCAGAATATTTTTGCTACCACTTTTTTAAAGAGTAGTGCTTCATAAGCATTCCTGAGAGTACTTAAGAAGAGAGCAGACAAGGTAAGAAGCAGATTGATTCCTCCCATTACAAAGATGAGGAAACTGAGACATAGGGAAGGAGTGGGATTTCATTCATTTGTCAATATAGTCATTCATCGATTATTTACTGAGAGCCATTGTGTATTAGGCCCTACCTTTAGATGCTAGGGTTACAGTAACTGTCTTGGCTCCTCTTTTAATGGAGTTTCTAGGCTTATGGGAGAGCCAGATTGTTATTTTCAAAATGCAAACCTGATCATGTTGCATCTTTTTTTAACTTATTTCTAGGGTTTTCTAGAGATTTCGGAATAAAGACTAACTCTCTTATCATGGCTTCCTGGTCACATGGGATTACCCCAAATCCACTAACATGAGCCTCATCAAATTTCTGCCCCAACATCCAACAAAGTTTCAACTCTCTCACCCACAAGGTTTGTATGTCTCACCACAAGGTTTGTATGTTTGAGAGTCTTTGCCTCTCTTTTGAGAGAATGTATTTAGTTTTATCAAAGTTTTAAGGGCCTATAGTTCATAAAGTTGATGTTTCTAGTTAACTCTTGCAATAAAGAATCACAGCCCCTTTTTTCCAGACTGAGACTCACTCTGTTTAGGTTTTCAGTTGGTTCTTTTAATATTCACTCCCTCATCTCTCAACCCTATCCGTTCTCTATCAGATTTCACCATCCATTAACACTAACCTCTTAAAACTAATAGCCCTTACATCCATTTTAGTAGGAGGATGAGGTGGACTAAACCAAACTCAACTGCGAAAAATTATGGCATACTCCTCTATCGCCCGCATAGGGTGAATAACCGCAATTATTGTTTACAACCCTACAATAATAGCCCTAAACCTAGCCCTATATGTCCTAATAACCCTCTCAACATTCATACTATTCACACTAAACTCATCCACCACAACCCTATCTCTATCTCACACATGAAACAAATTTCCCCTAATCACCTCTATAATCCTAATTTTAATGTTATCTTTAGGAGGACTTCCCCCACTATCTGGCTTTATTCCCAAATGAATAATTATTCAGGAACTAACGAAAAATAATATAATCATTCTCCCAACACTAATAGCTATTACCGCCTTACTCAACCTGTACTTCTACATACAACTCACATACAGCACAGCACTTAACCATATTCCCATCCACAAACAATATAAAAATAAAATGACAATTTGAATGTACAAAAAAGATAATCCTTTTACCTCCACTAATTATCATCTCCACTCTACTATTCCCACTAACACCCATGCTATCTATCTTGGACTAGGGGTTTAGGTTAAATCAGACCAAGAGCCTTCAAAGCTCTAAGCAAGTGTTATCTACTTAACCCCTGATAAACAACACTTGGATTGCCCTGTGCCTATGTTTTTGTTTAAGCACTACCTGCAGGCTTCACAGAAGAGTATGAGGCTTTAGTTATATTTACCCTGCCATCACCCCATACTGTTCCCTCCACTACTGGCTGTCATGACTTCTCATTCTAAATCTGGATTTTATAATCAAAAGTAGACTCTATGTGCTACAAATTACAGCATAAAGTTATATTTATTGTTCCTGCTTCAGAAACAGCTGAATAAAAGGCTCAGCTCTTGGGGAAAAAAAGATAAAAGACTCATTTTTTAATTTTTTTCATTAGAAGGACTCTCATGGGTAACTTCTTCCTCTCTTAACTGCAGAGTTATTGATGCCTGAGTGGAAGGTCATGTGGCAAATGAGTGACAGACAGGACCTGGCAGGTAATTCTCCTTATCCCATTTCCAGTTCTTTTTAGCATGTGCCATACTATAAATGAGCTTAAAAGAAACATGAATTCAAGAATGATCATGGAGTGTCATGAAATTGAATCTGTTTGCCTACAGGTACCTATGGGGTAGATCTGGGCAGGAGTAGTAGAGCTAGAGTTTAAACTTGCTCTGTCTCTTTCTGAGCTCAACATTTTTCTTTTTTAATTAACATCACACTGTTTCTGTGTTTCTCAAACCAGGTTCATCCCTAGTTCTTGGAGCCTAGAACTATCTGGCCTGCTACCAGCCTCAAAAGCCTGTTTAAGTAAGTAAATAAAGATACAAATGCTGTGCCCTAGAAAATGTTAGCTGCCTTGTAATTCTTCCCTCCCCTTCCTACCCTCTCTTCTTCCTCTGCAATCTCTTCTTTCTCCCAATCTCCCTCTCTTCTTCCATTCCATCCTTTGCCTCTAATCTTCATACCTTCCTCCTTGCTGACCAACTACCTTTTTTTCTTAGTGCTGACAAATACTCTTCCTTTCTCTGATTTTCCTCATGAAAGATTCTGTTGGCTCCATTTCTTGCCATTGTCCACATGTAGTTCAAACTTTTACCCTCTTGTCTTGTTTTCTTCATTTTTATACTTGCCTTCCATTTGTAATTGGCAACAAATGGCCCCCAGAATTATCTCATTTGGATCCAACTGCCCTCATTTTGCCTCTTCAAATCAGTCTCTCAGTTGCCAAAACCTATCCCTTCCAAGAAGTCCTTCCTAAACTAGGCAAACACATTCACAGGGAGAAAAGAATCCAAGTGCCATGGCCTCTAGGACCCCCCATTATGCCCTGCCTTCTCAGACTCAAGAAACTTTACTGGTCTTGGCTTCTTTATCCATAAAGTGAGGGCACTGAACAACAAAGCCCCCAAATTCATGTATTTAATAAATGATTTTATTTCATTTCATTTCATTTCATTTCATTTCATTTCATTTCATTTCATTTCATTATCTATGTCATTTCATTTCAGATAGTAGATCCTGTTCTCGAACCCTGCAAAAACTGCCAATTACTGCTGAACCTCCTTTTGCTCTTTTCTTTGGTTTGAGTCTTCCTTGGAAAAAAAGTAAAATTAGTTAGCTCCAGAAACTGTTGGTGGAAGACTCTATGTATATTATACCATGCCAGAAATCAGACCAAATTAAGACCATCTTTCCCTCAACGTTCTGGGAATATTCATTTGTGGAGGAAGAGGTAACTAAACACCTACGTATTTTTAAATTCACTCCTTGTAATGAAAGCAGAAAAACAAACCTCTTGGCAAAAAATGGATCCTCAAGGGTGACTTCTCTTCCTTTTTCTCCCCCTTCCCTAGATTAAGTGATAACTCCTCTATATTTGAAATTCTGCTATATCCTGTCTCTTCAAATACTACTACTCTCAAAATTCCCACACTCACTGTTATTTCAAATACCTCTTGCCCAGTAAAGAGCCGCCCCCCCCCCAAAAAAAAGGAGTAAAAGGGCTCAGAAGGAGGACTGAGGGAGAAGAAAAAGAAATGGAATATTAGATTAACATCCAGTATACCTTAGGCCTTTCTCTAGTCACTTAATATATGCTATTCAATTAAATAAAAACAATGCTACAAGGTAATCATGGTTATTATGCTTTCAGAGTGGAGGAGATGGAGGCTCAGGGAGGCTAAGTTGTCCACTGTCACTGTCTCTTCTTGCACAGCTGCATTAAGCCAGTTAAATGATAGTCAAGTTCTGCTTGACTCCAAAGACTGGGCTTTTTTTTTTTTTTTTTTTTTTTTGGCTTTGCTTTACTGATTATCCATGGCTGCTAAACCAAGTACAACCAATATCCAATTGCTTAAAACAACATTGTTCATCTCACAACTTCTGTGAATAAGCCACCTGGGTGGAGCCTAGCTAGGTGTTTCTGACTTAGGGTCTCTCACCTTAATCAAGGCGCCAGCAGGAGGCTGCCAGCATCTCCAGACTCACTCACATGGCAGGAGGGAAGCCAACATGGCAAGAAATTTATAAATTCTTCTCCACTGGGCAGTTTACCACATGGCTACTGGCTTCCCCAAGTGAGTCATTGAGAGAGAGGGAGAACACTCAAGATGGGAGCCACAGTCTTTTTATAAACTACTCTTGCAAGTAATCCCCTAGCACTTCCACTGCATTCTGTTCTGTAGAAGTGAGTCAGTAAGTTTAACCTACTCAAGGGGAGAGGGTGAAACAAGGACATGAAAACCAGGAGGTGGGGCCACTGGGGGCCTTGTACAAATCATCTCCCTGAGTTCGTTTTTATGTTCTAAAATATTCTTTGCTCTACAAAAACTAGTTATATTTAAACCACCGCTTAGGTAAAACTAGCATTCTAGCTGTGTTTAGCATCTCTCATGAACTTTTTTTACACTATAAATTTAAGGAACAAATTCCAGGTATCTATATATATTATACATAATATATATGGATACTCCAAAAACCATGTTAAAATGCTCTCTTCACTACTGGCTGCAATGTATAAAGTATAATAATAAAATAAAACCAAATCACAACTATAAGCAGCATCTGGCACAATGTTCATTGCATTTATACAAGTCCTATTTGCAAAGATTTTTATAATGTGAAATTTGGATACAAACCAAAAGAAACATCTTAGTGGCCACTTGACACATGCTAATATACACATCTGTCCCTCATAAGTAACATCTTATTAATGTCCAGAATTAGCCAAGAACATCTACTGACTATATACTAAGAAGAGATTCCTTCATTCTGGTAAACACATAGTAAGTAAAGCTTTTTATATCTCCAAAGCTTTAGAGTTCAATGGACAAGCCTGAAAAATCTGAACCTCTGAGGATCCCACAGGAAAAAGCCGTACAGATGATAACAGGCTACTTGAACAAGGTCTTGGGATGCCAGAGACCTAGCTTCATAGGTATCTTCTTCTGGTTGGGGGTGGGTGGGTGGGTGGTTCTTGGTCAACTACTCTTGTCTAAAAACAGGTAAAACAATATTGGGTGTCCAACAGGGTAACTGTGAGAAAAGCCAGCAGAGCCAAGTGGTTATCCAAAGCACATGGACTGCAAAGCCAGACTGTTTGAGTTCAATTTCAAGCTCTGCCACTCACTGTATGAAAGCCCTTAACTTCTCTATTTCAGCTTCCCCATCTGGAAAATGGACATAGTGATGGAAGCTAAGCTTTCCCCACAGGGCTGTTGGATTGAGTTAATATGTACAAAGCACTTTAGAGCAGTATTTGGCATTTGTTAAGTGTGAAATCAATAAGGATAAATTAAATTGTTTTTGTAAAGCCCTTACCATCATACCTGGCATAAAGTAAGGAGATTAATAAGATACTCTCAAGTTTTAAAACTTTAATGTCTTCATCTGTAAAATGGGAATATTAATGCCTATGCTACAGTGTTCATATAAAAATAAAATAAAATATATTAAGTACCTAATGATTTGTAGCCCACAAAAGGACTTACTAAATGGTAACTTGGGTTCAATTTGGGTTATTATTATAATTATTATAATAACTTGGATTATTATTATGAATACTCACAAGCAATTATAAAACTACAAATATATAAGAGTTGGAAATGCCAAATAACTCAGTATAAAACCTCTCTTAAACCAGGAGGTATCTTAGCTCTAAGCGAGTGCCATGCTGTGGGATTACTACAAGATGTTCCTTTTAGCCGGGTAGTGCTTTCTGGAATTCCTTTGGGGCTATATGTGTCTAGGGAATTTTGTGTCTGAGAATGGTTTCTGCTTGGTATTTTAATTGGCATATTAAGTTTCTTATCTATTTCTCTTTTGTGTTTTTAATAATATCCCTTTGTGGCTATAGGCCGAGCGCAGAAAGAATGTATTAGAGCTAGTAAAGACAAATGGCCCTAGACACATGAGCTACAGGCTCTGGATCATCTCATTCCAAACAGAGTGAGCCAGCTGTCAACCTGGAAAGCATTTTCTGGAGGACCTTGATCATAGTGTGAACAAGTAGGGGAGACTCAGGGGCACCCAAAGGACCCGCTGAAATTTTCTTGTTCTGCTGTCTTAAGAACTGCCACTGTGCTTTACCCTCCTCATGAGAGCCCCGATCATGAACATTTAATGTCTTGGACCTCTCTTTCAAGGCTGAGAGGGATATTTCTTAGGTAGCACCAGCTTGGGTAGAAAAGAATGCATTTCTGTAAAACATAACCCTGTCTGTGGCCCTGCTAATGATAGCCACAAACCAAGGGGAAAGAAAAGCATTTTTAAAGCTAGTTCTGGGAAGCAGATCGCCCCCTGACCTCCTCCCCAGAGCCAGAGCTCTGACTATCAGACTGAAGGTAAACATACCACAAAACAAGACAGTGGAGAGACACCACTTCATGACTAATTGGCTTTAAGAACACGGAGTAAAGAAAAATATATAAACAACTCTTTGAGCTTTGAAAATAAATACTACTAAGGACCATGGATTGCTCATACTATTTCATTTTTATTAGAAATACCAACTTCAATAACCATCACTGTACCACTCTAAAGCTGAGTTCAGTAGAGATGTATTATTTCTAATGATAATCTTCAACTCTATTTGAAATTGTACTTGTTTGGGGGGTTGTTTTTGTTTTTGTTTTTTACCTGAAGGCTTCAGAGAAGTCTCATCAGCGCTCACTTGGCAGTATTTTATGTGTCTTAAATCAAGTAAAAGTCATAAAAGCCCTAACTTTCATCACCTTTCAAGTGGAATTAGCTTGGCCTTAAAGTCCTTAGTGAAAGAATCTCAGTGGTAAAGGATAAGTTCCTGGTATCTGTTATCAGCTCCCTGTTGGGGGATTAGTCCTGTGTTTTCATGTGGGATATAAACATATCCAGATAATTCTCCTGAGCTTCACTTGTTGAAATTTGACATTTGTCCTATCACTTAATCATGGCTTAGCTCCCAGAAAGCTTTGCTCGCACCTCTTTGATGGATGCCTGCCCTGCCGTCGCCCCCCAGAACACATGCTCAATCCCGGTCCCAATCTTCTCATTAGTTAAGAAAGCAAAGCTATTAACAAAATACAGACTGGAGACCCTCATCTTATGAGATTACCTCAGTTTTGTGGCTTGGGGATATTAGCCACAGTGAGGTTCAAAAGAGGTCATATTTTGGGTATTTCTATCCTGGCTAGGTAGGACTTCCAGCTGCCTATCCCACCCCACATCCTGGCCACTGCCCCCAACCCAGTATTTTAGCTTTCTTCACTGTCAGCTTGTCTTACTGGGTCCCAGGAGCATCTTTTCTAGGGGGCATTTGCTGCCTCAAATGTTGCTGAAATAGAAACTGCTGCCCTCTTAATTAAAAACCTCACAGTTGGATATAGACATAGTGACTGGGATTGGTAGGAAAGAACTGAGTGTGTGCATATCCTTGTTCTACTACCATAGAGTGTTCTCTCTCTGTGAGGTAACCATCTGGGTTGCCAGTGGAGTGCTGGTAAACATGCAAAAGCTTGTTCTTCAGGGGAAGAAAGGCACTTATTTGGAGCATTTGCCAATTTCCTTGGTATAAATACTCCCAGCATGGTTGATTTCAAGATGCTAAAGTGAAGTCACTGAATAAGGACTTGAGAAGAAATGCACATCATCAGCTCTGCCAGCAGTATGAGTCTGGTCCAGCACAAGGGGTTAGGGAAGACCAGGGAAGCCTTGTAGAGCAAGCAATTCTTGAGCTTGAACCTAGAAAGAGGAGGAAGTATTTTCTGGATAGATACAGACATGGTGGAAGAAAGTCAAGAGGCAAGTACTTTTGGCAAAAAGTGAACAACTTTGGCTGCATTTTAAGTATATGTGCATACATGTGTTGGTGATGTGTGTAGTGAATGGGGTCTGACTAGGGAAAAGACATCCTCAAACAGGCCATGTGTGGCCCTAGCAATGAGCCTTAAACATCTACATTATTCTCAGGATTAAATGTAATATCTACGGTCTCCTTCCAAGACTGTGAGTTCTAACCCAGGAAGATCATCCTCTCCAATTGGGCTCCTTTTGAAAAAGTTGTTTCAAATAATTCTTTGGTTATAATAGTCAGTGTCATAGTGCAATAATCATTATTCTAGGAGCCAACATCAATACTGTATTATTACAGAGAATGGCCACACAACAGAAAACAGCCAAGCCAAGGAAAAGGGAACTTTAGACTGTGAGGCTGGCAAAGGTCATGCTGTGATTTGGTCTGCAGAGGAAATGGACAGAGTTTAAAGGGAAGAGTGATGCACTGTTTGCGTCAAAATACATGCTCTGTGTAACAAGAACTATTTCAGAATAGCCTAATTACCAACTGTCCCCATCACATTAGCTTGCCCTCCAAAGGCTGCATTTCCTTTGCTGCATCCAAGGGCAATTAAAAGTGTTGCTCAAGACATGAAGTTTGGTATTCTGAAGCCGAGTGCTGGTAGATCTCATTTGTCTCAAGGAAATCAACAACTATTAATGGCATGGCATCTCCGCTCACGATAGCAGGTTGTTCTTAGTCCTGGCACAGCATCTCAAGGCACCCAATGCCTTCTTCTCCCCTGCTCTCACTGGCTTCTTCAGGAAGAAAAAAAAGATGTCTCTAGAGATTTCCCATCAGCATATTCCACTCCTGCTTCTTGACCTATAGGGCAGGCACCAGAGTTTAAGGATTCTCAGACATGGCTTCTCTGGCTTCTTTCTCTTTCAAGAGGATTTAATATTCCGGCTTCTGTAACTCATTTAACTATTGTTTGTGTAATTTAACTATACTTAAACATATAATTTAATATAGCTAGATACAAAAATAGTATAAATAAACTATAACTAAGTTAACTATATTTTGTAACATGAACACATTTCTAGAGGCCTTTGGTAATGAGTTTTTAAAAAATGAACCCAGAAAAAGCCATCACAATTCAAGAGCACAAATTGAAGTTCTCCTTGAAGGTCTCTTTTTTAAAAGAAATGGGTTTGCCTTTTTTTCTTTTTGTCAACTATGGGAAAAATGCTAATTTTCTTGCATAGGAAACTTTAACAGTCCAATTACAGTGAATAATAAAAATAGTTTCCTAGTGGGAATATGTTAAGGATATCGAAATAAAAACCCATTAAGAGTATTGAAATAGTTGGATTATTTGTTTTTTTTTTTCATGTTGAGTCGTATCAGTTCTTTATATATTAACCCCTTAACAGATACATCATTTGCGAATATCTTCTTCCATTCAGTAGGTTGCCTTTCTGTTTTGTTAATGGTTTCCTTTACTGTGCAAACACGTCTAGCTCCAATGGTTTATTTTTGCTTTTGTTTTCCTTGAAAGAGGAGACATATCTAGAAAATAGCTGATGTCAAAGAAATTACAAATGACTGATATCAAAGAAATAGTTTTCTTCTACAAAGTGTGGAAAATAGTACGGAGGTTCCTTAAAAAATTAAAAATAGAATTTTTATATGATCCAGGAATCTCACTACTGGGTATTTACCTGAAGAAAATGCAAACACTAATTTAAAAAGATACAGGCACTCCTATGTTTATAGCAGCATGATTTGCAATAGCCAAGATATGGAAGTAAACCAAGTGACTTTCCATTGGTGAATGGATAAAGAAGATATACACACACACACACACACACACACACACACACACACACACATATACACACTGGACTATTACTCAGTCATAAAAAGGAATGGAATCTTCCCATTTGCCACAACATGGATAGAGCTAGGTAGTCTTATGCCAAGTGAAATAAGTCAGTCAGAGAAAGACAAAGACCATATAATTTCACTTATATGTGGAATTTAAGAAACAAATGAGCAAATTTTAAAAGAGACAAATAAAAAAAACTGACTCAAATACAGAGAACAAACAGGTGGTTCTCTGGGTGAAACAGGCAATGGGGATTAAGGAGTACACTTATCATGATGAGCACTGAGTAATGTATATAATTGTTGAATCACTATATTGTACACCTGAAACTCCTATAACACTGTATGTTAATGATGCTTGAATTTAAAAAGAAAATGTTGAAATAAAAACCCACCAGTAATACCAAATATCAGCTAAAAGTATACAGATAATTAAGACAGAGAAGTTCTAATAAAAGGCAGAAATAAGAATTTGGAAGTAGTTTATTATCTAAGTCATCATTTTGCTGCCTGGTCCTAGTGGCCAGCATACTTCTTCCCATGTTGTTTAAATAATGTCATACTAGGATGAACATGAGATTAAGGATTATATCACCCTGCTGCTGTCAAAGACAAATTTTAAGTGTGATTTCCCTTCAGTTACTGAGTAGCTGTTTAGAAAAAACCTGAGAGCCAAGAATGGCCGCTATGAGACATCACTTCCTTAGCACAGTGACGCATATGTGGTTGTAATGGAAAATAAATATAACAATTTATATCAGGTAAATAAAATTTTAAATTCTACAAAATTGACTCAAAAGGGGTTTCTGAATGAGAGGGAGGCCACCCCTGCTAGAACCGCAGGCTGAGGGTTAGGTTCTTTATAAGGTCATCCTTACCATCTTGTTTCAATCACTTTCAGCCAAGTCCCATCACACAAGAGAATGCAGATGGAACATGAAGTCACTCTCTAGAGCTCTGAGCTCTGGAGCTGAGCCTCCTCTCATCCCAAGAGTGGCAGGGCTCATCTCTCTTCACCTCAATTGTCCTGGGGGAGCAATGGAACCAAATCTTAAGGGAGCTTTCCTCTGGAACTTGACACTCAGAGAGAGGTGATCATATGGTATAGCATGATAAGCAGAATCATCAAAGGTTAGCCTCATACCAGCTGACCGAGTTGGTGGGCTGTTTTAACCCCTCTGAACCTGTTTCTTCATCTGGAAAGTAGAGCTAATGATAATTACAAGGTTAATGATTGAATGATTAAATGAAATGGGTAAATAGTGCCTGGCACAGAGTGGAACCCAGTCAATAGTCAGGTAAAAGCTCTTGTTATACCTGAAAGCTATTGCAAATCCTTTCCAGAATGGAGTTTCTTTCTCTCCACTGCCAATAATGTATTCTCCTCCACCCAAAAGGAGAAAATAGTGGCTGGCATTGCCTCTGCTAGCATCACTAGCTAGTCTAGCTAAAAATAAGGGTGAGGACCAGGTTGATGGAGAGGAATATCCCATGAATGGGGGCTGAAGAAACTTTTAGATAGCTCTGGAGGAACTGGCTATTTTGAGGCCAAAGGTCTCATGGTGGGGCAGGAATAGCTTTCAGTGGACATGGTCTTAGCTCAGTAAAGGGCCAGGTTCCAAGTACTTTGGGGGCACTGTCAGCCCCAGCTTTGCCAACAAGAAGCAAAAACATCCTGTAGCTTTCTATCACTTGGCAGGGATGCAGGATGCTCGAGCTATCCAAAACTACCTATATTACACACAGTGTACATTGCTGTTTGTCTGTCTGTCTGCTTGTGTTTGTTTTCAGAGTCTTAGCAGATTGGCCCAGGGTTCATGCTGCATGTTGTATTTGGCAAGAGGAGGTGTTTAAATATCCCAGCTTGACTGGAACTATCTCAATGCTGATGAGTTCAGTTATTTTGAATAGGATAAAGTATTGCTCCAGGTTTCTGCATAATCATAGCATGGAACAGTTCAACTTTAAACTTGAATTATCTGTCTTAGGAAATAGTCACTAAAATAACCACATCTGGAGCATTCCCCACAGGTTCCTGGAGCTCTGACCAACTCTTGGGCAAACCATGGACGTCAAAACACACTTGATGACTTATCTGAGCTATAATCTGGGAAGATGAAATTGATAAAACATCCTTTCCCTTTCCCTAATCTTCCTCTGTATGTGTCTGTAATCCAGTACCTTAAATGAGTGAGACTAGTGAAGTTTAAGAGTTATCTTATTCAGTTCTATGATTTTTATTCGGTCCACAAAGAATGTATTCACCCACCCAAATGAAGTAAGGCTGAATTGATTGATTCATTCAAAAATATTTTATTGCATCCATTGGTACCAGACACTTAATAAGCTTTGGGGATACAAGTGTAAGTGGCCCACTCTCTGCCTCAAGACCTCAGAGTCTAGTAGAAGAGGCAGTGTTTGGGACATGAGAAGCTTCCAGATGAGGGGAGTGGTCACTTCCTTAGGGATTGGAAGTCAGGAAAGACTTCATGAAAAAAGTGACCTTTGTTCAGGATCCAGACTTCACATCAAGAAGTATTCCCTGATTTTTAATCCCCATAGAATTGACCACTCCCCTTGTGAACTCAGGATTATCCTAGCTGCCAATGATAATCAATCACACTGTGACAACTTTTCTGGCTTGAATTATCCACATAGACTAGTGACCCTAAGTTCACTAGATAATAGAACAGTCACTGGTTTTATGACATGTGTTCATCTTTTAAGTCAGCAAAAGAAACTCTGCTATGAAATTTGACAACTTCCACATTTTTAGCGAGTTCCATTAAAGACCCATGTGACCAAGCTCTATAAACAGAGGCATTTGGGAAAAAGGAATATCTGAAATCATGACCTTTGTTTATTGCCAGTGTCTCCACAATACTGAAAGTTAAAAAGTTGACTTTAAAAAAAAATTGAGCCTAACATGAGCCGCCTGATAACAAAGGCAAAGAGGGAATTAAAAAATTGGAGTATCGAGCCATTGACAATTAGTATGATTTCAGAGGTACTTTGTATGTTCATTCCTAAATGTTTTTCATACCTCTACTTCCAAGTAATGATATCTAAACTTCCACCAGTAGAACTCCCATTTTTTTTATCATAAGGTTTGATCCTATTTAAAGTATAGCTATCCCCATAGAAGTCTTTTACACCTTGGTGTGAATAAATTTGTCAGATTCTTTCTTGAGGCTGGTGGCACCATGAGTGAAAAAAGGAGTTCTGCCAAAGCAGAAAGAAGGAAGGGAGAGTGAATAAGACTTGGGGTACTCCAAGTTGTCTTTGTGTTGTTTTGTTTTGCTTTGTTTTGTTTCCTAGCTTGCATCTTGCTAAAGGTGAGTCTGGGTCACAGATTAGGGAAAAAAAAATTCCCAGGTGAGAATGGTACCCAATAATTGAAATTCTAAAGAGTTGCAAGACAGACAAATTTGATGGTTTTGATAATCAGGACTAAGACACCCCACCCTTATTCTCCTGCCTCAGCTTGCAGTCACATGAGAGTTTCTGGTCCAGAACCAATCAGATTGCAGCAGGTACCCAATGGCATGGCAGGACTTTATCTCCTCCCCCATATGCTGAGAAAACAGCTATAGTCACAGGTCCTCAACAAGGACAGAGTTACCATTCACCTTTTTCTTTTTTTCACTTTTATTGTAACATGACAGTCCTTGTTCTTAGATCTGATTGTTGTGGAAAGCATCCTATTTTTCAGTCCTCACCCCATGGGCCAGTGCAGACCTGCTGGGATGGGATGAGTCATTGTCTCAAAGCCTAGTACAGTCACCAAAGGAGGCTTCCATTCCAACCTGGGGAGGAAATTTGCACACACTCACTCAAAAGTATGAACTAAACAGTCTGTGTGTAGCATACTGGGCCTGCCTTATGGCAGGTATCAGAGCGGTATCAAACACATCTCTGACTTTCTTGTGCTTATAGTTGTGTCAGAGAAACAAGTCATGGAGGTAGCAGTGAACTAACTCCTCAAAGAGAATTATAGGAGGCCAGGGAAAGGAAATATCCCCAAAGCTGGAGAGGTTAAGCTCCATGAGGGCAGGGGCTATGGCTACCTGTTCATTGGTGTATCTGCAAGCTCTATTGCATGATGGGTACCCAATAAATATTTGTTGAATGAATGAGTGGATGGATGGATGGATGGATGGATGGATTGATAAATGATGGGTAGATGGCTATTATAAAATGATTCATGAGATAGTTGTTTCTGAAGGCTGGCTAGACTTTTGATACAGAGGTGAAAGGGGGAAGTAGTATCAGAAAAAGCTCTACTAAAGATCCCCAAGAAATCAGCATGATTGGGATGTCACCAAGATAGGGCAAGTACTGGCCAGTCCTAAGCCCTGAGCAATGCTGCAACTCCAATTTATATCACCATCTGTGGGCAGTAAGAACAGTGTCAGGCCAGAACCCAAAAAGAAAAAGTAGGAGATAGAAAAATAGAAAGGAAGCTTCTTGTTCTAAATACAACCCCAGGGCAACCCCCAGTGGCTCTGCGGTTTAGCCCACTTTCAGCCCAGGGTGTGATCCTGGAGACCTGGGACCGAGTCCCGCATCAGGCTCCCTGCATGGAGCCTGCTTCTCCCTCTGCCTGTGACTCTGCCTCTCTCTCTCTCTCTCTCTCATGAGTGAATGAATGAATGAATAAATAAATAAATAAATAAATAAATAAATAAATAAATAAAACCCCAAAGCCACTGGAGGTATCTCTTCCACCCGCTATTCATCCAACTATGGGGCAGGCTCACAGAGATTATAGATTGCCAGACTACCTGTGTGTATGATAACACTAAAGGAACCAGAGCCAACTTGTATCAGTAATAAGTTAGGCACAAAAGTCCCTGGAAAGACCAAGATTTGGGAGGTGACAACTTTTCTATCCCTTTCTGTTGGGCTGTTCCAGGTTTGGCTTCCAGTCTAAACCCTGACTTTTCTCAATCTGACCTACTTGATCAATATACAGAGGCTCTTAATGCCAAACGACTTAAATATAAGCACTGACAGTAATCCCAAGCCCACAGTACGACCCATCCTGCTATCTGCTGTTATGACTTTTGGAGGCAGCAGAAGGTATTCAAGCTGAAAGAAGTGACTGTGTCTACTTTTGTGTTATCAGCATCTCACCCAGTGCCTGACATGAAGCAGGAACTTAGCAAATGTTTGTTGAATGAAAGGGGCAGGCTGTCTGGGTCCATGGTGCAGATCAACCCTCTGCTAGTCTTCCCCTGCCCTAAACCCTAATTTAGACAGCTGGACTTCCGCCATTGCTCTGTTCTGTAACCTAACACAAGGACTGAGGTCCCTACCTTTCTCTTTTCTATCCAGGACTCAAATTATGCCCTAGGACCCAAGTCTAATATCTATTTTTTTTTTCCTGAAGAGCAAGTGTCTGAATTTCTCAAATATTGCTTTCATCATTAGCCTCCATTATGCATAAGTTCTCAAATACTGTGTCACCCGTTGGTGCTCTCATATTGATTATTTTCTCTTTCACAAACTCTCCTTCACCTCACTGACTTCTACTCATGTTTCAAAGCTCTTCTCAATTATCACCTCCTCCTGGCAGCCTACCCACATCTGCCCATATGATATATACATTCCTCATATAATATATACATCTCAATCATCACCTCCTCCTGAAAGCTTACACAGGTCTGCCTCATATGCTATATACATTCCTCACCTAGGTGCTTATAGCCTCCTGGCACATCTCTACCTATCATTATCTATGAAGTCACAGTGCAATCACGGATGCTCTCATCTATCCTCCATACTCAACTATGAACAAATGAGGGCAGGGAATATGTGTTCATCTTTTTTCCCCATAATCTATAATAGTGTCTAGCACAGAGCATTCAATAAAAGTTTGTTAAAAAAAAAAAAAAAAAGAGGAGTGAGGAATGAATGGATGGATGGATGGATGCCTTCTACCCACCAGGATGGCTTGGTTTTGCCCTCTGCTGACTTCCCATCCCTCACACTGAATATTCTCTCCCCTCAATTCCTCTAGTTCAAGTGCCTGAGCCACTCCCTCTCCCTTCTACTTGTTGCCTGCTGCCCCCCAGCTATGAGTCCTTGTCCTTGTCCTATTTGGAGTTCCTAGTGTTACATTGACCTTCGCTTTTATAAATTCAACTATGTGTTCTCAGCACTGCTTATGGTTTTAGAATTTAATGATACATATTTTTTGTATAACGTGGCTCCTAAATATGTGCCATCTATTTCATTTGGCACAAAGAAACACTCATTTGTTTCAACAGTAATGGGGAAATTGTTAGATTTGTTTAAAGATAGTAGACTCTGTTCTGGACTTTATGGACAATTTAAGGATTTTTCAAGGATACTTTTGCCTATAAAGATTTTTTACCTTATACTCTGATTTTATTACATTTTAAAAAATTTCATCTGTATAGTTCAGTATGTATCTCCAAAAGATAAGAATTCCTTTTCAGTCATAATCATAATGTCATCATGGCACAAAGGAAGCCAAAAATTCCTTAATACTATCAAGTATCTTTAAGTGTCCATATACATTTTATTTTTATTTTATACATTTTTTTAAAGCTTGAGATTTCAGTTGCAATATGAATAAAGCCCAAACCGTGGACTGGCAAAGGTCTGTCTCAAATTTCCTTTAATATATAGGTTATGTCTCTATTTTTTTTATTGTTTTTTTTGTTGTTGTTGTTGTTTTCTTGTAGAAACCACATTATATAGCTTGTAGTCTCCTACAGTCTGGATTTTGCTGGTTGTACCTTCATGGTGTTCTTTAACATGGTTTTTTGTCCCCTGTATGTCCTTCAAATTGCTAGTTAGATCAGGAGGCTGGATGAGATTCCAATTTGATTTTTTGTCATGAGAAGTATTGTGTGTTTCCATCAGGAAGTACAAAATGTCTGAATATCTCCTTTTTTTTAATAATAAATTTATTTTTTATTGGTGTTCAATTACCAACATACAGAATAACACCCAGTGCTCATCCTGTCTCCTTTTTTAATGTTAGTAGCCACTGATGTTGTTGCCTAGATCCATTATTTCATTAGGTTTTGTAAACTAGTGAAATTCGAGTCCCATTAGTCCTTCTTCAGGTAACACCTGAAGAAGGCAAACGTTCTTTGATCTACTATTTATTTGCCCTAAGCTATGGGGTTTTTGTTTGTTTGTTTTTATCAGGAATAAATACTTGATTGCTTTAGTTGTCAGTTTTCAGTGGCTAGTTAATAATCTTCAAAGGTGATAAATGGAAAAAATCTGAAATACCTTTACAAACTCATGAATTTATTTATTATTTTTTTTTAATTTTTTTTATTTATTTATGATAGTCACAGAGAGATAGAGAGAGAGGCAGAGACACAGGCAGAGGGAGAAGCAGGCTCCATGCACGGGGGCCCGACGTGGGATTCGATCCCTGGTCTCCAGGATCGCGCCCTGGGCCAAAGGCAGGCGCCAAACCGCTGCGCCACCCAGGGATCCCCAAACTCATGAATTTAAACAGTGAATGCATTTCATTCTATTGTGGTTGGTTATTAGCCTTATTGACATTCAAACTGTTCCTTCTTTACCCAAAGAAAAACTATTTAATTGGCTCCCAAGCCCTTTGGTATGACCCAGTAGTTTCTGGTAGCTACTTTTAATTTTGGTACAGCAAGATGTTTACAGTCATTTATGTATCTTCTGCCCCAGACCTGGAATCAGCAATTTTTCTAAGAAGCCCTACTTCCTTTTTTATTTGGAAATTGGGTTTATAAGCAATAATTTAGGCCCTAAGGGTGCTCAGTGCTATTGTACTGCTCTCTGCTGCTAGGTCTTTTTGGTGAGCTAGAAAAATTATAGCTCTATAGAGATATTTCCAGTTCAAATTCTGGCCTAAATAGTTTTCATTTATCCTTGTTGCTCTTACCTCTGTGTTTCCTTTCTCCCGCACCAGATATCTTATTTCTCAGTAACTCCACATCATTATTAATTTGATTTATCCCACAATACACAGTCTTAAAATAACAATAATACTACAGTAATAGATAATGAAAATAGGTTAAGACCTTTTTAAGAACTTTTTTAGGTTTTGTTGTTATTGTTGTTGACTTTGGATTACACACTTTTGAGGATTTACAGTCAAATTACTGAGCCCTTTTTTTTCCAAGATTTTATTTATTTATTCAGAAACAGAGAGAATGTGCAATTATGAGTGGAGGGTGGGGGCGGGCAGGGTGGAGGGAGAACTCACCAAGCAGAGAGCCTGATGTGGGCCTGGATCCCAGAACCACAGGATCATGACCTGAGCAGAAGGCAGATGCTCAACTGACTAAGCCCCCCAAGTGCACCAAATTACTGTGCTTTAAAGTCACTTGCACTAGTTTCAATCAACTAGATGCATCATTAGTTGATTTGATTCATCTTACTTTTGTTTTTAGAGCTTGTTACTGCACTCTTAATTTTGGTTTGTAATCACATAAAATATTTATATAGTTTCAAAATCAAATTTATATAAGAAAATAAATTAAACAAAATATAGCTTCTTTCCCTCTTCCTTATTTCCTCCCTTCAAACAACCAAAACTTAAAAACTTTCTGACTTTTTCTCCCAATTTTAAAATGTAAACCTATACATATATGTATACACGTATGCAGGCGTGTGTATGTCCTTCTCCATTCCTAGAAAAAAAGTGATACATTATATGCACTAACAGTATATCCCAGAGACCAAACACAGCACTGTGGGATAGCAGCCTGAGGAGAGACTCCCCATTCCTTTATGTAGATGCACAGTGCTCCATTTACAGATACAGCATAGTTTATTCAGCTCATCCCCTTGTGATAGATATATAGGTTGTTTCCATCTTTTGCTATTACTAATAGTGCTACAATAGATTGCTTTGTTTATATATCTTTTCATAGTTTTGCAGGTGTAACTTTGGAAAGATTCCTAGGAGTGGATTGCCCAGATAAAGTATAAATCCATAAACAATTTTACTAGACCTTGCCACATGTCCCTCCATAGGGTTCAATCTTCTGTATCTCCATCATCAAGTTTTGAGGATGCCAATTTCCCCATAGATGTGCCAACAGACTTTGCTCTAGAACTTGAAATTCTGCCAATCTGATAGGTGAGTAATGATATGCCAGTGTGGTTTCTTTTTCACTTTGCTTATTATGGGTAGGGTTGGGCATTTTTCATAACACTTAAGGGCTGTTTCCAACCTTTTTTGGTCAACAGTTTTTCTCTCTAGCTTGTTTTTTTCCATAGAGTTTTTGGCTTTTTACTTATTTCTATAAATTTTTTAATAGATTATGAGTATTAGCCATTAATCTGTACTGTGAGTTGTATTTTTCCTAGTTTATCTCTTCAGTCTTTCACTTTACTTATGATGTATTTTTCCATGTAGGCTTTAAAAAAATAATGTAATCACATTTATCAGTCTTTTCTCTTAGCATATTTAAAGTTTTCACTAGTTTCAGGTTATAGAGGAATTCAACTATTTTTTTTTCCTTTGGTACTTGTATTTGTATGCTCTTTTTGGAATTTATCCTGGTGTGCAGTGTGAGGGATACATCCAATTTTATTAATTTTTGTATGACTATCCAATTATCCTAACACCACTTTTTAGAAAGTTGATCATCTCCCTGCTGATTTGAGATGCTGCCTTTATCATATGTTAAACATCCATATGCTGTTGGGTCTATTTTTTAAAATTTTTTTCTTTAGATTGCTTGGTCTGTCAATTCAGGCCCTGGCACAAATCCATTTGAATTATAAAACATATAGTATGTTTTAGTGTCCAATATGACAAGCACAACTCAATACTCTTCTTTTTCAGGCTTATCCTATCTATTCATGATTATTTGTTCTTTCAGCTGAACTTTATAACCACATTGGTTAGGTCTAGAAATCCTGATGGCATTTTCATTTTCATGGGATTGCAGTATATATATAAATTAACCTAGAACTGACATTTTTATAACGTTGAGTCTTTCTGTCCAAGAATGTGATATATCTCCCATTTCTTTAGGTTTATTTCTATATCATTCAGTAGAGCTTTACAGCTTTTCTCTCATAGGTCTTGGATATTTCTTGTTAATTTTATGTGTGAGTGTTCTACTTTGTTACTTGATATCACAGAGTGGGGGGGTCTCCTCTTCCATTAAGTCTCTAATTGGTATATATATATATATATATATATATATATATATAGAGAGAGAGAGAGAGAGAGAGAGAGAGAGACTATTGATTTTATGTGAATTTTATAATTTGTTACTTTATGAAATTCTGTTATTTTAATAGATCTCCTATTGATTCTTTTAGGTTTTCCAAATATATAATCATGTCTTCTAAAAATGAAGATAGTTTACTTCTTTCTAATTAAGAGATCTCTAATTGCTTTCTCTTATCTAATTACATTGGTTAATACCTCCAGTGCAATGTTAGCCAAGAACTTAAAACCTAACAGCAATCTAAGAAACGACTACACTAAATCGTAAACAAACTGCTTCCAAGAAATGATGAAGAGTTAAGCTGTGTCTCTATGTCAGTTTAGAAGACATTACTAACTATAGTCTTGCATAAAATGATGACTTCCAATGGGAATAGGTCCTTCTTCATGGTATCTGGGAATATGCCTCTCCTAGAACTCCAAAGATAAGTAGATCTTAAAACTTACAGGATCCTTTCTGAATTAAGCCTCAAGGGTCTCATGGGAGCTCACTAGAGAAAGTCTAAAGTTCATCCCATGAACAAATGCACTGATCTTTCTACTCCTTTAACCCTTTATAACATAGATTTCTAATGTTTTGTTTTATAGTAATATCTTACTCATTTCGACTTATAGGGAAAAAATCAGTCTAAAGTAACCAAAAACTTGCTGCACATTTAAGGTTGTTTGTCTGGATTAGATGGGAGTGATGTGTTTCTGGTGTCAGGTGTGGCTGACATACCCCAGGGTCATGTGGTACCCCAGGTCAGAAGGGTCTTTACCCACTTATTGGTCACAGTCAGGGGCTTAAACACATTCCATCATATTCTTGGGAAATTAGGACCCAGCCCTCATACTTTGGTTCTTGGTCTGCCTGTACTAAACAGCCTGACTTAGTGGTTAAGAGAACAGGCCCTGACCAGATCTATACTCAAATACTAGTTTTCATACTTAGTACCTATTTGGTCTTGAGCAAGTTATTGAACATCTGTTTGCCTTGTGTTGTTTTTCTGCAATATGGGGATGTTTCCTACCTCCTGGGGATATTATAAGGACTAAAGGAGACAAGGAGACAGTGTACAAAAGTGCTCAGCAAAGTGTTTGTCATAGTTTGTGTTCAAAAGATAGGAATTATCATTTCTATTATTAAACTAACAGAAAATGCCAAATAAGCAACAGATCAGTGCTCCTGCAATCTTAACCATAGAGATTAAATAGGAACATCTCTGAGCCGCTATCAACATCAGACATGTTTAAAAGTATTATAAAGAAGAATCATATTGGCCATTCCCTATTGTAAAGTATGTGGGAATAACTGGTTTTCAGTTAGGATTCCAATCAGAAAGTTACTTTCTCCTTTATTACTCCTGAGTGCCCCAAAACACAGCTTCCTCTCCAGTATCCCTTCTAGTATAAGAGTTCTGAGGACCTAATCCTGGGTGGGCCTTGGGAATTTAAACTGGTAGAGTCTGAGGTTGGGATGAGAGTCCAGCCAGGGGAAAAAAAAAAAAAGATCACTTTGAAACATCAAGACCAATGTTGCAGGCAGAGGCAAAACTAGAGCTGGGAGCCAGCCACGGGCCACCAACTGAAAGAGGTGAGCAAATTTGGAGTTGACACTTGACAGGAACACTGAGGCAATAATGAGACAGAAATTCTGCTAGTAAGGTGCTGTTAAGGGCACCATGAAGTTTTGCACAGATAAGCTGGAAGCAGAATGCTCACCTCAAAGAGATATGAGATAACTGGTCATCCTAGGCACAGGTCACCAAATCTGAAGTCATTCTCAGGCTTACTATTTAGTAGTTGTAAGTGACTTGCAAAACTAAAAGACGCGAACTTCTTTAGTTATGTTGATTTACATCAGGTCAAGTTCCTATAATAAATCAAATATTCCATATCATTCATAGTGGTTTTGTTTCTCTGACCAGACAATAAGTGATACATAATTTGCTACTGGAACTGGAAGTGGATACTGTGCTAAAAAACTAAAACAAACAAACAAAAACAAATAAAAAGTAAAGCCCTCAATATGTGGCATAAGTTTGAGGATACATATTAAAAACTTTATTTAAAAAAATACAGAAAACAAATATTTTCAGACATTGGACAATAGGCAGCACAGGAGTGAGGTCCCTGCTAAAAAAGGAAACAAATGAAGTAAGCTTACCAATGCCTAGGCTTTCTGCTTGGGGTAATTCCAAGATTGTAGAACAGGGATAGGGAACCTAAAATGAGCCCACCAATCTTGCTTTGTTGAAAAGCCAAACATCAGAGCTCTGGGAAACAGCTAAAAGCTGCCCCCCTTATCTTATAAGAGTATCTATCTAAGAGAAGAGAGTGACACCAAGAGAAGAGCTCCAGAAATCTGCAGAAGGATTGGATACCAATCCGTACACATGTAGAGGAAATCCAACGAGGCCAAACAGAGTTATATCAGAGAAAAGGATAATCACTGGGAGTTACAAGACAAACAATTTCCAGAGTTTGCACAGGGCCGGGAATTGTTCAAATTCTTTTTGGACAAAATAGAGAAATATTGAGGTCTAATACATGGGACATAAACTAAGATTCCCAAAAACTCAAATCTTAGACTTAGGGCTAAAGTAATCCTAGGACGAAGACAACTTTATTTAGTCTGTCTTAAAAGAATATTTTTTTTTCAAACTACAAGAAGATCAAACTAATATGTGATACCTTAATTGCCCACCAATAACAATTCAATACTCTTTAAAGTAATACAACAAAATAAAGCACTCAGGATAAAATGCACAATATGTAGCATGCACTGTAATATTGCTAACATACGAAAAAAAATTAAGTGACCCATAACCAGGACAAAAGTTGGCCAATAGAAACAAAACCAAGAGGCAGCCCAGGTGGTTCAGCAGTTTAGCGCCGCCTTCAGCCCAGGGCATGATCCTGGAGTCCCGGGGTCAAGTCCCACATCAGGCTTCCTGCATGGAGCCTGCTTCTTCCTCTGTCTGTGTCTCTGCCTCTCTTTCTCTCTGTCTCTCGTGAATAAATAAATAAAATCTTAAAACAAAACAAAACAAAACAAAACCAAGAAAATACAGTATTGATGGAATTAGCAGGAGACATCAAAACATGACATCAAGACATCAAATATTATAAATATGCTGCTTTCTGTGGACTAAATTGTGTCACTTCTAAAAATTCATATGTTGAAGCCCTAAACCTCAATGTAACTGTATTTGAAAATAGGGTCTACAAGAAAGTAATTAAGGTTAAATGAGGTCACAAGAAGAGACACAACCGAGGAAAGACAGTACTTTATAATATAATACTTATGTGAAACTTTGAATCTGCTCAACCTCCTTCTCTCTCCTTCTTCCCCTACCCCTGTCTCTCTGTCTTTGTCTCTCTCTCACTCTTTTCCTGACCTTTGTGGGGACACAGTGAGAAGGTGGCTACCTACAAGCCAGGAAAGGAGCTCTGGCCAGGAACCAACTTGACAGATACCTTGATCTTAGATTTCCCAGCCTCCAGTACTGTGAAAAATAAATTTCTGTTGTTTAAACCATGCAATCTGGAGTATTTTTTTTTTTGGAGTATTTTTTTATGGCAACCCAAGCAAGCTAATATACTCCTCCTGCTTAAGAATGTAAAGGAAAGTATCATCATGATAAGAAGATAAATTAAAGATATTAAAAAAAACTCAGGTGAACTTAGAAGTAAAAAATACATTAACTAAAATGAAAAATATATCAGTTGACATTGAGACAAGATGAGACACTATAGAAGCAAACATCACTGAACTTGAAGGTGTAGTGATAGAAAACTATCAAAAATGAGGTGCAAAAAGCAAAAGATGAGGGAAAAAATGAGCAGAGCCTCAGTGACCATTGGACAATACCAAATGGTCTACCATAAATATAAATGGAGTCCCAGAAGAAGAAAAAGAGGAAATAGAATATTTGAAGAAACTATGGCCAACATTTTTCCAAACTTGGTGAAAAGTATTATTCTATAGATTCAAGAAGCTCAACAAATCCCAAGCAGAATAAACAAAAGTAAATCACATTATGGCACATAATAATCATATTGCTGAGAACTAATGATAAAGAGAAAATATTGAATGCAGCCAGAGGGCAAAAAGACCATTGCATACAGAGAAAAAAAATACATGAATGATATTTCAAGTAAGAAGACTTCTCATCAAAACAAATAGGACAGAAAACAATGGATTGACATCCTTAAAATATTGAAGAACAATTCAATCTAGAATTCTATCCAGCAAAAATATCTTTCAACAATGAAGATTAAATAAAGCTTAAAAAAAACTCAGAAATTTCATTGCCAGAAGATGTGTATCACAATCAAGGTTTTAAAAGTTCTTCAGATAAAAGCAAGATAATAATAAATAAATTTGAATTTTGACTAAGGAATAAAGATCACCAGAATATGCAGTTAATTTTCTGATTTTAGAAATCTATTTAAAAGATAATAGATTACTTAAAACAAAATTGATAATTTATTGTGGTAGTTATAACACCTGTAGAAATAAGATATATGACAATGATAGAATAAAGGAAAGTGGAGGAAGAGAAATATATGATGGTTAAGATTTTTATAATATAGGGGAAGAGATAACAATACTACTTGAAGTTAGACTGTGATAGGTTACAGGTGTGTATCACAAGCCCTGGAACAACCACAAAAATAATGAAAGAAAGAGGTATTAGCTAATGAGTCAATAATGGAAATAAAAGAATAAAAATCTGATTAATTTTTTAAAAAGCTGGGAAAAAAGAATAAAGGACTGGCAGATATAACAGAAAACGCATACCAAGATAGTAATTTTAAACACATCTACCTCAGTAATTAAGTTGAAAGCTTAATGGTCTAAGCACTCCAATTACTGAAACAAAAGCAAAATCCAACTACAGTTGACCCTTGAACAACACAGGTTTGAACTGCCAGAGTCCAATTATACATGAATTTTTTTCAGTGAACATAGAACAGCCCTGTAAACGTATTTTCTCTTCCTTATGATTCTCTTAACATTTTCTATTCTCTAGCTTACTTCAGTGTGAGAAAACAGTATATGAAACATATAACATACAAAATATATGTTAATCAACTGTTATGATATTGGTAAGGCTTCTAGTCAATGGTAGACTATTAGTAGTTAGATTTTTGGGAAGCCAAAAGTTATACATGGACTTTTGACTGCTGGGAGGGGTGGAGGGGTCAGCATCCCTAACCCCTGTATTGTTCAAGGGCCAACTGTGTGTGCTGTTGACAAAAAATACTCACTTTACATGTAAAGACATTGATATAGTAAAAGTAAAAGGATAGGAGAAAAGTATACTATGCAAACATCAAACAAAAGACAACTGATGTGAATATAATAATATCAGAAATTTGATTTAAAAAAGAAAATATACCAGGCTTGAAGAGGAATATTTCATAACAATAAAGGGATTAGTATATCTAGAAGACATCCTGGCTGTAGCAATCATCCACCTATATAAACATATATCAAATAATCATGTTGTATACCTCAAACATGTACAGTTTCTATTGAAAAGAACTAATCCAGAAAGCAAAAGAAGATACACAATGCTAAATATAGGTACATCTAATAACAGAGGTATAAAAAAAATAAAGCAAAACCTGACAAAACTGAAAGTAGAAATACACACTGATGATTATAGTTGGAGATTTAACAGTCCTCTCTATTGATAGTAATTGATAGAGCAAGGGGACACAAGAACCAGTGAGGATATAAGGGACTTGAACAATACTGTCAACCAGCCAACTCAGTTGCCACTTACAGACCATACTATCCACCTATCACACAATAAACATTATTTTCAAATGCACATAGAACATTCACCTAGATCATATTCTGGGCCCTAAAATAAGTCTCAAAAAATTAAAAAGATTTAATTGTACAAAGTATAGTCTTTCATTCCAGCAGAATCAAAACAAATTGGTAGAAAGTTAGCTGGGAAATTCCCAAATAATTGGGAAATTAAACCACACAGTTAAAAATACAGCATGGGTCAAAAAAGAAATCACAAGGGAAATTAGAAAATATTTTGAGCCAAATGAAAATGAAAACACAACAAATCAAAATTGGGGGGCCACCGCTGAAATAATGCTTAGAGGGAAATTTATGACATTAAATGATATTAGTGAATAGTTCTTAAATCAATTATCTAAACTTCCACTACATTAAGGAAGGAAAAAAGCAAATTAAACTTGAAGCAAGCCAAAGGAAATAAATAATAAAGATAAGTTTTAAAACTAATGCAATTAAAAATGGACAAATAGTAGAGAAAAGGCTATGAAACCAAAGCTGGTCCTTTGAACACATAAAAAAAAAAATTGATAAGCCTGTAGGTTAGGTTCACCAATTCATCTTGATTTGTCTGGGCCTTTCCCGGTGCTAGTCTTGGAGGTTGCACATTTCAGGAATCCCTCAGTCCTGGGTAAATTCCAACAGTTGGTCACTTTAGCCAGATTGATCAGGAAATAGAAAGAGGAGACACAAATTACTAATATCAAGAATGAAAGAGAGACATCATTATAGATCCTGAAGACATTAAAAGAAATAATATTATGCTAATATATTTGACAACTTAGATGAAATGTACAAATTTCTTGAAAGAAAAAAAACTACCAAAGCTTACTCAAGAAGAAGTAAATAATTTGAATTGCCCATTTTCTATTAAAGAAATAGAAAAAGGACTTCTTACTTTATAAAGTCTGCATTATCCTGATACCAAAAGGAGATAAAGACATTACAGGAGAATAAAACTACAGATTAAAATCGCTTTTGAACATAAATTTAAAGATTCTTAACAAAATTTAAGCAAATCCAATGCAGTGATACATAAAATGACTAATAAACCAAATGGGTTTTATCCCAGGAACGCCAGTTTGATTTTGGATTTGGAAATCATTAATGTAACTCATCAAATGAACAGACTGAATTAGAAAAACCATACAATCATCCCAATAGATGCAGAGAAAACTTTTGATAAAATTCAACAGCCATTCACGAGAAAAAAAAAATTTTTCTAGAAGAGTGGGAATAGAAGGGAACTTTCTTAATCTGATAAAAGGCATGTAGGAAAAGCCTACAGCCTAAGGAATGAAAAACTAAATGTATTCCTACCAAGATCAAGAGAAAGGACTGAGAACTGTTCTTACTACAGTTGATCCCTGAACAATTCTGGGATTAGGGATGCCAACCCACCTTCTCCATAGTGGAAAATTCACATAGAGTATTTGACTCCCCTGAAACTTAACTATGATAGTTTACAGTTGACTAGAAAGCTTACCAATAACACAGTCTATTAACACATATTTTGTATGTTATATATATATATACTATATACTGTATTCTTACAATCAAGTATGCTAAAGAAAATGTTATTAAGAAAGTCATAAGGGAATACAAATCAAAACCACAATGAGATACCACCTCACACCAGTGAGAATGGGGAACATTAACAAGGCAGGAAACCACAAATGTTGGAGAGGATGCGGAGAAAAGGGAACCCTCTTACACTGTTGGTGGGAACGTGAACTGGTGCAGCCACTCTGGAAAACTGTGTGGAGGTTCCTCAAGGAGTTAAAAATAGACCTGCCCTACGACCCAGCAATTGCACTGTTGGGGATTTACCCCCAAAGATTCAGATGCAATGAAACGTCGGGACACCTGCACCCCGATGTTTCTATCAGCAATGGCCACAATAGCCAAACTGTGGAAGGAGCCTCGGTGTCCATCGAAAGATGAATGGATAAAGAAGATGTGGTCTATGTATACAATGGAATATTACTCAGCCATTAGAAACGACAAATACCCACCATTTGCTTCAACGTGGATGGAACTGGAGGGTATTATGCTGAGTGAAATAAGTCAATCGGAGAAGGACAAACAGTGTATGTTCTCATTCATTTGGGGAATATGAATAATAGTGAAAGGGAATATAAAGGAAGGGAAAAGAAATGTTGGGAAATATCAGGAAGGGAGACAGAACATAAAGACTCCTAACTCGGGGAAATGAACTAGGGGTGGTGGAAGGGGAGGAGGGCGGGTGTTGGAGGGGAATGGGTGACGGGCACTGAGGTGGACACTTGACGGGATGAGCACTGGGTGTTTTCTGTATGTTGGTAAATTGAACACCAATAAAAGTTAATTAAAAAAAAAGAAAGAAAGAAAGTCATAAGGGTCACGGCGCCTAGGTGGCTCAGTCTGTTAAGTATCTGCCTTCAGCTGGGGTCATGATTCCAGGGTCCTGGGATCGAGCCCCAGATCAGGCTCTCTGCTCAGTGGGGACTCTGCTTCTCCCTCTGCCCACCCATCCATTTCCCACCATCAACCTTCCACACCCTGCTCACTCTCTCTCTCAAATAAATAATCTTTTTTAAAAAAAGGTCACGAGGAAGAGAAAATAGATTTATAGTGCTGTACTATAAAAACTCCACTTTAGGCCCTGGGAAATACTGGGGATCTGTGTCTTGCTTCAACAGTGTTTGGATGAAAAGGACCCAGGAACACCCCTTCTTCTAACCTCCAACCACTCTTCAAGCTCTTTCTAGTTAGAATCTTTAGAACCATCTTCTCAGACATCTCCTACATCTGGGACCAGTCAACACTGCTTTTGGAGCTTAGCTCCTTACTGCCCATCAACCATGAGCTCCCAGATACTTCAGAATTACTCCTCCAAAGTAAAGTCCCTTCCAATCCACTTGGTCAACATGCATCTTTCAGCCTCCTGTACTTATCTCCCTCTGGGCTGCTATTTCTACTTTGAGCAACAAGGTGGCTCTGGAGAGCAGTTTCAGGACGTGCAGAAGCCATCACAGGGTGAGTGGGGTTGACCTGGAGCTATGGAAGCCACCAGGGTCCTGGAGAACACCTGACCCCAGGCCTCCTGGATCTGCATTCTCTGGGCTGTGCTGGCATATACTCTGTGACTTTCTGTAGAGCCACTTTCTAGATAAGGAGGTGAAATTCATCAAAAGAAGGTGGTGACCACCGAACTAACTTCTGAGGGCAGTGGGGGATGGGGAGGAACATCTCTTCGAAAGGCTCACCTTCAAGCACATCTAGGAGCCTCTGGAGCTCAGCAGCTTTTCTCTGGAGGAGCCCCTCTGACATTCTCCAGTGTCAGGCATCTGTCTGAGTCTCTCCCTACAACCACCAAGCAGTTTTTTAACCACCCTGGAGCTCTCTCCCAAGCCGTGGACCAAAGAGAAATAACATAATTTTGGAAAGGAAAGAAAAAAAAAAGCACATGTAAGTGGATCACTGCAGGTCAAATCCCTGTCCTTCAAGGCTCAACTGTGCTTCTGTTCAGGAAAAGGAGAAAAGGTATGCACATAAGAACAAAAAAGGTTAAATAGTCTTTATTTGTATATAACACAATTATCTACGTAGAAAATTCTAAGAAATCTATAGAAAAGAACCAATACCAGAACTAATAAGTGAATTTAGCAAAATTGCAGGACACAAGGTCAATATAAAATCAGTGTATTTCTATATACTAGAGACAATCCATTAGAAATTGAAATCTTAAAAGATAGCATGAAAAGCATTAAATAGTTCGGGATAAATTTAATAAAATAGGTGCTACACTTGTACAGTGAAAACTGAAAAACATTGTTGAAAGAGATTAAGAATTCTTAAGTGGTACAAGATAAGCTGTGTATGGATTAAAAGACAATATTGTTAGGAAGTCTAATTCTCTTCTGTTATAGCTTGCTAAGGCTGCTATAACAAAATGCCACAGACTAGGTGGCTTAAACAACAGAAATTTATTGTCTCATATTCTGGAAGCTGCAAGTCTAAGATCAAGGTTTTGGCAGGTTTGGCTTCTCCTGAAGCCTCTCTTTGACTTGTGGAGGGCTGCCTTCTATGTCCTCACATGACCTTTTCTCTGTGTATACGTATCCCTGGGGTCTATTCCTCTTCTTATAGGGACACCAGGCATATTGAACTAGGGCCTCTATCAGCCTCATTTTAACTTGGTCACTTATTTATTTTATTTATTTTTAAAATATTTTATTTATTTATTCATGAAAGACAGAGAGAGAGAGAGAGAGAGAGAGGCAGAGACACAGCCAGAGGGAGAAGCAGGCTCCATGCAGGAAGCCTGACGTGGGACTCGATCCAAGGTCTCCAGGATCATGCCCTAGGCTGAAGGCAGTGCTAAACCGCTGAGCCACCTGGGCTGCCCTGGTCATTTCTTTAGAGGCTTTTCTCCAAATATAATCACATTCTGAGGTACTAGAGGTTACGACTTTAACATATGAATTTAAGGGGGACACAGTTCAGCCCATAACTCCTCAAATTGATTGTTCTATAGATCAAGTCAGTTCCAACCAAAATCCGAGCAGATTTTTGTAGAATTCAATGTTTGTTTTTAAATTTTACATGGAAAATCAAAGGGCCTAGAATAATCAAAACAATTTTGGGGAAAAAAAAGAAGGCTGATGGACTTTTACTACCTGAGTGTCTAGATTTACTATAAAGTAAATCTGTAAATAATACAATGTGATACTGGCATAAGGATAGATATGTGGATCAGCATTTGGCAAACCTCAGGCCACAGACTAATCTTCTGTTTTTATAAATAAAACTTGATTAGAATACTGCCATACATATTCATCTATGAAACATCTATCGTTGTTTTTGCACGTTGACAGGTTATAATATAAACCTAAAATATTTAATCTTTGGTCTTTTGAATAAAAGTTTTCCAACTCCTGACCTGTAAAAGAGAACAGAATCCATGGGTAACCTAATGCAGGATTTCTTAACATCTGCACCATTAACATTTTAGGAAGCATAATTCTTCATTGGAGGACTTACCTGGGCATTGCAGAATGTGTAGCAGCATCCCTGATCTCTAACTGCCAAATGCCAGTAATATCCTATACTTGTGACAAACAACAATGTCCCAAGATGTTGCCAATATCCGCTAGGTGGGCAAAATGGTTCTCAGCTGAGAATCACTGGTCTAATACCTATTTGGTCAATGGACTAGCCATTGGTCAATAGTACCAAGATAATTCAAAGGGGGGAAAAAATCTATAGACTCTTCAATAAATGGTGCAGGAAAAAATCAGATACCCTTATAGAAAAAAAAGAACCTTCCATTATATAAGAAATTAACCTTAAATGGGTCATCTAACAAAACATAAGAGCTAAAACTATAAAAAATGTGTCTAAGGAAATACAGGAGAAATTCTTCATGATCTTGGGCAAGCCAAAGCTTTTTTGGATAAAGAACAGGCCACACAAAGGTAAAAATACATTGGGAATCACCAAAATAAAACTTGCGTTCTTCAAAGAAATTGTTGAGAAAATGAAAAACAAGCCACAGACTGAGAGAAAATACCTGCAAAACACATATCTAATAAGTAATTTGTATCCAGAATATATAAAGAACTCTGACAACTAAATCAAATAAAAACAGCCCAATAAAATTTAGGCAAAAGATTTCACAGTCAACTCATCAAAGAAAATTATACAAATGACAAATGAAAGCCCATAAAAAGATTCCCAAAGTCACTAGTCATCAGGGAAATTCAAATGAAAACCAAAATGAGGTACTACTATGTACTCATCAAAATGGCTAATGATTTCTTTAAACAAAATCAAGCTGAAAACATCTGACAACACAAAGCTGGAAGATTTGTGGAACAGCTGGAGCACTCATAAATTGCTGATAGATATACAAAATGGTACAGCCCCTTTGAAAACCACTTGACAGTTTCTATAAAGGTAAACATCACTTTCCATACAACCCAGCATTTCCACTCCTAGATGTCTTTTCAAGAGAAATGAAAACATGTTCACACAAAGACTTAAAAGCAAATATTCATGACAACTTTATCATAATTGCCAAAAAAGCCATAGAAACAAACTAAATGTCCATCAACTAATGAATGAATAAATAGATTGTGGTATATCCATACACTAGAATATTACTCAGCAATAAAATAAACAAGCTAGTGATACCCACAATGGCATGGATGAATCTCAAAAGCATTTTGTTGAGGATGGAAGCCTAACACAAAAGACTACATATTATGGAGTCTTCTATATGAATTCTAGATTTCTGTTGAAAGAGTGACAGCCACGAGGTCAGTATCGCCAGGGACTAGAGGTTGGGGAAGGGGACTGATTGCCAAGGAATACAAGGGAACTTTCTGGGATGATAAAATGCTCCATATATGTGACCTTGTACATTTAGTTAGTTCCACAAAGTGACTACAGCAACCAAGATCCTTGTTATTAGAGGGGCAGAACACGTGGTGGTTGGAGTGGCAGCCACTGCAGCCTTCACTGAATTCTTACATTGTGACAGGCACTGGGATAAGTTAGATGCATTATCTCATTCAATCTTCAGAATAACCAATTGCAGTGAGCCTCCCCTTTCAGACGAGGGAAATGAACCAGAGAGTTTAAGGGACGTATCCAGAGTCATTCCTTGGTCAACAAATCTGGCTGATCCCCAAGCCTGTGCTCCAAATTATGGCCTTACCCCACAATCTTCACGGATGCTGTTTTAACACTAATTTCTCTCTGAGTTGCATGATGATACAATACCGATATTTTTTATTCCAAACCGACCCTTTGCAATACAAGCTTGTGTGGTTGTGACACTCTAGGTACACGTGGTCAGAGCATTTCAGCAGAAATTGAGATTCCCTGAATTAACTTTACCCTGGTTAACTAGGAAAAGAGACGTCAGGTCTTCCTGTGTGCTGCAGGTTGTATTCTCTGGAAGCAGCGGCCAAGACAGAATTTGGGGTGCAAATTCTGTGATCCCCGTGAAAGGGAGGAGAAAAGGCAGTACTAGGTCAAGGGATCAGTCACACGACCATTTAGACCCAAGGAAAGTCTTGGCCAACTCAGTGGAGAGCTCCCAAATGGTCATGCTTTCATATTCCCACCTCACTCAGCCACTGGCTAAGGGTTGGCCCAGGAAAGGTGTGACGTTGAGCAAGGATACTCTCCGTAGCTGAGGCAGTCCCAGGCGCTGTCTGCTCCAGGCTGCCTGCTGACCATATCGTGCAGCTGGATTGCAAATCCTCCCTGGAAGCGGGCAATTGGGTGGTGCTCATCTGAGTCTATGGCCTGATGCTACCCTCAGAATGTTTCTCCATGGCACTACAATGCACTAAGCTATCCCAAATCCTCCAAAGTGTTTATTTTTTAAAAGCATATAACATTTCAATGCACAAAATGATACAAAAAGTAAACAAAATCCAGAAAGTGTTACTTGGGTTTAATGACTTAAAACCACTTAACATAATATCAATGTTATAACTAGGTGCTACTTAAAAAATAATAAGCTCAGTTTTATTACCAGTAGCATTAATTTAGTTATCTAAAGTGAATGTGTTGGGGCACCTGGGTGGCTCAGTCAGCTAAGTGTCTGCCTTCAGCTCAGGTCATGATCCCAGGGTCCCGGGACCCACGTCGGGCTCTCTGCTCAGTGGGGAGCCTGATTCTCCCCCTCCCGCTGCTTGTGCTTGCTCTTGCGCTCTCTCTTTCTGCCAAATAAATAAAATCTTTTTTAAAAAATAAAGCGTATGGTACACTCCTATGCACTAGACACTCTGCTGACAATTGAAGATATGAAAAAAATACAATATGGTAAGAATAAATGATTGAATGAATGAATGGAAAGACAAGCTTCTTATATTCCAGCAGCCTAAAATTTAGCATGTGAGGATAGTAGGGAACCAAGTGACAGTGAGACAGTGTGCTACTGCTTTATGGAGAAAAGGCAGAGAAGAATCTTTGTGACCCTGAGCTGGCGCTGAGGACAAATAGACAGAGCTGGATGAGAAAGGGTAGAGAAGGACACCCCTGGTGGGATTGGCAACAGAAACAAAGTCAGAAGTGTGATTAGTCCAGTTGTGAGGAGTGCGTAGGATGGGACTGGTAAAATGCAGGCTGGTTGGGATGAATTGTGAGTGGCCTTGAACGCCATGCAAAGGACGCTGGAGGAGACACGTGAAGGCTCTGTGTAGACTGAAGCAAATCCATTCCTGTGCTTGGACAACTCAGCACATGTGTTCTTCCAGGCTATTAGGATTCTTTGTAAGTCTTTGCTTCAGGCTCTATCTCCTCATGTTTCAGGACTCTCAATTTATTTTCTTTCCAAATCTGTCATAATCTGTTCTTCCATGTCATTTCTGACGATCGCTTCTAAAAACATGCCCTCCCATCTCTTTGTTAAACAAGTTGGGGAGATCAGGCCACATTAGGAGCAGCAAGACCTTGAGTTGAATGAGCAGCTAATGCCAGTCCTATAGTGGAGACATCCTTACCCCTTGGATGACAGGTGAATGTACACACACCTTGGGCACTTCCTCCTCTTGTGACCAGTGTCCAAAAGAAGAGATAGCATCACTGTTTTATGCTCCCTCTAGTTTTTGCTTTCTCTTATAGTTTCTGCTCCATCTATGTGGCCACTTTCCACAGGACTAGATGCAAAGACTTTATTTTGACATGATCCTGTAGAAGTCAAAGAGAAATTTAACAGATTTGCTTAATTCAATCAATTTCTAGAAAATCTGCTTCTGAATCACACAGCTGATTTACATATGGTAAGTAAAACAGGAATTAGCAAATATTTTCTGAACTTGTAAAATGTTTTTAAGACACTCTGATGAGTCAGTGTTTAATCCCTTCTCCATAAATAGGATGAAAGATCTTTGCCATGTTTTCTCTTAAGTAAATACATTTTAAAACTGTGCCCACATAGTGTTCCAGTTTTCTTTTCAGCTGCCGCTATGAATGGACATAGCAGCTGGAATGAAGGATAACACATCACACCTCAACTTTGAATTTCCTGCCTTTTGTTTTCTTGAATCATAGCCTTGATGTTGTTTAAATAGTGCTCTGTATATTTAATTTCCCTTTTCTCTTCACAAAGACCAAACCATTTTTTTAAATTACCCCATCTTTCACAGCAGATTATAAAAGTGTTCTTGAGCTGAAATTGAACTGGTCTCTTATTTAAACATATAAATATATATTTAGACATTTTAGTCCACTGTCGTTTATTTTATTGATTGACTGCTTGGGCAGATATGTATTTGTGCACATTTTATCCATGTCATGTGCTTTGCATTTAAAGATAACACCGCTAATAGTAACTGCTAATTGTATGCACAGATGGTCGGGCAAAAAAAAAAACAGGCATCTTCCAAGGTACATGTACACAAAGTCTGTTCTCTACTGTTTGCAGACCGTGTCGCTTGTGACTCTCTCTCTTCATCTCAGGTCTTCCCTAAAGAACCAAAGATATATAGCGTTAGAAGGACATTTAAATATTATTAAGTAAAACCATCCAAATAAATACACCATTCTGTGTAACTTACAGCAAGCAATAAGACAGCACTTCAAAAAGGTAGCCCATTTCATTGTCACCCATCTTTAAGTACCAGAACATTCTTCTTTTTATGGAGCCAAGGTTTTCTTTCATGTAACTTCCACCTATTTGTATTGCTCTTTAGACGCCCACAGAATAAGCCCAGAGAAGGCTTTCAGAGGTAGTTCTTTCAGCTTCCCTTATGTGTTTTCCAAATGGAAATTTCTAATTTCTTTCACCAGTTCCTTACTATCACGATAATGGCATCTCAGCACACATCAATTTGTCAATTTCTCTCCTTTGTGCAGATCTGGAAACTCCTCATGTGGCCTGACTAGTATGGTGTAACAGAGGATCCCACACCTTCCCCTTTCTTTCTCATTCTTCTAAAGTGCTCTTACTAGTGACTTGCTGACATTGGCAACCAAGCTGCATTCTTGCTTTATAATTAACTTATCCTTCAAAGTTTTATGTTTTTTTAAATAACCAGTTAAGTCATATCTATTCTGTCTACTACTCAATTATTTGACCGTTGGGACTAAAATGTAGGACTTTGCTTTCAAGTCCTATCTTACTTCATTCTTCCTGTTCATTGTTCCAGAATTGTTTTCCTGTTTATTTGCCTTGGTTTGTTTTGTTTTTTTTGCCAATTCCATCAACAAACATAATAGTTCTCTCTTCAAGCTTGATTTCACCTGAAAAGTTGACAAAAATCTCCTTCATTTTTATCTTAGCCATTGATGACAACATTGCATGGGGTAGGCTCAATATGGAACTTCTTGATGTGCCATTAAAGACTCCTCCTCCTCCCCTCCAATTTTATATCAATTCATTAATCAACACCACCTAGTTAATGGTCCTTCAGCCAGCAATCTCTGGCCTAATTTCTGTCCTGTTCAAAAAGATACAATGAAAAGAGACTGTCAGATGCCTTACTTAAACTATGCTATGTCTGAACAGCATTTTCCTGGCCCACAATTTAATAACCCAATCAAGAGTGCATTAGATGCCCCTCCTAAGTGCTTCAGTAACAAACTAAACTAATATGTTGCATTGTGATTACAATACATATTTTTATACATATTTTTATCCCAGTTAGATTGTAGGTTCTTTAATGGCAGGGACTCACTGTTTTTATTTAGCATTGATCTCTGGTACTTACTGGTAGAGCCTGGCAGATGATGGGTACTCAATAGATATGGGTTAAATTTTTGAATAAGTAAAGAGTGGCATGATGGAACATAATAGAAGCAGTTTGGAGGGCATATTGGGGTGAAGTATCTGTGGGTGAGTGCAGTAGATTCCCACATTAGTAGATTTTATGTACAGATTAGGAATCTAAGAGAAAGACAAAATAGATTTTTGAATAACCACGGTAATAAGTGAAATCAATGCCAAGGCCAAATGCATGGGGGTGCTTAGGGGTAGAGGGTCTGGGATAAGAAGGAAAAGGAAGCAATGTGATGCCAGTGGCCATCAAGACCCTGGGGCTCTAAAATCAAGCCACCTGAATACAAGTTCTCCCACTTTCTTAGGCAAGTAATAACCTCATGGGCTTTATTCTCCTTGTCTGTAAGATAGGGATGCAGTAATAATTACTACATAATATGCTCAATGAGTGGTATAAAAGATGATCAAAGAGGTGGGAGAGGAACTAGGGAAATATTTTGTCATATAATCCAAAGGAGAAAGAGTTTTGAGAAGAAAATTCTCATCAGCAATCCAAAAGGCACATCAGTAATCTGTTTTAGGGAAAAGCTTCTCTCCAGATGTAGCAGAAGAAACCAGATTTTAGTGGTCAGAGGATAGGCAAGGAAGTGAGGAAGTGGAGATAGCATATATTGATGATTTTCACAAAGGTTGAATGTGGGCTGAAGGAGAGGATAAAGGCTAGACAGGGAAGAAAATTAAGGAATTTCTTTGCTTGTTTTGTTTTGACTTGACATGGTTACAGGCTGAGAAGAAGCAAGCCATCTGAGAGAAGAGAAATCTGGAATTACAGAAGAGAAAGAGAACTAATCAAGAATAGTACCCAAGAACAGATGGGAGGTATAAAGGGGTTCAAAAGGAAAAAAGAGGGACCTTATTCCTCAGCAGTCTGTCCTATCCCTGATGACAGAGGAAGTATGCTATCCATCTTTGCACAGCAGGAGGATAATAAATGTTGAGACCATTTTCTAGGGTGGAAAGAAAGAAGAAAGAAAGAAAGAAAGAAAGAAAGAAAGAAAGAAAGAAAGAAAGAAAGAAAGAAAGAAGAAAGAAAGAAAGAAAGAAAGAAAGAAGAAAGAAAGAAAGAAAGAAAGAAAGAAAGAAAGAAAGAAAGAAAGAAAGAAAGGAAGGAAGGAAGGTGTGAGTAGAGGTTGGTAGGTGAGGAGCTGCAAGTTGATGAGCTCTCTACTTTCTGTGGCATAGGCAACGATGCCATCTTCTCAGAGGGAACAGTTGAGAGTTGAATAGGGGCTTGAAGGGAGCAGCTGAGGGTAAATCTAGAGGGAAAAGGCGAGGATCAGTATGAGGATAATTGGTGGAAGCAAGACAAGAGGTTCTTATTCAAAATTCAACATGTATTTATTGAGCAATTGCTATGTGCCAGGCACTGTTCCAAGTGCTGAACATATAGCAGAGAACAAAACAGACATTCTCCCCACCTTCACAAAGCTTATATTTTAGTGGAAGAGACAATAAGTATACAAATATGGGCAACTTTGGTAACTTAAGTGTTATGAAAGAAGTTAGCAGGGTGATTTGGTAGATATTGAGCAGGTGGTGGAAGAGAATACTATTTGGATATAGACTAGTCAGGAAAACCTTTGCCGAAAAAGTCACATTTGAGTTAAATCCTGGAGGTGGGGGCAGGGCAATGGTGTTCTGATTAACTGATTTTCAAAAAAGAAAAAAAGATTTAAAAAGCCCTAATTTGTATAGTTTTGATTTTCATGGTGTAAATACACCCAGCCAATTTCTAGATGCCAACAGGATATCACTGAAGAGTTGGGAGGAAAGGTGCACATTTGGCTCTGGCAAGTCTGGAGGGGCCATTTCCAGCACACAATGCTAGAATGTTCTGGAAGGAAGAAGAGCATGTGGAAAGGCATTGTAACAAGAAGCAGCTCAGGGTGACCAGGGACAGGAACTGAGGAGGAAGGAGTGTGGGAAGTCAGAGAAGTTGACAGATGCCAGAGTTTCCATATAAGGAGTTAGATCTCATTCTAAATGAAGTGGGACAATATCTGATTTATATTATAAAATGATCATTCTCATTGTTATGTGGAGAATGAATTTGAACATGGATAAGAATAGAAGCAGGTAGCCAGTTAAGAGTTATTTGAAGCTGTTCAGCAAGAATGAGGATGAGAGCTACAGAAATGAAAGAAGTGGATATATTTGGGAATATATTTTTGAGCCAGAAAATAGGACTTACTGGTAGAATGAATGTGACCATTCAGGGAAGGAAGCACTCAGAATGATTCCTAGGTTATCATCTTGACCAACCAAACCATCAGGTTTCCAATGTCATTTGCCGAAATGGGGGAAGGGTTAAGGGGAAACTAGATCTGAGTTTGGGAAGTTTACTTGAGATGTGTATAGTAGCTGTCCATGTGAAAATATCAAGTAGACATTGGGTAGAAGAATCTGGAACTGAGTAGAAGATTGGGAATGGAGATATAAATTTGTATGTCAACTGCATCAGATTGCAGTTGAACAATGTGACTGGTTGTGATTACATCAAGAGAGCCGACTGATAGAGAAGAGATTCACCCCTGAAGAACTCAAGTATTCAGATGTCAGCTAGAAAAGGAGAAGTCACCAAAGGACACCAGACAAAGCAGTCAATTAAACCACAGAGAAACAGATCATCGCACCATCACAGAAGCCTGGAGGAGAAAGTATTTCAAGAAGGAAGAAGTAGTCAACTGCACTGAATCTGCTGAAAGATCAAGTAACATGGAGACAAGAGAATACCCACAGGATGCAGCAACATGGAGGTCACAAGTGGCCTTGAGGAGAGATGTTTCAGGCCCTGGTGATGCAGAATGAATCAGAGGGACACCCCCAACTCTGATATGGCAAAGCAGAAGCTTGCTTAGCCCACCCCAGCCCAGAGTTGGTCTCTTCTCTGGGGAAACTGGTGTGATACACTGGGGAAGAAGAAGGTAGAGGCTGACAGTCTCAGTCCACGCTCTGAAGAGCTGTGTAATTCTAATAAGCCAGATAACCTCTCAGGACTTTCATCTTCTTGTCATTAAAATTAGAGGCTCTGAAATTCTATTTATTCATTTGTTCATCCAGCCAATAAGTATCAAGCAGCTATTCTATGCTAGGTCCTGAGTAAGAAAAAGACCATGTCGTGCCCTTGAATAATGGTCTCTAATTCACTGACCTCCTTTTTTGTGTTTATATGTGACTCATATCCCCAGAAAGTAAGTAGGGTCCTTCCCTGAGGCTGTATTCTTCTCATCTTGGACATAGGAACTAGTCCAATGCCTGGCACACAGCATGAACTTCATATTGGGGTCATAAACATGTTGTTGTCCCATTACAAATTATATTTATCATTTTCTGATTCATGTACAAATCTTGACTCTGCCATTCATTGTTTGGGAAAGTTAATTAACATTTCTGTGCCACGGTTTCCTTAACTAAAATGTGAATAATCATAGTATTTATATAATAATGTGAAAATTAAAATGGGTGCCTGGCATGTATTAAGCTATTATTATTAATAATGTGTGCTCAAGGTAGTAAGTCCATAAAAATCAGATGGAGAAGTGAACTAAATTATTCAGGACTTCACAGCTAGAGATAAGCCCCACTAATATTTTGGTGTATGTCATCATGCATGATGCAAATAATTATCTCCTGAAGTCACACACCTCAGATGGCAGTTGTATATGATGATGCTTTTAACTGAAAATAGTGGGTAGTGTTCTTGATATTATGCCTTTTCTTTTCCCTTCATGCAAAACAGGGTGAAATTATGTTCATACTATTATGTTTTAATAAAACACATATAACAAAAGCTATGAGTTATTTAAGTCTTTGCAGTTTGAATCCTAAGCATTTTATATACATTATCTTATTAACTTGCCACAACAACACTTTCTGGTAGTTATCATATCCATTTTATGAATGAGGAACATGAGGGCCAGACTACAGATACCATTGTTCAACAATAACCTGTTCTGCTCTCTTTCTGGGCACATGTGAGTAACTGTTTTCTGCCATATTGATATCAGTTGTAGCCAATGAAATGTAGCTGGTATGTGTCACTTCTGGATAGGAATGTTTAATTGTGGTTGTTTAACTCTCCACCAGTCTTCCCTCTGCCATGGTGATCATGGAAACCAGCAAAGATGTGGAAAGTTAATGCTGAGCCATCATGAGAACAGCTGTGCTGGAGAGATGCCAGCCCTGGATCAGACTTGGCTTGAGCAAGAAATAAATCTTTCTTGTTTTAAGCCACTGACATTTTGAGATTGTTTGTTATCACAGCATAGTTTGACTTGTCCTGACTAAGGCAGAGCATTGAGGAGACTCCTGGAGGTCACAGAGCTTATAAGTAGTAGAGCCAGGATTCAGACCCAGATCTGTATGCCCCAAAACCCGTGTTCACTAGCTTATTTAAGATGAGTAAAACAGAGATTTCATTGAAAATGGAGCATAGAACCCACAGTAATAGTCACTGTTACCAGCTTTCTTATTTTACCTCGAATATGGCAATGATAGCTTCATCTTTGAGGTTGTACGACATTTCTCCAGATCTGCACATGTTGGGGAAAAATAAGCGAAACAGAATAACTTTGCCATTTATGGTGGGACCTGTGTTTTTGATGTTGTGGTAGAATAAGGAAAAAATCACATTACGCTTGTGAAACAAAGGGAAGTAGTAGCAAAGCTTGAAAGGGGAGTATCTAAATTAAATAGTATTAATTTAAAATTTTTTACCCAGCAAGAAGTTTCAATACTAAACCCTTCAGAAGAACCTCAGCGAAGCCAATTCAAGAGGCTTTGGGAGGGAAAGGTGATAAAATTGTTAAGTCAAGTTGCTGGACAAAGGTTTTTAAGGACAGAAATTGCTGAGTACCTGCCAGACTGAGTGATTAAAAGAAGAGAAACAGGCAGGGGATCCCTGGGTGGCGCAGCGGTTTGGCGCCTGCCTTTGGCCCAGGGCGCGATCCTGGAGACCCGGGATCGAATCCCACATCAGGCTCCCGGTGCATGGAGCCTGCTTCTCCCTCCGCCTGTGTCTCTGCCTCTCTCTCTCTCTCTCTCTCTCTCTCTCTCTCTCTGTGACTATCATAAATAAATAAAAATTTAAAAAAAAAAAGAAGAGAAACAGGCAGAACACAGAAACAGTCATGATGCTCACAACAGCATGAGGCCCTATATTATATGAAGAACTATGACAGGAACGTCATAACTGTGGAATGAGTCCTGCTCTCTGAGAATCTGATTGCTGGGGAATCTCTTTCAAAAACTGGGGCAGTGTCCATGTCTTCCTCTGTGAGATTTCTCTTCATGTCTTTTGCCCGTTTCATGATTGGATTGTTTGCTTCTTTGGTGTTGAGTTTAATAAGTTCTTTATAGATTTTGGAAACTAGCCCTTTATCTGATATGTCATTTGCAAATATCTTCTCCCATTCTGTAGGTTGTCTTTTAGTTTTGTTGACTGTATCCTTTGCTGTGCAAAAGCTTCTTATCTTGATGAAGTCCCAATAGTTCATTTTTGCTTTTGTTTCTTTTGCCTTTGTGGATGTATCTTGCAAGAAGTTACTGTGGCTGAGTTCAAAAAGGGTGTTGCCTGTGTTCTCCTCTAGGATTTTGATGGAATCTTGTCTCACATTTAGATCTCTCATCCATTTTGAGTTTATCTTTGTGTATGGTGAAAGAGAGTGGTCCAGTTTCATTCTTTTGCATGTGGATGTCCAATTTTCCCAGCACCATTTATTGAAGAGACTGTCTTTCTTCCAATGGATAGTCTTTCCTCCTTTATCGAATATTAGATGACCATACATTTCAGGGTCCACTTCTGGGTTCTCTATTCTGTTCCATTGATCTATGTGTCTGTTTTTGTGCCAGTACCACACTGTCTTGATGACCACAGCTTTGTAGTACAACCTGAAATCTGGCATTGTGATGCCCCCAGCTATGGTTTTCTTTTTTAAAATTCCCCTGGCTATTCGGGGTCTTTTCTGATTCCACACAAATCTTAAAATAATTTGTTCTAACTCTCTGAAGAAAGTCCATGGTATTTTGATAGGGATTGCATTAAACGTATAAATTGCCCTGGGTAACATTGACATTTTTACAATATTAATTCTGCCAATCCATGAGCATGGAATATTTTTCCATCTCTTTGTGTCTTCCTCAATTTCTTTCAGAAGTGTTCTATAGTTTTTAGGGTATAGATCTTTTACCTCTTTGCTTACAACAAGCACATGAGAAAATGCTCTGCATCACTTGCCATCAGGGAAATACAAATCAAAACCACAATGAGATACCACCTCACACCAGTGAGAATGGGGAAAATTAACAAGGCAGGAAACAACAAATGTTGGAGAGGATGTGGAGAAAAGGGAACCCTCTTACACTGTTGGTGGGAATGTGAACTGGTGCAGCCACTCTGGAAAACTGTGTGGAGGTTCCTCAAAGAGTTAAAAATAGACCTGCCCTACGACCCAGCAATTGCACTGTTGGGGATTTACCCCAAAGATTCAGATGCAATGAAACGTCGGGACACCTGCACCCCGATGTTTCTATCAGCAATGGCCACAATAGCCAAACTGTGGAAGGAGCCTCGGTGTCCATCGAAAGATGAATGGACAGACAAGATGTGGTTTATGTATACAATGGAATATTACTCAGCAATTAGAAACGACAAATACCCACCATTTGCTTCAATGTGGATGGAACTGGAGGGTATTATGCTGAGTGAAATAAGTCAATCGGAGAAGGACAAACAGTGTATGTTCTCATTCATTTGGGGAATATGAATAATAGTGAAAGGGAATATAAAGGAAGGGAAAAGAAATGTTGGGAAATATCAGGAAGGGAGACAGAACATAAAGACTCCTAACTCGGGGAAATGAACTAGGGGTGGTGGAAGGGGAGGAGGGCGGGTGTTGGAGGGGAATGGGTGACGGGCACTGAGGTGGACACTTGACGGGATGAGCACTGGGTGTTTTTCTGTATGTTGGTAAATTGAACACCAATAAAAGTTAATTTAAAAAAAAACTGGGGCAGAAATCATGTGGTTAGCATCCTTCATGGTGGAGGATATATTACATTTTAATATGGCCCTTAAATTATTCAAAGTAATTAAGGATAGCATCTCCTTAATGTCTCTAACCCATCAGCACAACCTGTCCAAATTAGGTATTTCTTAACATCAGAACACTAATAACGAGAAAAAGGCAGCTCTTTCTCATTCAGTAGACAAAGAAGGAAATGATTCCAAACACGTATGTCCCTATTCTCCCAGCCCTGATCCCAGGACAGGATATTATCATGGTCCAGGCACTTTCCCCTAGGAATGGATGTGATGGATGACAAATGAGGTGTTAATGGCTCCTTTGGACTAAAGTTCAGAGGCATGTGGGTCTTTGCCAAGACTCTGGTTCAGAGAGACCCAAAGGAATAGGCCAGGGTCTTGGTGTATCATCCAGACAGAATGGATGTAGCGCCAACTGCAGGAACCCAGGCTGTGGCAAGGTGCTGGCATCTTCTAGTGCTCCTTCCCAGCTCCATTCATGAGAAACAGGCCTACTCCTCACAAGGTCATTTCCACTGTGCCTATTGCATCAGAATCTAAGGCTTCATCAGCACTGGCTTGATGGCTTTATCTGATACAACACATTTATATTCAAGAATTAAAATATATCTGTTGTCAAGTGTGCAGAGCATTTCAAGGCTGCCTGCAATCTCCTTGCTTTTGAACCTGACACATACTCAAATGCTAAACCTAAGCATATTCAAAATAATCTTCATTCCACCTTTATTCAGTGAGAGAGAATCATAATATTGCTTAAGAAACTCCTCATAATGAAGATGTTTTCACCTTCTGGATGGAATCTCCTTCTGTTAGTGCTGCAGGTAAAAATATTTTCCTCCCTCATCAGTCCTCCATATGGGTGTAAAGAGAGCTCTTTGTATCATGGCCTATGTACAATTCCCTAGCTAGGTGGCCAAAAGCATAGTTTGGTTTTCAGGGACACAGAGCACGTCACTAACTTATAGCTTAGTAATGTTCAATCTTATCAGCTAAAACCCAGAACTTGTCTGCAGTCAGAGTGCTTCAGTTTTCCAATCTCTCTCTCAGCACTTCTTTGCTTACTAAAGGGATGTCTCAATTTCTATGCTTGCAGGAAGTATATAAAGAGTCCACATTCATTCAGCAAACATTTATTAAACACCTTGTGCTAGATACTAGGGACCCAAACTCAAATCACATTTCCTTCCAAATATGCCATCTGAACCTGGGATTGGACAGAACCTGGTTGAATTGTGGCTCTCCTTTTTACTAGCTTGGTGACTGTGCTAGAAACTTAAGTTCCCTAAGCTTTTGTTCTCTCATCAATAAATATGGACAATGAGAGTCCATTTCACAGGGTCATGTAAATATTTAATGGTTGACATAAGGAGTTAGAACAGTGGCGCATAAGATCTCAATTAATGCTAATTCTTCTTATTATTATTATTCTCATCTTCTGGGGAAGGTTAGGATGAACAAGGTAATCTAGACCTAGACCTTAACTAGATTTACCTGAAGCCATGCTATATCCTGCTTTTTCCTAAATGCTAGGTGCTGTCTGTCTCTCCATTTTGCTGCCCAACAGTGGCTGTTTCATCTTAAACCTGGATCACATCATAAGTTATAGGATGGCTGTTGTAGAAGTCAGGGCTACATGCTTCCTGGTTCCCATCCACTTGGAAAACAAGATTGACCTTAGGTGTCTTTATTTTTTTTTTTAAGATTCTGTTTATTTATTCATGAGAGACAGAGAGAGAGAGAGAGGCAAAAACACAGGCAGAGGGAGAAGCAGGCTCCACGCAGGGAGCCCAACATAGGACTCGATCCCGGGTCTCCAGGATCACACCCTGGGCTGGAGGTGGCACTAAACCGCTGAGCCACCCGGGCTGCCCAACCTTAGGTGTCTCTAGTTTAAAAGCAAGAGGAAGCTTTCCCAGCAAACCTCTCCTGGCATCACTTTGGTCAGAACAGGGTTACATCGCTATTGAGCCAATCACCTGGAAGGGGGATGGAAATGTCCTTAGAGTTTGGAGGCCCATGGGATTTTTCAGAGCATTCCCTTTCTTCATTACTTACTTATTTTATTATATTCTTTAAACCTTTAAGATTGGAGAGACTTAAACATGTTTATCTATGGTTCATGCCACGATGGCCAATTGATGATAACAGAGAAAGATGGTAGGCATGATAGTATAAAGCTTCCAAGAATGCAGGAGGGGATGGGAGTCAAAGCACATACGGAGGAGGACTGGCCCAGGTAGGTGAGGGAGCCCTCCTTTATTGCAACATGAAACAAGGAGTCCCAGTCTAGGCAGGTGACTCCAGCTGTGGTTGTTCCCTTCAACAATCTGAGTGGAGCCACCCACTGCACAGTTTCATCCACATTTACTGCCATAGGGATAAGGCTTCTGGTTTCTGGGCTGCTGCCAAGCCCTACCAAAAGAAACCGTTGAAAATCGTGTGCATACCTAGAGTCCCAGCATTTCTAGTTGGGCTTTTCCTATCAAAGTTTGACATGGTAAAATATGCTCCAAGAGGTGTATTCAGTTTCCTCCTTGGATAATGTCTTCTCCAGTCAATAACTTCATAACTTTATAGTTATTATTATATTATAGTAGAATTAATATATATTATAGTAGAAATACATGGCAGACACCATTTAACCAATTGATCAATGTTAATATTGCCAGTAATAAGCCATATTGACTTCAGGTATTTCCTGATATGATGAACACAGAACGACACATCACTTCTGTGGTACTCATGCCAAAAATGCCATAATTTCATCATGAGAAACATCAGACCAACTCAAATCAAGAGACATCCTACAAAACACTAACCAGTGTCTTCAAAAGAATTGAAGTTGTTCAAATGCCCTTCAATGGGTGAGTGCTTAAGTAAACTGGGGCACATCCTACCGTAGAGTACTTAGCAAGAAGAATGAAAGCAATCAATACACACCATAGCTTGGATGGAGCTCAAGGGAATTAAAATGAGTGAAATAAAACAATCTCAAGAGGTTACCTACTATAAGATTTACACAAAATTCCTTAAATGACAAATCTCTAGAGATGGAGATCAGATGAATGGTTTCCCGGGTTGGGGAGTGAGAGGCCGGGAGATCACTGTGGATCCTTTCTGGTGTACCACAAAGGATCCTTGTGATGGAACTGGTTGTCACACAAATCTACATGTGATAAAATTGTATAGAACTAAACACACCACACACATATACACTGAAATCCATATAAAAGTGGTGAAATCTGGATAAAGTCCATGGATTATATCAATGTCAATTTCCTGGTTCTGATTTTGTGCTATGGTTATGAAAAATGTTACCACTGAGGAAAACCAGGTGATCTCTGCATTATCTCCTCAACTGCAGGCTTATTCTTCTCAAAATAAGAAGTTTTAAAAAATATGTTAAGATTGTAAAAGTCAAGAAAAAGTTTGGGAAGAGTCCTATATTGGAGGAGATGGAATCATGTAATTAAATGCAGTACGGGACCCTGGTTTGGATCCCAATCCAGAAAAAAAGATTTTAGTGCAATAAAGTCTATAATTTGGCACTGTATCAATGTTCATTTCTTATTTTGATCAAAGTATTATTGATATATAAGATAGTGGCATTAGGCGAAGCTGGGGAAATGGAATTCTGTACTATTTTGGCAACTTTTTCTATACATTTAAAGTAATTAATTTTTTTAAAAAAGATTTATTTATTTATTTATTTATTCATTTATTTATTTGGTGAGGAGGGGCAGAAGGAGAGGGAGAGAGAATCTCAAGCAGACTTCCCACTGAGCATGGAGCCCAATGCATGGCTCCATCTCACAACCCTGAAATCATGACCTGAGCCAAAATTAAGATTTAGACACTTAGCTGACTGAGCCACCCAGGTGCCCTAGATATTTAAATTTTTTTAATTTTAAAATTTTCAAAATAAAACAACTTCAAAAATTCTATAGAGGAATTTTTAAAAATAAAATAAAATAAATAAAATAACTATAAAATAAATAAAATAAATAAAACAACTTTAAAAATTCTATAGAGGAAAATTCCTTTTATCCCAACTAATCAGAAATATAATAACTGTCTTTTAAATATAAATTGGAAAAAAAATAAATATAAATTGGAAAGTTTGCAAACAGAGTAAGCAAAATAAAAAAACAAAGGGCATATGTAAGTTCTTGATATTCTTACTAATAGGTTTCTTCAAGTTTAGGACCATTTATAGCAGGTATCATATAAAATCTAGAGTGAAAATATCACATCAATAGTAGTAGTTTTTATTATAGTAGTCTCTACAATCCACTGTGTTAAAATTGCCTGATCTGATATTTGTTTCTCAGAGGAGCTCTCTGCCTAATGATTGTCCTATGAGCGAGGCTTGTCCTGCTCCCTCACCTGCTATTTATGGTGGAGACCAAAGTGGGCCTTGGGGTTGAGTTGAATAGTCCCAAAGAACCCATCCAGGCCACTTCAGTCCAGAGAAATGACTCAGCATGACTCAACACGTTTTGCAACACAATTGGTTGAAATGAGACAGATTTCTCCACACTCATGGTCTCTCAATGTCACATTTCCAGGGCTATGGACTCAGAGAACACAATCAATTCCCACCGAGCACTGTGCCCTGTGCAACCATGTTCTCCCAGTTCAGTTTCTACCATGTTCTTTGGCTAAGTCATCTAAATAAGCCAGGTTTTGCTGTGTGTGGACTTTTTTTTTCTTCCTTTAAATAAGTATTTTTCCAAGCATGGAATTCAGAGGAGAGGTCACTTCTTCTGCATGGGAATCTGTCTGCTTTCTTTTTATGGTCATTTCTATATCCAGAAGGCCCCAGGTCCTGTACACCATGGGACATTCTAGTAAAGCTCCCCTGAGCAAACGTCCCTTTGTTCGCCTGCTGTCTCGTCACCAAATCTCATTCAGAGGCCACTTTCTTTAGTTCCCTTTAGTCCCTGGTTTTTCTGCTCCAGTGTGAAAAGAACGCTCCTTTCGTTTCTTCTTTGGGTTCTTATCTGTGCAGCTCTGGTTCAAGGCTGGACTGGTCTGGTTTTCATCCATCTAACCACAGAGGTTATAGCAGGATGGACAGAAGTTTGGACATAGCAGTCTGGGAAAACTTCTCCCATAAACCTGACTTGATACATCTGTCCTGCTGGCAGCCAGAGGCCCACCAGGCGTCCAGCTGGCTCTTCGCCTCTTCCAAGAGGCTCAGTCCAATGAGGAGCTCCCTGATACTCTTCACTCTGGAAGGAGCAAGTGTCCTCCCTGATGAGCTGGGCATATCATGGGCCCAGGTACTTCACAAGCAGTCTCCCACCCCAGCAGGTGCACAAAGGAGATCCAGATATTCATCAGGGAGAATAAGACTTGAGGACTACATTGTGCCAGCCCTCTCTGGCTTTCAGAACAACATTCTCCTAGAAACACAAAAAACAAAGCTCCCATTTTCATCTGTCTGGTTCTGCCAGATGAACTATTAGAGCATAAAGCTAAATTCCTAATGTCCAGACTCCTGAGTCAATATGTTTATTATTATACAGGAGACCCAGCCTAGAACTTCAGGTACTTCATTTTCAAGCCAAAGTTGTCTGGCACCAATGACTTTAAAGAAAACCCTCCATTCAAACTTCATTGGCATGAAACCCTCATCCAGTAGAATGTTAAGAAAATACACTGCACTGATATTTCAGAGTCTGTGGCAGCCCCAGAGAAGGGGAAACAATCCAGGACAGAGAAGGAGCTAGGTGCTATTTCAGGCATGCAGCAAGGGTCTCTGTCACTTAGGCGAGACTGCTCAGCTGCGAGGGTTTCCAGGCACACTACAGGGAGCAGTCAGGCTGAACTCATCCCACTGGTAGGCTGCGGGTGCTTCCTGGAGGTTGGCTAATGACTATCACATGGCTGGACCTAGATCCCCACCCTAGGGCTCAGAGCACACTCCAGCCACAGCCTGAGGTGTGAGGCAGCCCAGGAAGGGGACAGCCACTACCATACTCATCTAGCTTCTCATTGCATCTTCTGCTGCATCCAAAAGGTCCTCAAAAGAGGGCTTCCGGGGCTCTGGCTGCCCTGGGCACTGTAGGTGGGGGAAATCATCCATGGAACTCTGACATTTTCTCTCTGTTTATTCTTTATATTTTAATGGAATTCTGTGGTCCAGACTTGGTTTCAGGCTCTGTGCTCTCAGAGTCAGCTAAAGTACAAAGGGGAAAAAAAAAGAGAAAGTAGTGGGAAAAATTAGATTCTTGATTTGTGTCCAGATGGTACTGGACGAAAATAGACTCAGAGATTCTCACTGCAAACTTGCCTCTGGTATGAAACTCCCCTCCCCTCTTCATTTAAGGTCTTCTTGGTAGAAGAGGGAATGGGAATGGGAAAAATACTGGGAACGTTCATTTTTCTTTTTCCCAGCCATATATTACAAGGCTTGCACAGGTTTCAGTTGGGGACTTTGTGAAACGCCAGGAGTCGCACCACGCGCACACTGGGGCCTGGGATGATGAGGCAAGCCCAAAGCAGGATGGAGTTGGTGTGCCTTGCAGGCGGCAATAGCATGTGACATGCTGGGTAGTCTGGCACTGATGGCCTGGCCATGAAGGGCCACACTGCCCTGCTTCCGGCTCCATGTTCAAGGGCCTCAAATTGAAAAAGAGAGACAAGGCACACATTCTGGGATCTGGGTCCACCACCTGCAGAGGGCAGCAAGGCCTCATATGTGCGCCATTCTCCTTCACTTCAGGGTGAGGCGCCCAGGGGTTTGGCACCTGCTGGAAGGCCAGCCAGAAAGTGGAAGGTATTCGTCATTCTTGGAGGACAACATGGGGGAGTCTTGAGGGAATCCACCTCTCAGAAATAGAAAACCTAACAGAGGGCTCACCTCAGATTCTACCCAGTGTGACCTTGACCACAAAACCAAGTGATCCCAGGGCCCCATCCTGAGCATATAGAGGCCATGCCTGCAATTGTCAAAGATTATTCCCCATCATTCTTTTGATATCCCCTGGGAGCCCAGTGTCCATAAGCCACCATACAGGGAGGGTATCCTAAAGTCTAGGACCTCCTCCACTGACAGACAGCCCAATGCCTGTAAATCAAATACCAATGAAATGAGTAGTAGTCATATGGAAGGTACTCTTTTTTTTCTTTCTTTCTTTCTTTTTTTTTTTTTTTTTTTTTACGTGCAACTTTCTCACAATTGGTTTTCCTTTCTAATGTTTAAACCATCTTGGAGGACAGGCAGAGTGCCAGTGAGTCTGTCATTGGTTCTGGGAGCTGGAGAAGAGTCAAGAAGTCTCAGAGGCCAAGCAGATGCCTAAATCAAGAGCAGGCACAGAATCTGAGGAAAGCATCCATCTGAAGGCCAGGTGCAATGAGACAGGTCCCAGGACTGCCCCAGACCCAAGGCAGACACACAGCCCAGAATATCTCCTTGAGCACTGGAATTCAGATGCAGGGACCTCTCTGTACTTTTCTAAGGACCACATCTGGGTTCAGCATGAAGTCTTCTTTCAGAGCTTGAGGGTTTGAACTAACTCCCTTTGCCTATATGTTGGATATTTCCTCAACTTCAAATTAGCATCAAGTGATACTTTATATCGCATAGCCAATGCCGCCAATACATTTGAACAGAGAATAATACCTTACATGTTCCTGTGTTTTATGCTTACAAAATGCCATATTTTGTATGCCTCAGGTATGCTCTGTGAGGTGTAAAGGAAATGGTTCCGTAGACCAGTGAGCTCCTTGTTCATCGTTGTAACCTAAGCTCTTACTATGCTGTCCAGCACAGAATAGATACTCAAATATTTACTCACCAAAGGGACGGGTGGGTGATGGGTAGAAGGGTCAGAGGATGGATGGGTAGAATTGGACTCAGTTTTCAAGATGGATTAAATTCCCAATCCTACTACCTACCTGTATGTGGCTTTCATCTAAACATTCTTCTCTTCATCTATAAAATAGCAATAAGGATATCACTTCTGCTACCACAATAGGAAAAAAGACACAGACTCTCTCAGTGTCATAGGGATTAGGAATAGAGCCAGGGCTTGAACTGGGATGTCCAGATTCCTAGTCCTCCATTTGGCCCATTGTATTATGGTGGAAGAACAGGGCAAACTATTATGTGCTTATCTGTCAGGCTGTGTTTCAAGAACTTTAAAATCCGTACAAAAGCCCTATAGGGTAAGTATCAATATTATTCCAACCTTACAGATGAAGAAAATAGGACTCGGAGAGGTTAGTGACTTGAAGCCTCCACAGTGGAGATGGGCTTAGAACCCACATCTGTCTGACCTCAAAATCCAACTTTTTTCACCGCCTGCCATAAATATATATATTTAGCACACAGAGTCCGTGGTTGGAGGCCTCCCAGGTTCCCCATCCACCCTGGAAACAAGACTGGCAGTGGCTACCAGAGACTATGGTCCTGTGGTAGAAGCAGCCACCTGAGTGGCTGCCACAGTTTTAGCTATTGACCAGTATACACAAATGGCCCTTCAAAATTGAGTTCTGTTCAAACTTTGAACAGAAACATGGCTGTCCACTGCCACATTCTAGAGCATCAAACTGCTCTCTGGCTGCCCAGATTTTTTATTCCAGACAGTCTGAAAAACAGCAGGTAATGGTAACCTTTATAAGACTGATTCTATGGAGCCATTTACAGCCCAAAATAAACTTGAGGTATATGAGGATTTATTGTGGAAGTCACAGTGGAGGAAAACCTGGAGGAGAATGAAAACAGCTTAGTCTAAATAGTCTCACCGCCTTTCCATTAGAGTAATTGATTGAGTTCCCTCCCAGCCGGGAAGCAAGTATACAAGGCAACAGAGCATCTAAAACTCTGATTCGCAATGTTCCAATATGGGACACACCTGTGCTCAGGAGGAGTAGCAGAAAAAATGGGGTGGAGGAAAAAGAAATAGCTTTAATCCTGGAACAAATGGAAATTCTTAATGGGTGGGACTTGACCCTGTCTGTCTCCAAGACGTATTTCTCTATCAGTTCAAGATCAGCTACAAGGGAAAGAAAGAACCCAGCCTAAGTTAGGGTAAGCAAAATATTAATTTATAGGCCCCCATAACTTTTAAGTGTAGAGATAGGCTGCTATAGACCAAATGTTGGTGTCCCCCTCCCCAAATTCATCTGTTGAAACCCTAGCCCTCATTGTGATGTTATTTGGAGGTGAGGTCTTTGGGACTAATTGGGTTTACAGGAAGCAATGAGGGTGGAGTCCTCATGATGAAATCAGTATCTTTATAAGAGATGAGAGTCTCTCTCTCTCTCTCTCTCTCTCTCTCTCTCTCTCTCTCTCTCTCTCTCTCTCTCTCCAGTGTGAGCTCACAGCAGGAAAGACTGCCATATGCAAGCCAGGAAGAGAGCCTGCACTAGAACCTGGACATGCTGGCACCATGACCTTGGGCTTTCTAGCCTCCAGAACTGTGAGAAATAAAAATTCTGTCGTTTAAGTCACCAAGTCTCTGGTATTTTGTTATAGCAGCGTGAGCTATAGCAGCTAAGAGCTGCCATTTTTAGCTAATTTCTCTCTCCCAGTACCTCAGCTTTCTATACTCTCCCAAGGCTCTGTTCTCAGAAAAGCACTTGTCCTAGTGAAACAAAAATGGTTTCCAGGTTCAACTTGGAAGGGCAGCCTCGATGGAGGCACCTCCTTCTGTCCCAGAATTCCTAGCAAAATCTCATTACATCTCACTGGCTCTGATGGCACCACATGCCCATTTATGAACCAATCTCTGTGACCACAAACATGATGTGCCACCTGCCTTAGGCCTAGGCCACATGCTTCACCCTGATTCTGTGGACATAGTCCCACTAAAGAACACAGAATGAGGTCAGGTAGGGGTGCTGAAGACCTGAGGACACAAAGTTGTCAGCCACAATAGGTTAGTGGAGCCTAGCTAGATCTCAAAAGCAAAACCCTAGGAGAAGGAAAGAGTGATACAGCAAGAGAACAGATAAATGCAGCAAATAGAAGACTGACTTGTATCAATAATCCAGTACACTGAGTGTATCATCAAGCTGTGAAATGTTTTATCCCAAATAATTTAAAAGGTGTAGTTTGGGGAAGAAGCTCCGTGCGGAGGGGGCTGCGCGGCTCCGGGAACAGCTCGGAGGGGCTCGGGCGGCGGCTCCGCGGAGGGGGCTGCGCGGCTCCGGGAACAGCTCCGAGAGACTCGGGCGGCGGCTCCGCGGAGGGGGCTGCACCGCCGGGAGCGCGAATCCAACAGCGCAGGCCCCGGAGCACAGGGCGCCGGGACACAGCCCAGGATCCGGCCTCCCCCGGGACAGGCAGAGGCCGGGAGGGCCCAGGACAGCAAGGACGCTCCTGCCTGGAACTGAGCAGATCAGCGGCCCCGCCCCGGAGCCCCCAGGCCCTGCAGAAGGAGAGCCCCGGAGCTACTGCGGGGGCTGGATCCAGGGTCCCAGAGCTGCCCCCGCCACTGTGGCTTCCTCCCGGGGCCTCACGGGGTGAACAACCCCACCGAGCCCTGCACCAGGCAGGGGCAGAGCAGCTCCCCCAAGTGCTAACACCTGAGAATCAGCACAGCAGGCCCCTCCCCCAGAAGACCAGCGAGACGGACCAGTTCCAAGGGAAGTCAAGGGACTTAAACTACACAGAATCGGAAGATACTCCCCCGTGGTTTTTTTTGTTTTTTGGTTTTTTGTTTTTGTTTTCGTTTTTTTTTTTTTTTGTTTGTTTGTTTTGTTTTGTGCTTTTTTTTTCTCTCTTTCTTCTTGATTTCTGATTGCTTCCCCCACCCCCCCTTTTTTCTTTTTTCTCCTTTCTTTCTTTTTCTTTCTTTTTCTTCTCTTTTTCCCCTACTTTTTTCTTCTTTCTCTTTTTTCTTTTTCTCTTTTCTTTCCTTCTCTCTCTTTTTCTCCTTTTCCCAATACAACTTGTTTTTGGCCACTCTGCACTGAGCAAAATGACTAGAAGGAAAACCCCTCAAAAAAAAGAATCAGAAACAGCCCACTCTCCCACAGAGTTACAAAATATGGATTACAATTCAATGTCAGAAAGCCAATTCAGAAGCACTATTTTACAGCTACTGGTGGCTCTAGAAAAAACCATAAAGGACTCAAGAGACTTCATGACTGCAGAATTTAGATCTAATCAGGCAGAAATTAAAAATCAATTAAATGAGATGCAATCCAAGCTAGAAGTCCTAACGACGAGGCTTGACGAGGTGGAAGAACGAGTGAGTGACATAGAAGACAAGTTGATGGCAAAGAGGGAAACTGAGGAAAAAAGAGACAGGCAATTAAAAGACCATGAGGATAGATTAAGGGAAATAAATGATAGCCTGAGGAAGAAAAACCTACGTTTAATTGGGGTTCCCGAGGGCGCGGAAAGGGACAGAGGGCCAGAATATGTATTTGAACAAATCCTAGCTGAAAACTTTCCGAATCTGGGAAGGGAAACAGGCATTCAGATCCAGGAAATAGAGAGATCCCCCCCTAAAATCAACAAAAACCGTTCAACACCTCGACATTTAATAGTGAAGCTTGCAAATTCCAAAGATAAGGAGAAGATCCTTAAAGCAGCAAGAGAAAAAAAGTCCCTGACTTTTATGGGGAGGAATATTAGGGTAACAGCAGACCTCTCCACAGAGACCTGGCAGGCCAGAAAGGGCTGGCAGGATATATTCAGGGTCCTAAATGAAAAGAACATGCAACCAAGAATACTTTACCCCGCAAGGCTTTCATTCAAAATGGAAGGAGAGATAAAGAGCTTCCAAGACAGGCAGGAACTGAAAGAATATGTAACCTCCAAACCAGCTCTGCAAGAAATTTTAAGGGGGACTCTTAAAATTCCCCTTTAAGAAGAAGTTCAGTGGAACAATCCACAAAAACAAGGACTGAATAGATATGATGACACTAAACTCATATCTATCAATAGTAACTCTGAATGTGAACGGGCTTAATGACCCCATCAAAAGGCGCAGGGTTTCAGACTGGATAAAAAAGCAGGACCCATCTATTTGCTGTCTACAAGAGACTCATTTTAGACAGAAGGACACCTACAACCTGAAAATAAAAGGTTGGAGAACCATTTACCATTCAAATGGTCCTCAAAAGAAAGCAGGGGTTGCCATCCTTATATCAGATAAATTAAAATTTACCCCGAAGACTATAGTGAGAGATGAAGAGGGACACTATCTCATACTCAAAGGATCTATCCAACAAGAGGACTTAACACTCCTCAATATATATGCCCCGAATGTGGGAGCTGCCAAATATTTAAACCAATTAATAACCAAACTCAAGAAATACCTTGATAATAATACACTTATACTTGGTGACTTCAATCTAGCTCTTTCTACCCTGGATAGGTCTTCTAAGCACAATATCTCCAAAGAAACGAGAGCTTTAAATGATACACTGGACCAGATGGATTTCACAGATATCTACAGAACTTTACATCCAAACTCAACTGAATACACATTCTTCTCAAGTGCACATGGAACTTTCTCCAGAATAGACCACATACTGGGTCACAAATCGGGTCTGAACCGATACCAAAAGATCGGGATAGTCCCCTGTATATTCTCAGACCATAATGCCTTGAAATTAGAACTTAATCACAACAAGAAATATGGAAGGACCACAAACACGTGGAGGTTAAGGACCATCCTGCTAAAAGATGAAAAGGTCAACCAGGAAATTAAGGAAGAATTAAAAAGATTCATGGAAACTAATGAGAATGAAGATACAACCGTTCAAAATCTTTGGGATGCAGCAAAAGCAGTCCTGAGGGGGAAATACATCGCAATACAAGCATACATTCAAAAACTGGAAAGATCTCAAATTCAAAAGCTCACCTTACACATAAAGGAACTAGAGAAAAAGCAACAAATAGACCCCACCCCCAGCAGAAGAAGAGAGTTAATTAAAATTCGAGCAGAACTCAATGATATCGAGACCAAAAGAACTGTGGAACAGATCAACAGAACCAGGAGTTGGTTCTTTGAAAGAATTAATAAGATAGATAAACCATTAGCCAACCTTATTAAAAAGAAGAGAGAGAAGACTCAAATTAATAAAATCATGAATGAGAAAGGGGACATCACTACCAACACCAAGGAAATACAAACGATTTTAAAAACATATTATGAACAGCTGTATGCCAATAAATTAGGAAATCTAGAAGAAATGGACGCATTCCTGGAAAGCCACAAACTACCAAAACTGGAGCAGGAAGAAATCGAAAACCTGAACAGGCCAATAACCAGGGAGGAAATTGAAGCAGTCATCAAAAACCTCCCAAGACACAAGAGTCCAGGGCCAGATGGCTTCCCAGGGGAATTCTATCAAACGTTTAAAGAAGAAATCATACCTATTCTACTAAAGCTGTTTGGAAAGATAGAAAGAGATGGAGTACTTCCAAATTCGTTCTATGAGGCCAGCATCACCTTAATTCCGAAACCAGACAAAGACCCCACCAAAAAGGAGAATTACAGACCAATATCCCTGATGAACATGGATGCAAAAATTCTCAACAAGATACTAGCCAATAGGATCCAACAACACATTAAGAAAATTATTCACCATGACCAAGTAGGATTTATCCCTGGGACACAAGGCTGGTTCAACACTCGTAAAACCATCAATGTGATTCATCATATCAGCAAGAGAAAAACCAAGAACCATATGATACTCTCATTAGATGCAGAGAAAGCATTTGACAAAATACAGCATCCATTCCTGATCAAAACCCTTCAGAGTGTTGGGATAGAGGGAACTTTCCTCGACATCTTAAAAGCCATCTACGAAAAGCCCACAGCAAATATCATTCTCAATGGGGAAGCACTGGGAGCCTTTCCCCTAAGATCAGGAACAAGACAGGGATGTCCACTCTCACCACTGCTGTTCAACATAGTTCTGGAAGTCCTCGCCTCAGCAATCAGACAACAAAAAGACATTAAAGGCATTCAAATTGGCAAAGAAGAAGTCAAACTCTCCCTCTTCGCCGATGACATGATACTCTACATAGAAAACCCAAAAGCCTCCACCCCCAGATTGCTAGAACTCATACAGCAATTTGGTAGCGTGGCAGGATACAAAATCAATGCCCAGAAATCAATGGCATTTCTATACACTAACAATGAGACTGAAGAAAGAGAAATTAAGGAGTCAATCCCATTTACAATTGCACCCAAAAGCATAAGATACCTAGGAATAAACCTAACCAAAGAGGTAAAAGATCTATACCCTAAAAACTATAGAACACTTCTGAAAGAAATTGAGGAAGACACAAAGAGATGGAAAAATATTCCATGCTCATGGATTGGCAGAATTAATATTGTAAAAATGTCAATGTTACCCAGGGCAATTTATACGTTTAATGCAATCCCTATCAAAATACCATGGACTTTCTTCAGAGAGTTAGAACAAATTATTTTAAGATTTGTGTGGAATCAGAAAAGACCCCGAATAGCCAGGGGAATTTTAAAAAAGAAAACCTTAGCTGGGGGCATCACAATGCCAGATTTCAGGTTGTATTACAAAGCTGTGGTCATCAAGACAGTGTGGTACTGGCACAAAAACAGACACATAGATCAATGGAACAGAATAGAGAACCCAGAAGTGGACCCTGGAATGTATGGTCATCTAATATTCGATAAAGGAGGAAAGACTATCCATTGGAAGAAAGACAGTCTCTTCAATAAATGGTGCTGGGAAAATTGGACATCCACATGCAGAAGAATGAAACTGGACCACTCTCTTTCACCATACACAAAGATAAACTCAAAATGGATGAGAGATCTAAATGTGAGACAAGATTCCATCAAAATCCTAGAGGAGAACACAGGCAACACCCTTTTTGAACTTGGCCACAGTAACTTCTTGCAAGATACATCCACGAAGGCAAAAGAAACAAAAGCAAAAATGAACTATTGGGACTTCATCAAGATAAGAAGCTTTTGCACAGCAAAGGATACAGTCAACAAAACTAAAAGACAACCTACAGAATGGGAGAAGATATTTGCAAATGACATATCAGATAAAGGGCTAGTTTCCAAAATCTATAAAGAACTTATTAAACTCAACACCAAAGAAACAAACAATCCAATCATGAAATGGGCAAAAGACATGAAGAGAAATCTCACAGAGGAAGACATGGACATGGCCAACATGCACATGAGAAAATGCTCTGCATCACTTGCCATCAGGGAAATACAAATCAAAACCACAATGAGATACCACCTCACACCAGTGAGAATGGGGAAAATTAACAAGGCAGGAAACAACAAATGTTGGAGAGGATGCGGAGAAAAGGGAACCCTCTTACACTGTTGGTGGGAATGTGAACTGGTGCAGCCACTCTGGAAAACTGTGTGGAGGTTCCTCAAAGAGTTAAAAATAGACCTGCCCTACGACCCAGCAATTGCACTGTTGGGGATTTACCCCAAAGATTCAGATGCAATGAAACGTCGGGACACCTGCACCCCGATGTTTCTATCAGCAATGGCCACAATAGCCAAACTGTGGAAGGAGCCTCGGTGTCCATCGAAAGATGAATGGATAAAGAAGATGTGGTCTATGTATACAATGGAATATTACTCAGCAATTAGAAACGACAAATACCCACCATTTGCTTCAACGTGGATGGAACTGGAGGGTATTATGCTGAGTGAAATAAGTCAATCGGAGAAGGACAAACAGTGTATGTTCTCATTCATTTGGGGAATATGAATAATAGTGAAAGGGAATATAAAGGAAGGGAAAAGAAATGTTGGGAAATATCAGGAAGGGAGACAGAACATAAAGACTCCTAACTCTGGGAAACGAACTAGGGGTGGTGGAAGGGGAGGAGGGCGGGTGTTGGAGGGGAATGGGTGACGGGCACTGAGGTGGACACTTGAGGGGATGAGCACTGGGTGTTTTTCTGTATGTTGGTAAATTAAACACCAATAAAAAAAAAAAAAAAAAAAAAGGTGTAGTTTGTTAAGAAGAAAATTCACAACTTATGGAGCTTAAGCTCCAAAACTCAGGGCCGAGGATTCTGCAAAAGAGTTGGTTGGTCCCAAAGAAATGCATTCTATTTAAGTAAATACAGGTGTGCCTCACATTTTGCTGTGCATCTGTTCCTGAAATCATGTGTATAAACTGAATTTGAGACCAATAGATTGTATTTTCCAATTTGGGGCCCCTAAAGGGGCATTGCAAAATTCGTCTATGGTGTGAAAAATCTCCTTTATTTTCACTATAAATTTGGGTTGTGGCCTATTGGCTTTTTTAAAAAATGAGGCCTTGGTGACATTCTTAAAACACACACACACACACACACACACACACACACACGTAAGCATGCATGCATGTGCACACATTATATTACAAAATCCACAGACCCCATAACAATACCTGCAGAAGAAGTTTAATTTTTTCCCCCAACAATCTTTTTGCATATGAGTCCATACTTATAGGACTAAATCCCTTTTTTTTTTTTTTTTTTTTTTTTTTTTGGACTAAATCCCTTTTAATTCACTTCCCAGACTAAGTTCCTCCTTGGACGACAAATTCTGTAAACAAATGGCCCTCCAGTGACTTGACTCTAGGAACCAATGCTTCCTGAGCCAACAAACAAAATTCTGTTTCAATACTGTTTCCATTGAAACAAAGGTCAGGCCTCTGTGCATTTCGATGGCACCAATCTGCAGGCACTCCCGCAAGTTAAATAGAGCTCACTAGCAACATCCACCCCATGCTGTGGGGCCATAAGGATAGATGCCAAAGTAGGCATATATTGTGTATGGATTTTTCTGATTTGTTGATTTGGAAATTTTACTTGAACTATTGATAAAAGCTTATATTTAATCCGTACAACATAAGTTGTGTTTATTAGGAGTTTTGTCTTGAATATGCTGGGAACTCAGCGATTTCCTTCTGCCAGGGGCATGTATGGCAATCTCTTAAAAACACTGTCTTCTAGCAGAAATGCTCTGGGATTTACGAACAATATCTTGACACAAATATATGAAAGTAGGGTAACAAGGACAAGAGGATATATTTTCAGCCACTGTGTAATAAGTGTCCTTTTCGACCATAAAGAAGGGGAGGGGCACAATGCAAAGGATTTACTTTCACCATCTCTGTTGCCCTCCCACGAAGGAAGCAGAGAACACCTTTCCTGGAAGGAGCAGGTGACTCCCTTCCTAGCAGGGCTTCAGGGGGCATCTGCCTCACCCCAAGGAACATCTCCCCCCAGGTGCTCTCTCCTGATGCCAAAGCTCATTGCATAGCAGTCACTCTATTGGGTTCCTCAAGTGTTCTGAGAAATGCTGGCTTAAATCTAACACGGACCTTAGTGATGTCAGACCCTTTCCTGAGAAGCCGTGCCAATGGCATCATTCATTCATTTTGGGAACTACTTCATTTAATCCTCCAAGCAACTTTTATGGGCAGGTATATGCTCTTTAATGCCATTTTATGGATGAGGAAACTCATATTTAAGAACAGTAAGGTGGGTTGCCTGGGTGGCTTAGTCCATTAAGTGTCTGCCTTTGGCTCAAGTCATGATCTCAGGGTCCTGGGATCATGCCTCATATCAGGCTCTCTGCTCAGTGGAGAGTCTGCCCCTCCCTCACCATCTGCCCCTCTACTGGCTCATGCTCTCTCTCCCTCTCTCTTTCTTGCACTCTATCTCAAATAAATAAACAAAACTCTAAAAGAAAAAAAGGGACACTAAGAAACTTGCCTAGGTCATACAGTTTCAAGAAGCCAAGGGAGGGACTGGGAAGGGGCTAGAACAGTATGAGGACACGGAGGTTTTCACCTGTTTCACAGTTGTTCCTGGGACTGGGCCCCCAAGCACAGTACAGCAGTGCAGCTCTGTTCCCCCCATCCCATCCCCCATTTGGGGGTGCTGGGGATGAGGGAGGGGCGAGAGCAGTTATCCAGGAAGTGAGGCAGAAGCCACGCGCCCATCTGAGCAAACACGTGCACCCTCAGTTTCCCCTACCACGTTCCCAGGTGGAAAAGAAAGTATCCGAGTGATCCTCCCTTCTTATCTCCCAACAGTCATAAACACGTTCCCATCCCACCAACCTATTACACCCGAGGCCTGAAGGTTGAGGGTTGTAGACAGGAAAGGCATTCCCCACAGGCCTTGCGTAGAGTCAGACGCTGGTGAACAGAATCAAGACCAGAACTCAGAATTAAGGCACCTGATACTCTCCGCGAGTCTCCCCTTCCCAGAGACTGCCACATGTAATGGATTTAAAAACATGAACTGCTCTGGCGGATCCTCACTGCCAGGAATTTTTTCTCGGTATCTACATTTTGCTTTGTAACCCTAGGCGCCTTCTAGCACGGAAAGCTCCGGTGCACCCGACATGGGACAGATCAGGAAACCGCTGGCTTCTCTGACCTCCCTCAGGCAGCCACCCACCTGGGAAGGCCTGATATGCTGGACCAGAATGTACTACCACGTCCAGTGAATCCAGATGCTCCTTATTAAGACCCTTCAGGTTTGTGATGTGAAATTAATTTGTCCAATTACAAGTGAAAAAACAGGCTCTGATAGCTCTCTTTGCAATTTCCTACAGTTAGGGGATCAAGATTCTTGTAACTACTGAAGAAGGAAACTTGACTTCCACCCAGTGGGTTTCTGCATCCATTGGCTCATTCATTTAACAAGCCAGTATTGTGTACCTACTGTGTGCCTGGCCCAGTGACAGCTACTGGGCCTTCAGAGGTCACCCCAAGGTACACAGGAGACAAATCAGGACAATGGGAAGTGAATAATTTGCAATAGGGACAGGCATACCTGGCACCAGGGGAGCAGAGGGCAGAATTCAAGACCACGGCTGAGGCTGACCCAGTAGAGGGTTTGCCATTACAGAGCAGACTCAGGTTTTGTCCACACTCTGGGATCCGTTTTTATCAGGATGCTTCCCAATACAATCAATCCATGTCAGATCATTATACCTAAGGGAATCCCAAGGAGCCTGTAGAGGCAGGCATTGCAGGGCCCCTGAGCCTGTGCAGTCTTGCCTAATGGAGAGAGTTGGCCTCTCTGCAAGTCCTCCCCATGCTGTGGCCTGGTTGCTGAGGGCCAGAGTAGAGTGAGCGTTGGCTGGCTCACCCAACATGCCAGTCGTTCAAACAGTCACTCACTCGTTCATGCAACAAATATTTATGCTGTGCCTACTGTTGCCAGACACTGTTCTGGGGCCAGGGCTGGAAAAGGATAAAACTCACTCTCCTATGGAGCTGACAGCCTAAGCGGCGAATCAGACAACAAATCAGAATAGCAAAGCACACAATCGCTATGTGCCAGTTCTCGGTGCTTTTACACATTTCACTTTCACCATCGCCCCATGAGGTGGGCCCTATTATTAACCACAACATACACACAGGGAAACTGAGACACAGATAGGAGGTCAAGTATCCTCCCCAAGGTCACTATCTACGAAGCAGAGGCGGCAAGGATTGGAACCTAAATAACACAGAGATCATGCTTGCAATAATTACTCTGCCAGAAAATAAATGTCAGTTATATGTTATATTAGGAGGTGATAAATTCAGGAGAAAAAAAAGAACAGGGAGGCAGGATAGGAAATGCTGGGGTGTATGCGTGGGAGACCGTGACTTGTATTTTTAATTATAGTGGTCAGGAAAATCCTCAGTATGAAGGAGCACTTGAGCAAAGACTTGAGTGAACTGAGGAAGTAAGCTCTGCAATCTTCTGGGGGAAGAGCATTCCAAGGAACAGATAGCTAGTGCAAAGGCCCAGAGGGAGAGTACAAGTTCTGCACCCAATTTCAGTGTGGAGGTGGGGGAGTTTTCACACCACCAAAGCAGTTCTCTGACACCACTTGTCTGTAAGTCAGCTCAATAGCGAAGGATCCCACAGGCTAAGGGCTCAGTCCTATAGGACTGTCCCCCACCCCCTGATGCGCATTGTCTAATGAAGCTGTCACTTGTGCTACTGACCCATCAGCTATAGATCAGAGGTTCCAATGACCCCCTCTTTGGGTTCGATTAGTTTGCTAGAACCTGTCAAAGAAACATTTTACCTACTGGATTGCCAGTTTATGATACAAGCATCTAACTCAGGAACAGCCAGATGGAAAAGATCATAGGACAAGGCATGTGGAAAAGGTGTGGGGCTTCCATACTCTGAGTGTGGCACTTTCCTCAGATCTCCACGTGTTTGCCAACCCAGACACTCGGAACCCAGTCCCTTTGGGAGGCCTCATTACACAGACATGATAGATTAAATCGTTGGCCACTGGTGACTGATTCAACCTCCAGGCCCTCTCCCCGCCCCTGAGGTCAAGAGGTGGGACTGGAAGTTCCAACCTTCTAATCAGGGTTTGCTTCTCTTGGCAACCAGCCTCCCCATCCCTAGGTGTGGTCCAAAAGTCATCTCGTTAACATGACAAGAGGCACCTTGATTGCTCGCATCACAGGAAATTCCAAGGGTTTTAGGAGCTTTGTGCCAGGAACTGGTCCAAGAACAGATACACATTTCTAATTGTAAGTCACAATATCTCAGGGAGCCCACCTAGATTGTGAAGCAGCTGAAGTTGAGATAAAGGGAAAGTAGAATGAGGTAAGACTCAGAGGTAATGGAGTTGGAAGTCACAACCTGCAGGTCCTTGAAGGGTGTGATGAGGACGTGGGACATTTTCCAAGTGAGATGGGGAGCTGTGGCAGCCATTAGGCTTCTGCTAAGTATTTCCCTTCTTCTTTCTTATGACCACGGGAGAGGACTGTCCTTCTTTGTCCTTTCGAGGCTATGTGTGGCTATGTGAGCCCCATCCAGGAGCAAGGGTGATGTGGTCACTTTCAGACAGCAGCTTTGATGGAGAAGTGAGCTTGATTGGATTAAGCCACTGAGTTTTTGGTGCTGTTTGTTCCGTCAGCATAATCTAGTTCAAAGGGACTTCCAGAGATTCCAAGGGAGGGTTTTGACTTCTGGCAGGATCATTCTGGCACAATTGGACTGAAGGGAAACACAGCTGGAAGCAGAGAAAGCAGTTAAGACTGTTGCTATAATCTAGGTAAGCGATAAAGATGATGGGCTACTGACCAGCTGGAGCACTACAGATAATGAAAAGTGATCAGGTCCTAGGTACATTATGTTGACTGAACCACTAGGATTTGCTAATGAACTGGATACCGGATGGAAGAGAAAGAAGTCAGCAATGTCCCCAAGGCTTTTGGTGTGGGTAACTAGAAGGATGAAAAAGCTCTTCACCATCCAAACCACCCCTTCCATGCAACACACACGCGCACACATATTTCAAAAAAAGAACTCTGTTTTTCATTTGGCAGATACCCGAAATTTCACCATTAAATAGTCATTCCTCTTGGATAAGCATTGCCCTTTTCGGGCAACTTCTTTCAAAATGAAAGTACCCACTAGTGAGGTTGCTTAATGTGGATTGTTTTATTTTAGTAACTTCCAATTCAAAATCACTCTTGAAACCATATAGTCCAATCCTCCTGTTTCACTTGAAGAAACGGAGGTCCAGAGAGGTAAATGATCTTGCCCAAGGTCATGTAGGAAATTAGAGTCAAGCCAAGATCCAAATAGAAGGACTCCTGACATCCTGCCTATTGTCCCGCCTAGGCAGGGAGCTCCTGCTGTGCTTGGGTCTTGGTGGGGTGCAGGGAGCAGAGGGGGAGCCATATGAAAGGAGCAGTCAGTCCTCCTTCACTATTTTGCATGGACCAGTCCTGAGAAGGATTCAGGAGCATCTTCCTACAAGGCTGCAAATCCTTCACACTAACCTTGACTTTGCTGGTCCTGAGCCAAAGAGCAAAGCCTAAAAGAAAATTATTGAGAGACACTGAAAAAAATGCATCCTGTTCAATTTTGTGTGTGAGTGTGTTTGACACTTAGACTTACTGAGCCTGGAGCACATTTCAAGTCCCTTCTCTCCTCAGTCCTGTTTGGTATTTTCCTGCCCTGCCAGCTTTGTGCCATTTTTCTTGCAAAGCATTCTTTGAGCTGCACCCCATGGGTCGGGCACAGCTAAAAACAGACAGTGCCAACACGCCTCTTCATATCCTAGCACACTGTCTCCTAGCACACTGACTAGAATCATTTGTATTATGCATTTTTATGTCATGCATTATATTTGCAAAGTGCCTGACTACAATTTTTATTAGATTTTTATTATTAGTTTTACCTTTTAAAACAGCTATTTGAAACCATTAACAGTGAAACCCCTCTCTGACTTTGACAAATCTTGGACAATGCCATTTTTAGTGACTTTTGTCTTAGACCCGCCCTAGCATCTAGGGAAACCAGACCCCTTTTTTAGGTAGTTAATGATCAAAAATTTCCCGTGACAGAACGGTAAGCTGCAACGAGGAGGTTTGGACCGAACATCCTCTTCAGAGAAGAAGGTAAGAATCACCTGAGGAGATCTGCAACTTTAAAGGCCATGTAGCAACTTTCAGAGCCATTGGAAGCCAAGGGACATTTGAAATGTTTATCAGGCTCCAGTACTGGAAAAATAAGAATAAACTGAAGTCCCGTTAACTTTTGTTTCTGAGGTTTAAATGAATATCTGCAATATATAAAAGTGCTGAAAAGTATATCAAAAGCCTATAAAAATGTTAACTAAGAGTGTTTCCAGTGATTTTGCTTTCATTGGAAAGGAAATGTCCCCATAAAAAGGCATAATCCGTGCCTCATTCCTCCTTTGAGAGATCTGCAAATATTGCACTTGATGTCCTGGGTAAACCTCCCTTTCTTCCAGTGCAAACTGATCTGTCTTTCCCCACACACGTGCAAGGAGTTTGGAAAGACTGCTAAAGCCACTCTTGGAACAATGTGACTTTGTGCGCTACTTCTGGATGCATGGCCTGTTTCATATATTAACTGCATTTTAAGTGCCATTAATGACAATGCCATGTGTGCTGTCTTTAGTTTTTACTCCTTTTTATACCTTTTCTCCACCCTAACAGATCCCAGCTGTTACTAAAGAATGGTGACCAAGTCTCATTACAGTAAAGATTTCCCTATAACGAAATATCCCAAATGATGGCCCATTTCTTGGAATCATTTTACTCAACTCAGCTTAACTACTATTATTGAAGACAATTCTGCCAGGAACTGTATAGATTCAGATCTGCTGGTGCAGAAATGCAAAAAAAAAAAAAAAAAGCCCAATATCTGATCTCAGAGGGCCCGGTATTTGAAATGACAAAGTTTCAACACAACAAAAGAATTGTGGTTATCCCTTGAACTTTATTCTGATAGCACCTAATAGAGAATTCCAAGTGGGGTGGCAGTTTTATTCTCCAGGAATTTTAGGTTTAGGTTCTTTTTTTCTTTTCATTTCTTTTTTTTTTTTTTTTTTTTCAGAATTTACTTATTTATTTGAGAGAAAGAAAGCACAAGTGAGGAGAGAGGGAGAGGAGGGGCAAACTCCCTGCTGAGCAGAGAGCCCAATGCAGGGCTTGATCCCAGGACCCTGGGTTCATGACCTGATTCCAGAAGCCCCTTTTCTTCAAGGTAGCTCCTTGGTCAGGGGTCTGATGGCTCCTGGGTTCTATCTAGGGGTAGGAGTCCTTCAGCAACTGCTGTTCCTCTGTGACAACACAGACTCACTTCCAACAGGGTTTGAAAAGCCCTTTGTCTCCTTAATCACCAATCAGGACTGACAGGATGATACTGGCTTTGACACCACACAGCTGAATTGGGATGATCTGCACCAAAGTGCCCATCAGATGCAGAGTTTAAACCAGCCCTTCACCCATCCTAGGAACTTGGTAGCAAAAGAGCTCCTTGATTTCATCTCAGGCCAGTGGGACGATGTTGAACCTAGGAGCTTTGCTGCTCAGGACGCTTGTGCAGGCATTTTTTCCCCTCACCACAAAATGTTTTTCTTTTCCAAAAAATGAACTTGTTGCTCCAACTGGCTTGGTATCTGGCTCCGAGTCCAGAACTTGAGGGTAAATGGTGAAGTCGAAATGTGTTTTTGGATTCTGTGGTTTCAAAGTGGTGGCTCTTTCCAAGCTGGGGTGGGCCCTCCGCAAAACCATCAAGTTGGTGAAACTTGCCTCTCCCCATCCCGTTACCCCTAGCTTGATCTGAGCATGAGGAAATGCATCTGTGGAATCAGTAATGGTCCCTTTACTGAGTGTTCGTCATTGTCCAGAAACATCCCAAAGTGGCTTACCCTCACTGTCTTGTTTAAACCTCCAGAAGTTTCCATACACATCCCTGATGGGGATCTTGCTCCTTTGAGGAATCCAATGCTCAGAGATTTTAAATCACTTGTCCAAGATCACAGAAGCTGATAAGTGGCTGAGACAGGCTGGACTCACACCTCGCATGAAGAAATGAGGAAGACCACAGGCCCAACTTCTATTCTTATGCAGCCTTCTATCGAAGGCCACCTACTTTTAGGTCAGCAGCCTTTATGCCACATGAAAACTCATGCTACTTTATAAAAAAGACAAAGAGGAAAGTTTCTTGGGAAATATATAACTCAGCTTCAACCAAGGTATTCCCAGTCTTCCCATGACATCATATAAAGCCAGGATTCACTTTCTCCCTGAGCTCCTTGCTGGAGGCATTACCCTTGCAGGCAGCAGGGGCATACACCTGCTTGGTGGGGCCTGAGAAGCCAGTCTGTCAAGAAAATGTCTTTCCCTAATGCACTTCCTTCTTAATTAAAATAACATTTTGAAAGTAAAATTATACAGTGTGTAGAATAAACAGTAGAACAATAGCTGTGATTAATCTGTCAGAGATTGTATAATGCGATGCTAATGGGAAGAAATAAACTCCTGCTGAAGAGCAAAGTCATCTCTGCACATGGAGAACTTTTAAAATTAGAATGACGATAAATGAATCTCCATTCCTGGGGGGAAAAAAAAGAAAGAAAGAAAAGCTCTGCAGGCTTGCAGAATGAGGGAGGAAAGACAGCCTGAGGACATTCCACTGCCCAGAGGAGCTAGGAGCCTAGGGAAGAAGGGTTCTGGTCTGCAACCTTGCCTCCTGCTGTCCCCAAGTGTCCAGCAGCCTCTCTTTCTCTGACCTTGTGATGAGCACTCAAGCCTCCCTCTGTTGGCCCATGTGCTGCTGCAATGCATCTGGCTCGGCCCTTGGCAGGGCATGTGTGGGGCATGCCCGCATGGGGCAGGTGAATGTGGAGGTGCAGAGGAGGAGAGGATGCACCCAGGTCTGTGTTGAGCACTGCTAAACAGAGTCTGCCCTGTGCCTTCTAGGCAGGCATCATTCTCATTTACAGATGCTGGGCTCAATAGGGGAAGGATCCTGCCTCAATAATGAACCCGGATCTTTCTGGTTCTAAAGGCGTCTTGCTTTGCTTCTCTTGGGGAGAGATATAAGCTAAGAACAAACCGTGATGATGGAGGTTTGACCTACATCCCCAGAAAGGCAAAGAGTTGAAGAGCACGAATGTAAACATGCAGTTAAGCAACAGGTGAGAATGGAGCACCTGCTGTGTGCAGGCAGCATTGGGTACCCGGGATGCTATGGCCACTGGCACCCTATAGAGAAGCTTGCTGGGGGAGAGAGAAAGGGAACAATCAAGCAGACAGACCTTTATAACCAAGCACAGAGACTGTGGAGGCCTAGCCAGAGGGACGATGGGGTCACCGAGGAGGACTCTGCCCCAGAGGGGAGCAGTCAGGCTGCCTCCAAGGCCACACCTGTGTTGAGACCTCAGTGAAGAGGCAGAGCCAGCTTAGTAAAGGGCACACAGAACAAGGAAAATGTCCCAGGAAGAGGAAAGAACGTGTGTGAAGGCATAGAGACAGAAGAGACTAACCCGTGGAAACCTGTACAATTTGTCTGTGACCCAAGGAGAAATGACCACAGCTCCACCTGCCCCCACCCAAGACCCTGTGGTCCCCGCACTTCCCAGTGTCTCCTTCTTTCCCTTTTTAAAAGATTTTATTTATTTATTCATGAGAGACACAGAGAGAGAGGCAGAGACACTGGCAGACGGAGAAGCAGGCTCCATGCAGAGACTTGATCCCAGGACCCTGGGATCATGCTCTGAACCAAAGGCTCAACACCTGAGCCACCCAGGCGCCCCTCCTTCTCTTAATCTACAGGTTAGCTCTTCTGTGTTTTGAATCAACTCTGCCATCGGCTAAAAGGCAGGCATCCCTGAAAAAGCCATGATTTCAGTGCATCTCAGGTCTGGACTCATGAGGATCCCAGGCTACGTCCTGAAAGTAGGATAAAGACCCGGGGGTGGTTGTAGGCCCCCCAGAGGGAGGCAGTTTTTGCCAGACTCACAGTTTGGCAGAAGCGAAGTCCTGCTGGAATGGATTCTTGCCCCAAAGGTGCGATCGGCAGGGGTGACACGCATCTCACATTTGCTACACCTGCAGTCTGCAGCTCCATGCTGAGGAAGCCCACCTCCAGTACCTGAGAGCAGTCCAAGCAATATCCTGCTGGGCCCAGACTGCTGCTTCCTGAGCAGGAGGACAGCCCTGGAGAGTGGGGGCAAAGAACTCCACGGCTTCTTGACCCCATGGCCAAGGGTGCAGTGGAATTAAACCTGCCAGCACACCTGGGTGGTTTTAGCTCTACCATGCTGGCAAAGAATGATTTAAGACTGAGTTTTTTAAAAATTCCCCCAAATATCCATCAACAAGGTGTAGTACTGGGGGTGTGGGCTTTACAGGCCAACAGACTCAGTTAGCTATTCACTAGCTGTGTGACCTCAGGCAGGTTATTCAAGTCTCTGAGCTTCAATTTATTCAGTCATATAAAATGCCTTTATTCAGGACCTACTATACCCCAGGTGTTATGATGGGTCCTAGGAATGGACAGTTCACAGGATTTATACTTTAGTGGGAATACTAGGCCCACTCTTTGGCCTGGCCCTAAATTGAGGGGTGCAGGGTGAGTGCTACCAAAACAGATGGGAGGGAACAAGAGATTGCTGGAACCACTGGCATATTTCCCTGGGCCAAGGCCTCTGAGAGATGCCTCATAGTTGGCCTGGGACCAACACGGAGGAGGTATGAGTAGGGCATGAATGGGGAGGGAAGTCCTCAGTGCAGACTTTGAGATGATGGCGCTGGTTTCCTTCAGCCGGCATGCGCAGTGCAGCACCTGCTAGCCCCGACACCTTTCCTGACCTTCAGGCTTTTGTGTTGCCTCATGCCCCCAACTGTTCCATAGGTCCCACAGTATCCCAAATGAAGACCTCTGTCTCCTGGGCCTCTCACAGGCTCCCCCTTCAGACATAGTTGGCAGTTAGCACCACCATTTACTGGGTCAAGCAATTCGGGAATCCAGGGTGTGGGGGGGGGGGCCTCTTCCTCTCCCTCGTCCCACCATCCACCATTCCCTATGTCCTGACAGATTTCCTCCCAGAATTTATCTTGAATGCGTCCCCTCTCCCCGCTCAGTTCCCTGTGCCCTGCTTAGACAGCCATCATCATTGTTCACTTGGGTAAAACTTTATGTTTCAATCCTAGGAGACCAGGAGGATGAACTGGGGGAAGAAAATGAAAGACTCTGGGGCATCAGGCTGGGACTGCATCGGGGCCATTGCCCATTCCCTGCCATCCCACTGTTGTGGCGCATACCCATGGCCTTTTCTGTATGCACTTGGAGGCTTTCTCTGGACGCAAGAGTGTGTTCAAGGAACCCCAAAGGCAGAGAGTAGTGATGGAAGATTATTCTCCCCTCCCCAGAAATCACTTTCAACCCTGTTTGAATGGAATTGGTAGATAAACACCCCGGCTCTCTCATTTTCCACCAGAGATGATGTGGGCCCCCAGGTGCTCTTCCCATACTCAACCCCACCCTCTGAAATCCAGGCCCTCCTTCATCCATGGCTCCTGAGGGTTGTGCTCATTGATTCTGAACTGGCTGTAGCTTCCTGCACACACTGTGCTGGTTCACACTTGCACACCTTAGATCAAGCTGTCCCTCTCCCTGACAGGATGCCCTTCCCTGCATCGTTCCTTGCTCTTGCTCATGCTTCAAAGCTCAGCTCCGACAATACCTCATTTACACACCTTTATTAAGCATTTGCTCTGTACCATACAGAATGCTACAGAAGTGTCAGGAAAGGGCACCCTAGTCTTTCCCTGGGGGACCAGAGAGAGCATCCCATCAGAAGTGTCACCTAGGATTTAAAGAGATGAGTCTCCAAGGAAGAGGAACCGGTCAAATGAAGGGGGTGGGAGGGTGGACAGTTTCTGAGGCCCTGGAAGTAGCATAGAGGGCCCACGTGTGCTGGAGCAGCTCGTTAAATGAACTAAAACAAACAAACAAAACTGACCAAGGATGGAGTGATAGCAAAGAAGAGGATGTAGCAAGAGGGAAAGATAAAGAGGCACGAGGTTGCAGGATGACACAGGGCTTCGTGTCATTTTCAGGACTATGGACTCGACGCGAGTGCAACAAGAAGGATAAGTCCCTGAGCTCCATGCTAGTCAAATGCTGCATCCCCTGAGCTTCCCTATCTTCCCTGGGATAGGTCTTCTTGGTTCCTGTGCCTTCTTCCCCGGTGGGTAGCACACTCCTATATGGCAGAAAACATTTCCTAATCTTTGTTTCCTTATCGCTAACACAGATCCTGCCCCAGCACAGGAGCCTCATTGTCAACACCACACCATGTGGCATCAAAGTGCAGCTGGGATGCTCTGCAGGCAGAATTTGACCACTGAGGGGTCCCTGACCCAGGGGCAACTCTGGGGTGGCCAAGCAGGGATGGTCCACACCAGTAGCAAGAGGCTACGTGGATGAAGACCCTGGGGCAGCACAGGGCTGGGGAGGTTCAGGAGGAGCACCGAGGGCTCGCCCCTCTGACAGCCACAGAGCTCTCCAAAGACAGCACCAATGAAGACCTGAGCTCGCTGTCCATGTAGTGGCCGTGGGGTCATTAGAGACCCTGTGGGGACAGAAAGCACGCAGGAGTTGGAGGTTCACAGCTGCTTGGGTCAGGAGAGTGGAGCATGGACTCCAATCCACTGGGAGGTATGCTCCGCTCGCTTTGCACTGAGGAGGTCATCATCTGCATCATCGCTGCCGATTTCTCTGTCTCACCGCCCTTTCCAAACCAAGCTCACCAAGATCACAATTTTCTTTTTATGGGCCTGGCAAATCAAGTATATTACATAAATATTTATCAGATGGATGGAGTCACTTACTGAAACTTGAGTGCCACATGGAGAGAGGCTGTTTTGTTCACTTGCTGAATCCCCAAGCACCTAGACCAGGACTGGCACCTAGCAGGTGCTCATAAATGAGTCACTTGACATATCTAGTTATATAATTATAAGGAATTAGACTTATCATGGCTCAAAGGGGATAGATCTTTCTCCCAGGACCACAGTAGATGGGATAGACTGAGCTAAATTTGGGTTCCAAGCTGCTGGCTCTCCTGGGCTGCAGTGCCCCTGCTGGAGAAGAGCCGAACTACCCTGAGCCCAACTAGATTCTCTGACGTGCTCCAATGATGACACCCCGGGGTGGGGGTGGGGGGCTCTGACAGCTGAGTTGAGACCAAGGACTTTGCTTGGAGACACTTAAAGGTCGGAGGTGGGATAGACCTTGCCAGTGCCTGGGCAGGTGGCCTAAAACAAGAACCTAGGTAGCACTTGGCAAACAGGAATGCTCAAAATGTTAGTGGCCGAAGGAGCAAGGGTGAGAGGTCAGAGCTGGGGCTAGGGGGAAGGGGCAGAATCATAACATGAGGAGAACCTAGAGCAGGGAAGAATATAAAGCCCTTATCTGAGCCATGGAAGCATGTGCATTCTGAGGGCAGATGGAGACATCAGACAGGACAGCTGCAAGCCAGGACAGCATAGCCATAGATGCCTTGAGAGGAAGCCTTAAGTGTACCAAGTCCTCAGGAGAGGAGACAGAGGACTGGCAAAGTCAGCTGAGCTTGGCTGAATGGAGGAGGAGGCAAGGAGTTTAACAGCAAGAGCTTGCTCAAATTTCTACTTGGCCATTCTACTGCCTACGAGGAACTTAGGATGAGCCAGAGACTTACCTACTAGTCTTCAGGCTTCTTATTCGCAAACATACCTACTGACCGAGCTCGGAAGATGCCCTGCCCAGGGCGGGAAACACAGCACGCACTCAAGAAACACTGTGATTATTATGTTGGTGGTGGTGCTGTTATTGCAACTGGTGACCTTTAAGGAGAAAATAGCAGTTCGGTACTGGGAAGGGGAGGGGAGGGGAAGAAGATGGGAACCAGATTGCAGGAAGTTAAGGGGAGCCAAAGAAACGGTGGGTGTAGATCACTTTGCTGAGGAATTTGATAGTGGAAGGAAGTTGAGAAATCTGGTGGTTGGGCAGCAGGAGGGCCAAGCAATTTCTTTGACAGAGAAGAGGCAAGTGAATGTTCACAAGTACCCTGTAGAGATGAAGAAACCGGACATCCCCGAGACACCAGGGGTCGGCCCCAGGAACAAGCAGGGACGCCCCTCACCCTCCAACCGTAAGTAGATGGAGCCCCTGACTGTTGTCTACACCCTGAACTGTCTTTGCTCCCACCAGGGCCAGGGGCAGAGGTCTCTCTCTCTCAGCCTCGGTCAGAGAAAGTGGTAGAAAGCCAGAAGCCCAAGGTCTGACCCTGACACTGGCCATTTGTACTTGGCAGAGCCCTCTACTTTCCCAGGCACCCCCCACTGCACCCCGCCTCCTCCTGTGTAAACAAACAAGGCGGCAGGGGTGACCATCCCTGATTCTGTAAGCACCACCTCAGTAAGCATTACAAAACGTTTCCTCTCCTGAAGTTTTTCTCCACTCTGATTAGAAGGAAGGAAAAAAAAAAAAAGCCTAACTTCAAGCTGGAGCTACCACTTCCCCCAGCAACTGGGACAATATTTCTGTTTCCCACGTCTTGCGAGCAGATCCGGCGATTCCACCAGTGCTGGCAGATCGCTGCCGAGCCTCCTGGTGTTTTAAATAGCATGTGCATTTTGTCCTGGCTTCTGGAATGAAGCAAGAGAGAAGCAGGAGCTTTGTGCTCGGCTGAGTGTCGCTGTTGATGAGGCACTCGATGGCTGCAGGCTTCCCGAAGCCTCAGAAATAACAATTGCTGCACACACCACAATCTGTCCTCCGAAGCAGCAAATGCATCAGCTGCTGGCTATTTTGATACCCTAGATAAAAAGCTCTTTCGAGAAAATCTAGTACAGAAAAACATTCTCATCCTCTACTTGTCTGCACCATTCCTTCTGCCCGCTGTCCCTCCAGCTGCTTTTGCATCTCTATAAATGTCGCTGGTCCAGGCCATAAAGTCCTTGTCTCAATGACCCACGAGAAGGACATTTCCTCGTGGGCCCTTCATGCAAGTGGAAGGGGTAAGAGAAGACCCACCCCCAGCTGCAGTCTCTGTGCTGAGGTTGGCCTGATCCACTACCTGCTGGAAAGCACTGCAGGGTGAACAGGTTGTCTGCCAGCTGCACTCTGACCACTGTTGGATTCAGCAAGCGTTTACTGAGCATCTACCATGTGCCAGGACCTGTGCTAGGACCTGGAGAGACTGTGATAAACACAGGTAGGACCTAATAATCGGGCTCCCACAAGAGTACGAGCTCTCTGACCAGGGACCATGGCCATCTCACAGTGCCTGGCACACAGTAGGTGCTCAATAAGTGATCTTTGAAGTGTTTGCTCATTTGTCTGTCATTGACATGTCCTTATTTACTTGAGATCCTTAAAACTGAGGAACTGAAACGAAGTCAAAGATGGAAGTAGCTCTTATTAAACCAACATGTGCCATCAGAACATAATCACCCATTCGGGGGGTGGGGCATCTGGGCTTATATTCTGCTTACATCATTTTAAATTTCCCTTTTACACACCACATGAAAAAGAACCACAAGTGCCCTGAATCCTTTTGTCCTTCTGGGTGACGCCACAAGTTTGCATACAAAAGCTCTGCCTCCAACAACCAAATTTCTCTGTTAACTCTAAAATCTTTGACGTCATCCCTAAATTCTCAGGCAGCTCTTAGGTAAGGCTTAAGGCTGGTGCTTTCAAGCAAGTTTCTACACGACACACCTGATGAATAAATTTGTCCTCTTGTCTGGAAATCCCTTTGTTTATTTGACAATGCTGAATTTCCTCATGCATCACTCGACTCTGATGCTGCTACCCCTACCCCCCCCCCCCCCCCCCCCCCCCCGTTAGCTCCCACCTCCGAAGTGTGTTCAGCCTCCAGTCTGTTTCTGAACAATTCAGAAGTGGAAGAGCCTTTGCTGGGACATAATGAGGTCATACCAAAGCTAAAGCTGACTTTCAGTTCTGGGGCTTTCTACCTACCTCATCCTTCTCAGTATGCATCAACGGAGTGAACTTAGGGAGGGGGCAAAGAGCTCAGACCAGCATGTCTCAGGGGGATTGGATCTGCCAAAGCAGAGCCTGACTTTGCTCAAGTGACCTGCACTGGGGGTAAAGGGTCACTCTTGGACTTGCAATAGGAAGTCCACCCCTGTGTCTCACTAAATCCCAGCACCAGAAGGTGACCTTCATCTGAATTGTGCCAGCACTGGCTTCACCAAAAGGGTGGTCTCTGCCTCTGCCTCTCCCCACATCTGTTCCTCCTTGTAGCATCAGGCGCAGAGGAGGGGTTCCGCATACAATTTATTCAAGGAAGAAGTGAAGACATCTGAAGAGCTCCGCCCCAGAAGGAGTCGGGATGTGAATTTTCAAAGACCTATGGATCCCCCAGACGTTACAATGAGTGACACACACTTGGTGAAAAATCTGCCTTGCTAGTTTGGGGCGGCGGGGGTGGGGGGGTGGGGGTGGGAAAAGGCAGGTGGCCTATCCAGAAGCGCTCCCCTGTGAGGCTCTGAATCCAGGAACCCAAGAAATCTTAGAAAGCCCAGAGTTCCAGCTTCACTTGGTGTCCGCACTTGTGAGGGTAAAAAGGAATTTGTTTAGGGCCTAAGGCAGGGCATGAGCCTCTTTCTGCCTAGATCAGTTTAGAGTGACAAAAATCTTGCAAAGCTGAAGAAAGCTGCAGACCCTCTACCCAGAAAAATGCACACATTGAACACAGACATACAAGTTTGCCTACAATTTCTGAGGCTTCAGTGACCCCACCAAGGAAGCTTCTGGAACTCAGGCCCTTAATTTAAAGCCCTGAGTCTAGGTTCTGCCGTCTAAGTACTCCGGACTTTGTCTCCACGCCAACTCGCCCCAGCCCGGGGGGCGGGGGGCGGGCCCTTTACCTGGTTCTGCTTCTCAGAGCCGCCACCTTCCCCCGAACCGGAGGATCCTGGCACCTGCATCTCGCCAAGCTCCCCTGGGTGCTCTTTTCTGGCGGGTGCTGGGTGGTGTCCCAGGCCGAAGACTCTCTGGGCTCTTGTCTCTGGCTGCTCAACGTGGAGGCCAAAGCCTAGGGCACCGAGCGTGACGTCGGGCCGACCCCGGGAGCAGCGAGGCAGGGGTGGGGAGGTGCGGGGAGCCCCGGACAACTCCGCCCACAATAGCCGGTCGGCGCACCCCCTTCTGCGGTGCCGCAGAGGACCCCCCTCCAGGCTTTGCCCGCGGCCGTGCCGACCCCCGTGCGTTTCCCTTTGACCCCTTCCTGGCTGCGTGGAGCCGACCCTCCCGGGAGCCACCGATCTCTCGCACCCAGGACCCCCTACAGCCGGGCACCTCCGCCCACCAGAGCAGGTGCGGGGCCGGAGCTGGCGAGGGTTGCGGTGGGGGGAAGGATTTGGAGCGAGTGACTCAGGAGTCCGGGAGGAGGGGCTAAGGATTCAAGAAGCTTGTGTTAGAGCAGCTCGGCGCTCCTGCACAGCAGAGAGCGCCGGGAGCCGGAGGGGAGCGCAGCGGTGAGTCAGGCTGCCCCGAGCCGAGCCCCGAGAGGCGCGCTGCGCGGGCAGGGGCGCGGGCGCGCGCGGCTGGGCTCCCTGGAGCGAGGGCACCGATCCCGGCCGGGCCAGACCTCCGGGCTCCCCCGAGGCTCCCGCAGGCTGAAGTGCAGCCAGGGCGGGAGTGTCCCGAGTGGGCGCGGGAGCGCGGGGCCCCGGCTGGCGGCGGGTCGGAGGCGAGCGGCGCGCTCTCTCTTGGGTCGCGGAGTTCCGGGTCGCCCGGTGGCCCGAGGTCCGGGAGGCAGCCCTGGGGTCTGCGGTGGCCACGCGGCGATGCCGGGGGCTGCGGGCGGAGGCTGGAAGGGGACAGCGCGCAAGTGAGGGAGCGCGGAAGAGCTTAGAGAGAGGGATGCGCGGGCTGCGGGCGCGCCGGGGCGGAGGAAGGGTGGTCTGCGCGGCGGGGGCCAGTGCGCAGCGCGCCCGGGCGGGTGTGGACGCCGAGCCCGGGAAGTGCCGCGCGGCCCCCAGGAAGGGGACCAAGCGGGCAGGGCGCGCTGGAAGTGGTGCGGGGAACCGAGTCAGGGACTCCGGGCTCCTCTGCGCCTTGCTGGCGGGCTGGGAGACCCGAGCGAGGGCCCCCCGGGGCTCGCCAGGAGAAGGCTGCGCACCACCGGGGGACCTCCAAGAAGCCGAGCTGGACCAAGGTCGCCAGGGTTCAGCCCTGCTGCTCCTTGGGTCACACGCCTCACCTCCAGTTGTCTGCTGCCAGGTGTAGGAGAAGCTGGCGTGGAGGGGTGGGGCGGGCAGCGCCTTGGGTCCAGGAGGCAAGGGCAGAGGGGAGGAGGCAGAGAGAGGACCCAGGGGTCAGGAACGGCATCTTTGAGCCAACATAAACAAGTGGCTCAGCTCTGTTTGATTACAACTCTCCATCTTTCAAAAAAAAAAAAAAAAATCTGAGATTTTCGTGGAAGGTGTTTTCTGCTTGAACTTTCTCTTCCCTTGTGACTTGAGAGATTAAAAAAGATCCTGCTTGCTAGGCTGGTTTTTCCAAGTTGTTCCAGGTTGGAAGTTGTAACAGTTTGAAGGATAATTTATGGGTGTTTCATGCATTAAAGTGTATTACAGCAAAGCCTTTTGGGTGCTGTGGGTATTAAGGAAAACTTAGTGCACGTTCCCGGCTGGAAACCAAAATAGTGCTCTCCTGGGTGTCTCTGCCCCATCTGTCATCTGAGGCCAATGGAAATCCTGGAGAAAAGGCACTTGATTAATTGTCCTGGCTCCATCCTCTGGGCGCACCCACTGCCAGTGCCAGCCCCCACTTCCCCTACATGTGCGTGGCCAGCTGCATCCTGCAAATTCAGACGTAGTGGTGGCAGGCCCACCCGCGACATCTTTGCAGGGTCTTCAGACTCTTGAGCTGTCAATCAGTCTCCTGGAGGGAATACTTCTGCCTCTCAGGCAGCACAGAAAAGGCAGCAGCACGTAGGTCTGCCAGCCCTTCCTTTGCGATGTTTACAGGTTGTTGTTGTGTTTTTTTGTTTGTTTGTTTTTGTTTTTTTCCAAATGTCTGAAACTTTCTCCCTCTGCAGAGGAAAGGCTACTTTAGATCTGGATGGGCGCCTTCTGTGGGTCTTATTCCGGAATAAGTCATATGTCAGCCTGGGCAACCCAAATGTCAATCCGTGTTGGGCAGCGTTCCCGGAGGTTCAGAGGGGACCTCAGGACTGGGCAGCACGGGTGGGGAGGAGTGGTCTGGGGGCTGGGACTGGGGCTGCTGGCACTGACTCACAGAAGAAGTACATGTTCCTCAGGTTTGGGTCGTTGGAGGGGGTGGGGTTGAGGTCACATGCTGCCAAACCCCTCCTCCTTTTCCCAACATTTTTATGCAGGTGCAGAAAAAGGGCGGCCTTAAAGGGGAAAATGTTAGGAGACACTACAAATAGGAAACCAGGGTCTCTGGGGGCATGGGGATACATGTCTTGATGGAACTGTAGTAGTACCTCAGGGGATTTTACAACCAGCTGCTGGTGCCACACCTTCCCTGGGCAGCCATCTTTCCCCCGGAGCAGCCCAGGCCTACAAGCGAATCAGGAAAACTGGGTCCACTCAGGACAGTCATCCTAGTCTTGGTGACTCTGTCCCCTCAGTCTTTCTCAAAGGAGTGAGGTGCTTGCTTCCTCCTACTGCCCACCCTACATCTCTCCTGGCTGGGGGGCCAGAGGGAGGCTCAACACTCCTCTTCTCCTCCATGTAGAAATCTGTGTCGTGGCCAGGAAGGGGGCCCCAGCTGCCGACATCAGCAGGGAGGGTAGGGCATGGCAGGGCAGGGCTGGAGCCTGAGGGAAGTTTCTCATCATTACTGAGATTAAATTGATGAGAAAATCTCACCTCTTCACTCTGAAACAAGTGCTGAGCACTACTGCAGCAGATTCACTGACTGCCCTATTGCGTCGGCAACTGCATTGGAGCTGCAGAGAAATTACAAGGAAGTATGCTACTGCTCTTCCTCACTGCCTGGAGCAGGAGTGAGGCCCGACCCCCAAGCAGACATCAGTGCAAGACCAGGCACCAGAGTTCCAGCCATCTGTCTTCTCCCAGTAAGAACTTGGAGGGATTTCGGGGTCCTGAGCAGGCCTTGGAGACCTTTGCGGGCAGCAAATACTCTGTACCCAGGGGCAGTGGAAGGTGTGCTGAGGATTCACATAAAATCTCTGAGTATCTCTGAGCAAACAGCCCATGTTTCCAAAGGGTTTCTCTTTCTTTGACTGGCACCTCTGATCTTACAAACCACCAACTAAACCATCAGCTCTCAGGTTTAGCCAGTCTTGAGAAATCAAATCTGTGATGGACCAGTTTCACAGAACAGCATGTGGTGGCATCAGGCAAATAAATGTAGATGGAAGACCCTTCCCCAACCCAGTCTCAGGGACCTTCTTGACAGTGGACAAACAGTTGACATCCTGACTCCAGAGAGCGGTAACATCAGGATGGCCCTGAGGCAGAAATTCAGCTGGAGAAACCCAGGCTTTGGGGTAATTGGTCTTTCGGTTGAGTGTGCATGAGGATAGAGTTGCCCATCCTTGGAGCCAACAAGCCAAGGAGGAGCCTTGGAGCCAAAGAAGATAGACCTTCAGCCACAATGATTGACCAAGACCAGAAGAAGAGTTCTCGTGCTTCCTAATGTGTTTATTATTCTTTTTTTGTCTGCTTTACATGTTTTTGAGGAGCCTCTATATATTGTTGGCCTCAGACTTTGACATAGTAGGAATTGGGTTGAAACATTGAGATGATCTCTTGACTTTTTCCTGCTGTGCTTTGGGCAAACGTTCCATAGTAGCTTCCTGAGTTGAGAGACAGGAGAGAAAGAAAAATATTTGTGACTTTGAATAAGTCATTAAACTTGACAGGCTTCACTTTTCCACTTTTCCCATCTATAGGAATTAATAGTGTTTCTCAATGGAGCTGTTGGCATTTGGGGCCAATTCTTGGTTAAGTGTGACCTACTTAAATAATGCAGGAAGTTTAATATCCCTACCTTGCCTACTAAGTGTCAGAAGTCGTGGTGACAACCAAAAATATACTGCCCCCCCCCCTCATCCCCACATATGGCTAAATGCCTCTTAAATGGATAATACTGTTCCCAGTCAAAATTTCCTTTGGAAATTACCAATACAGGCCTTTCTTCTAGGCCATACTGTCAGGGCATCAATTACTTAATCCTGGAAATGGGGCTTTAGAACTCCAGCCCTGGACTTCATCTCCAAGAACCAGGATAGCAGGCTCCAGGAAGCCATTGGCAGGAACCTCCGTGCTGTGGTCCCACCAGACATCACTCTTTGCCTTTTGTCAGTGGAGTGTGACTACAAATGACCCACATGAAAAGAAAACGAAAAAGAGTAGGGGAAAGGGACAGGTGGTATTAGAGCATGGCAGCTTTCCTTCTCTGCCATATGCTATGAAAAACACAGGCAGACTGCCTGCCCCAGGTGTCCACGGCTCTGGGAGGGAATCCTTCCCTCCTCTACTAAATGGATCACACTCTGGCACCAGGAGGTCCCTTCTCTGAATGAAAGAATGAGGAAGCAGACCTCACTCCGGCACTGCCAGCACTTCAATCAACGTGGGGACATGTTGATATCAAATTAATACAACTGTGCCCAAGCTGTGAGAATAAATGGGAATCAAAAATGTGACATTTGATTGAAAAAAGTCAGCAAGCAGTGCTATGTGGGAGGGGTGGTGCTTGTAGCACTGAGTTTCTTCTCAAGGAGACTGGCTCATGTTATGCTTAACCCTACCCCAAGCTCTCACCATAGGACAAAAGATGGAAGCGGTTGAGTATTCACAGTGCAAAGGGCTAAGATGGATGTTACCTTTGGAGAGTGTTATAGAAACACCTGCCTGCCCTGCGCCCCACTAGTAGCAAGAGAGAGAAGGGTTGGGTTGAGAACCCATTGGGCTGGTTGACTCCTCCTACTACTCCTACTACTCCACCATTGGGCTGGGGGAAAAGGACATAGGAGACTGAGGGAGATCCCTGGTGAGGCTGAGAATGGTCTGGTGATGCAGTCTGTCAGGTGGGACTAGCAGCAGTGTTTTTTTTTTTAAATTGCCCAAGAGTTGGGCCAGCATCTTTCATGTGTGGAGAGTCTTTTCATCAGTAGTAGTAGTATTAGTCAGAGTCAGACAGTCAGGGCTTGCCTGAAAATCGGCCACGAGGCTGAGCAGACAGAGACGTTTGAGCACTGTATGGGGTGGGTGAGCCTGCAAGTGCAAGGACCTGGTTCCCAAGTTAGTGGGAGCGAATGGCCCAAGCTTCCCACCAAAACCATTCCACCTTGAGGGCACTTGGTATCCACTACCACTGGAATCGTTGCCTGATAACCACAAGATGTTTGCTCTTTGGTACAGATGGGCTGATTGTCCCATCCCAGTGTCCTTTGGCTGTTCCTTCAAGTAGGCAGGATTGGTGACATGATCACGTGTCTGCATCCTGCCTGCTGTTCCTTGGTGAGCCCAAGGGGGACCGACTGTCTGGTAGAGGCCATGAGAGCTCAGGCCGGGTTGGGGGTGGAAGGAGGTCCTGTCTCACCTACCCGTCACTGCGGATGTGAAGCACAGTTGAAGTAACTTATATTTCAGTCTGGTGACATGCCATTCGTGTTTGACCCTGAGCACACCTGGCTCAGAGATTAATGCACTGGCTGCTGCCTCCCCCTTGTTGATAACTAGATGCTGAGTCGCTGAGGTGGTGGGAAATGCCAAGGGAAACAGGATCCCCTCAGAGAGGGATTTCACAGCTGGGCTCTCACTGTCTCACAGATGCTGCACTGGGTGGCCAAGGGGAGGGGGACGATCACCCAGCAGGAGAGCTGCGGGGCGGCATCTCTCACATGGGCTTCTCTTCCATGAAACAGAAGTAACCGTAGTACCTGCTCGGTCGAGCTGCTGTGCATCGTGAGTGGGACACATGCTGGCACGGGCCTGGCACAGGGGAGGCACTCTGAGGGCACAAGTTTCCCTTGCATGTGTTCTTCCTCAGGGGCTCTCAGTCTGACAGGGCCCCCTCTTCATGCTGTTTCACTTCAGGCCCTGTAATATCATCTTTGCCCTTTTCATATCTCTGCATATAGAAAACGTTGGGGGCACTTGGGTGGCTCAGGGGTTGAGCATCTGCCTTCAGCTTAGGTCATGATCCTGGGGTCCTGGGATTGAATCCCACATCGGGCTCCCCGTGGGGAGCCTGCTTCTCCCTCTGCCTGTGTCTCTGCCTCTCTCTCTATGTCTCTCATGAATAAATAAAATCTTTAGAAAGAAAGAAAGAAAGAAAGAAAGAAAGAAAGAAAGAAAGAAAGAAAGAAAGAAAGAAAGAAAGAAAGAAAAAGAAAACTTTGCTGAGTTGGGAGGAGAAATCTTTTTGGTAGCATTGAGGGCTTCTCTAGGAATTTCCTCACCTATATTTGGACCTTCTGTAATTAACATCCTCATTCTGATAGAATTTTAACCAAATGCTTCATTTCTGGATTATCTTTGCCTCATAATTTCTGGGTAAAAGAAGACGCGTGGATTGTCTCCTGTGATTTCCTTCCAACGGCAAACTTCTTCTCAGACTTTTACTTTAAAATGTTAGGCCGTGCTCTCTAAATAAGGCATTTCTTGAGAATGGCCATTTGTACTGGCAGCTTGAAGCGTGTTTTGGTTCCTTACCCCACATACCAACGCCTCCTCCCCCAACCACTTGTGTCTTTAGGATTTTATGTATCTTATCAAGTTTACAAGAGAATAAAGAAGGAGGAAGTGGATTTTCTGTGACAGCAGGGCAGTCGTGCTCACCGTACCAAGGGTCTGTGGCTGAGCAGCTATTGCTAAACCACATAATACCTGCGGTTGGAGGGGGGGGCAGTCCCCATGCCACTGGGGATGCAGGTCCTCTGGATATTAGGCCACTGGGTTGATTTTCCTTCTCCTAAATCAGCATCTTTATTAATGTGCTAGCCAGGGGACTGGGCACGGGGGTGGGGTGGGGGGTGGAGTGGTTCATGATAAATATAAGTCATGATCCCACCCAAGGAGCTTGCTCAGGAGTCAAAAGTAAAATGGCTTTCCAGGCTCATCAGATAATGTAAGAGGGGTAAGTCCAGAGGCTGGTGGGGACCACAGTAAACTGCAGAGTGTGTGCCCCATCAAAAGGCGACAGGCCAGCTGTTGTCCGCAGGATCATGGGTCCAATATGACTCGATCTTCCAACTTTTCAAGAAAATTCAAAACTTGGAACTTGAATGTATGATCTCTTCACTTTCAGAACCTCTATGCAGACTAAACAGAATCTGTCAGTAGCTTTTTTATTTTCTCATTTAGATTAACACACTCAGAGCAGTCAAGAGCAGCACCAGAAGGGGAGACAAGTGGAAAAAGTGCTAATGTGGTGACTGTAAGAGCCACAGGAAGGGAGAGGTGTGAATGATGTGGTGCACTCCAGGGAGGCTTCCTGGAGGTGGCATGTCCTGTAGGCAGGTAGGGCTGGATAGAAGCATCCCCGGCACAAAATCAGACAGCAGGAGCTTCAGATCCATCCTCCACTTCTGGCTGCTTCTATGACCACATTCCTTAATCCCTGTATGCTTCAGTTTCTTCATCTGTAAAAAGGACTCGTAACACCGATCTCAGAGGGCAGTCATAAGGTGAGAGAAGAGAACGCCAGAAAGCCCAAACTTAGCCTAGAAGCCACAACGCAGCAAGTGTCCTGGAAGCCTAAGCTTAGCTCCTAATGCTGGGGTGGGTGGGGGTTTGGCCAGCCCAGAGGGCTTCAGAATGCAGGGCCAGAAGCCGGAAAGGGAAGGGTTCCTCTCAGAGCTCTGTGGACAGTTGCTTTTCAAAGACTTGGGTCTCGGTTGCTTTTTCTGCCCCAGGAAAAGGACCAAAGGTGTTGGTTGTCTTTCTCCTCTCCTACCCTACTCCTCCTTCTCCGCAAGGCTTGTGTCCACGTGCCCACTTGTTCTCTGTCAGGATCTCACCCTTTTAAAAACCTGACCTAGGCCAAAGCAGAAAAACACTACTCAATAAGAAGGAAAAGTACTCCGGGAGGCTGTATAGACATGCACGGCAAATATTCAAGGAATTCTTAGGAATAAAAAAAAAATTCGTAAATCTGGATTTTTGCATGAGGCCATCCCAGGAACATGTTTTCTCAATTAGCGTGCACATTGCTTGGAGTGAAGTCACTGAGTCCGTGGCTCGTCAGGGCTGACTCGCGCTGAGCCATCTGATCTGGACTTCACTTTCCGTGACCTAAATCTGATTCAACCAACCCCTGTCACTGTCCCTAGCAGTCGAAACAGAATTGTCCCTGAAGTCCTAAACCAGGGTGGAGACCTGCACAGTCCCCTAAAAAAGCAGTCTAATTTCAGATCCTAGGTGGATTCACAAAAAACTGAGAAAGCCAACACTACTCTTGATGGATTCCCCACAACACCTCATGTGTGCCTTTTCCTTTGGCCTGATTGCGAGATGGTGAGCGTGCATTGGCCCACAAGAGCAGATGAGTCCTTTAGATTCTACAAGCAGAGAAAAGAGTTTCTTTTACAAGCATGCATATCAACTGCTTAAAATATTGTATTAGTTGCTGCCTGAGATCAGCGATTATGTTTTCTGGATGATTTCCTAGACTGACTCTTTTCCAAGCAAACAGCTTTGTCAGATATTTGTAATTTCTGAAATATTTGATTAATGATGACCCCTCCACCAGAGGGATGGTCCAGAGTGCATAATTAGCAGCATGCCTCAGAAGCAAAGATGCTGCCCAGCATCCAGCAAGATCAAGCAGGAAGCTTGAAAAACATTTGAAGTCAACCACCATAGGGTAGAGAGAAGGAAAATGTTTTTCAAAGTACAGATTGAAACCCATGAGGAGGATGTGAAACCACTTGAGTGGTACAACACTCTCTTTAAATGCAAGAGAGTGGAAAAATTTTTTTAAAAATCAAAATGCATCACAAGTAGCAAAGGGAAAGTATTCATGAAACTTTTGTTTTTGTTGTAAATATGCTTACACATACATATGTGCAAACTGGATGGTGATGGGAAATAAATTTTTTCACTATGAATCATGGTTGAAAAAGGTTAAAAACTACCGGTATAGACGACAGCATGGTTTATGAGGGGACATAGCTCCAAAGCAGACAGACTTGGAGTTTGATCCCAGCTCTGTGATCCCCAGTTGTGTGACCTAAGTTTGCACAGCATCACTGTCCTTCTCTGTAAGGTCGCATGGATTCCATCATCATAAGGCTGTTGTGTAGATTAAGTGAAAAAGATGTATAAAGTGCCTGCCACCAGAGAGACCCTCTGTGAGAGCTGCTATTACCATCTGTCTTCTCTTTCCTCCTCCTCCTCCTTTATCCTCTCTGTCTCTCTCTCTTTTAATGTAAGAGAGGAGAATCTTTTTTAAAAAATCAAAATCAAGCACAGACAGCAATGATCATACCCTGACTCCATTCCCACCTTTTATAGCACCTTTCTCCCATTTCATGTTTGCAGAGCCATCTTCATGTGATTCTGTTCCCCACTCTCGACCATGACATAATCATCCAAGGGACACAAGGCATCCTTCTCTGTGACCAAGAACCATCAAAGAGTATCACTGCCTTTCCTGGCTGTGTGACCAGGATAAATGCTTTGGTCCTAGAGTGGGCACAGTGACTCTGGAAGGAGCTTCTGTTCCCACAAATCACATCCTTCCCCTCTAGTATATTTTTATAAGGGCAGCAGAGCTAAGATGCCATTAAAATGTTGACATTGTCAAAACTCTAAAGAAGTTCCTGCCCAGAGCAGAAAGCCTAACATTTTCTCATGAGCAAGGCTCCAGGCTGCCCAAGGCGGGGGGTTTAAGTTTCTCCCCTGGTATCAAAAGTGTGAGGGCTCCTCATCAGGACACTGGAGTGGTCACCTTCAGGCACACCAAACCCTAATCTTAACCCTAGCCCTTACCCCGACCCACAATCTGCCACTGACCCCAGAACTTCCCTTCTCAGTGGAAGGTACACAAGTGACCCACACACCAAGATCCTAGTTTGGGACCACAAAGGTGTAATGTCCCAATTTTTTTGACAGCCTAGCTAATGCAGCCCCTGAGGACGGACAGGAATGATGAACTGCTTGCCTCTTTGTTGGCGTAGAGTTGTCTCCTGCCCCAGCTCTGTGTTTCTCTGTGCTCCCCTAGGGCTCATTCCAACTCTCTTGTCATAAAGTGCCCTCTCACTGGGCCCCATTTTCACCACTAAGACTCAAAGAGGATTATTAGTGACATCTCCTCAAATGCTGAGTTCCTGTCCAGACCAAAGATTTAAGGCTCCTATATGGGCACTTAAGACAACTCTGAAGTTTTGGGTCAGTGGGATGGAAGGGAAAAAAGAGGCCCTGGTTCCAATGGTGATTTTCATCTCTGTAAGAGTATCCTTCTCTCCTCCCCACTACCCATTCTGCTAGTCCCTATAGAATCAATGTCCCCAGGTCAGTTGTACACTGTAGCTAACGTTTATAACAGAGGGATGTCACACCCGGCTCCCTTCTTCTCCCAAGCACGTGAGTTATATTAAGCCAAACACTGGAGCTTGAGGGGGCACTGCAATAAAGCAGCCGAGAGGCTGTTTAAATACATCAGCATTGTACCTGGTCTTGTTGGTTTTCTTTCTTTTCTTTTTAAGATTTTATTTATTTATTTATTTATTTATTTATTTATTTATTTATTCATGAGAGACACAGAAAGACAGACAGAGAGAGAGAGAGGCAGAGACCTAGGCAGAGGGAGAAGCAGACTTCATGCAAGGAGCCCAATGGGGGACTTGATCCTGGATTCTGGGATCATGCCCTGAGCCAAAGGCAGATGCTCAACTGCTGAGCCACCCAGGCATCCCTTGTTGTTTTTATTTTATTTATTTATTTTTTAAGATTTTATTTATTTATGAGAGACACAGAGAGAGAGAGAGAGGCAGAGGGAGAAGCAGACTCCATGCAGGGAGCCCGACGCGGGACTTAATCCAGGGTCTCCAGGATCACACCCTGGGCTGCAGGCGGTGCTAAACTGCTGTGCCACCAGGGCTGCCCCTGTTGTTTTTATTTTAAAGGAAGAAACAAATGCTGTCTTATTTTTCCTGTGTCCAAAACAGGGAGTAGGAAAAGAAAGTATTTTCACCCTTTCTGAAACTTCCAATGACAAATGGAATCAATTGTCCCAGAACATGCCCCATCACCAAGACGGTTTCTTAGGCTTGAAATGAATTACCTTTCTTTTCATCTGGGTTCAAGACTGTCGTGTCTGTCCTTTCCTGGGGAAAGTGTGGACACCCAGAAATGTCTTCATTTTCTTTTTTGGAGGAGTTCAGACACCAAAGCCTTACTCCAGGCTTCACGCCCACATGTCAGCATCGCCGTATCTTGGAAATGAAAGAAAATATTTGGGAGGGGGAGGGCTTTTAAGTGTTGTTGTTTTGAATTTTTCTAAAACACAGTAAGACATGTCAGAAAGTGGAAGGCTTAATAAAGCAAAAGTATGTCTCAGGGGTTCTTTTTAAAGGATCTTTACAGTTAAGCAAAATAAGAATTTAAACTGGCACCGTACACAGAATGTCTACCTCCTAAGCACTTCAATGTCTGAAATGATTATGGGCCTATTACAGAATTCTGACTGGCAAACTCATGCTTGGCAAAATTCTACAAACCTTTTTGTAGCTTCTTTCTTTCAGGGATTGGGAGAGTTGTTTTACTAGGAAGAAAAAGTGGTTAAGTCGGATAGGGGGTACTTCTTTCACCTCAGTAATACTGAGATCCAGGAGACCAGGGATTTACTCTTGACTCAGCCTTCTCCTAGCTGTGTGACTTGGGCAAATCACGGAACCTCTCTGAGCCTCTGAATCTTAATCTGATAAAATGAGAGTAATGATACTGTGTATGGGAGAGGGCTGCTATATTGGGTATGGTTGCCAGCTGGTAAGGCACAAAAGCCCTGGACAAGGAGAGAGACTCCAGGTACCGGTGCTGGCTCTGCCCTTGGGTGGTGGGGGCCCCTGACAGCCACTTGCCCCGCGTGAGTGACCCCCTTCTCTTCTGCCCACACCAAATGAAGCAGCAGGTGTGAAAGCATTTCACATAAGCCTGGCTAAAATGAGCTGTTCCTGCCACGGTGGGAACAGAGCCCATGCCAGGCATGGAGTGGGCCCCTAATGCAAGAGGGCAAGGGCAGTGTGGAAGAAGTCTGGAAGTGGGATCAGACTCACCAGGCTTCCAGGTCCAGGAGTGGGGGAAAAACAAAACACAAAACAAAAAACAAAAAAACAAACATGTGATCAAGGGTGACTTACTGTACTTCTCTGATTTGCAGTTTCATCAGCTGAAAATGGGCCTAATAGCTCTTCTTAGTGAGGATTAAAATACAATGACTTCTAAGTCGTTTGCTTGCCCCAAACCTGGTTTCCTAGGAGTCGTTGATGCTGAAAAGAAATGGATGCCTAAGGGGACGCCTGGGTGGCTCAGCAGTTAAGGGTCTGCCTTCCACCCAGGGCGTGATCCCAGGGTCCTGGGATCGAGTCCCACATCGGGCTTCCTGCAGGGAGCCTGCTTCTCCCTCTGCCTGTGTCCCTGCCTCTCTTTGTGTCTCAAATGAATGAATGAATGAATGAATGAATGAATGAATGAATGAATCGTAAAAAAAAAAAAAAGAGAGAGAGAGGGATGGATACCTAAGGAGCTGCCTGATTGTTCAGTGACTGGACCGTGGACAGGAGGAGGCAGGTAGAGTCACCGGACCAGATGCCTCAGGGACATGAGTTTTCCCAATGTCCTTTCTCCCTTTTCTATCCCCTTGGCTGGCTCTGCCTTCTCCTGACTACAAACATTTGAATGCCCTGGGGCTTAATCCAGGCCCCTTCTCTTTCTGTATCACTCTCTCCCTAGATGTCTCATCCTCTCCAGGCATTAAATACCACTGCTGGGTGTCTGTTCCCAAAACGGACCTCTCCCCTAAGCTCTCGGCTCTCATGGGCTACTGTCACATCCTCTTGGATATTGCAAATTTAGGTCTTAACTTTAAGTCTTCCCTATTTTAGATAATGAGATCACTATCCCCACTCTTATCTGGACCCCAAATCTAGCAATCAACCTTGATTCTACCTTCCTCATTACCTCTCGCTTCTCATCCATTGGCAAGCCTTGATTTCAACATAAATTCTGAATTCAGTTGAGGCTCACCATCCTACCACTGCCTGGTCCAGACCACTGTCATCTCTCCCCTGGACTAGTACGGGAACCTCCTAATGCAGCTCCCCTACCTCCGCTCTTCTTCTCCCATAGACTTTTTAGTCTGGCTGCAGTCAGAGTGGCCTTTTAAAGATGTCAATAATGGGGTACCCGGGGGGCTCAGTGGGTTAAGTGTTTTGGTTTTGGGTTAAGTGGTTAAGTGATCCTGGTTTTGGATCAGGTCATGCATGGTCTCAGGGTTGTGGGATGGAGCTGTGAGTCAGGCTTCATGCTAAGTGGAGAGTCTGCTTGAGATTCTCTCCCTTTGCATTCCCCTCCCCCTCATGCTCTCTCTCTCTCTCTCTCTCTCAAATAAATAAATAAATAAATAAATAAATAAATAAATAAATAAAATCTTAAAAAAAAAAGATGTCAATCACATCATTTCACAGTCCTCAATCTTCCTTCCAGTGGCTTCCCATTATGGACTCAAACTCATAGTCTTGCCATGGCCTTATTTCGGTGGTTCTTAATTAGGAGTGATTCTCCCCTGGGGACATTTGGCGACATCTGGAGACAAATTTTAATTGTCACAAGTTGGGGACAGGGGTGGTGACGCTGGCATCTAGTGGGTGGAGTCCCGGGATGTAGCTAAACATCCTACCATGCACAAGATGGTCCTCCACAGCAAAGAATTACCTGGCTCAAAATGTCAGTAGGGTTAAAGCCCTACTGGGAGAAACTCTGCCTTCATATGATCTGGACCCCGACCCTCTCTCTGACATCCTGCATCACTCTTTTCCTTGCCAGCTATGTGACAGCCACACTGACCTTATTGCTATGTCTTCAGCACACTAATCTGGTTACTGTCTCAGGGCCTTTACACTTGCTATTTCCTCTATTTGGATAATTTCTGCCCACAGATCTTCTTTGTGTGGTTCTTTTGTTCATCATTTAGGTCTGCTCAGATGTCATTTCTTTTTTTTTTTTTTTTAATTTATTTATTCATGAGAGAGAGGCAGAGACAGAGGCAGAGGGAGAAGCAGGCTCCATGCAGGAAGCCTGATGTGGGACTCGATCCCAGGTCTCCAGGATCATGCCCTGGGCCAAAGGCAGGCACCAAACTGCTGAGCCACCCAGGGATCCCCAGACGTCACTTCTTGATTGCTCTAATTTAAAATATCAATTTTACCTCCCACCACACCCTGCCATCAGTAGACTATAGTCCCTTGCCGTGCTTTATTTATTTTACAGTACTTAATTCTAATATTTGTTTGTTTCTGTATTATCTGCTTTCTTCACAGGAATCTAAGAATGAGGGCAGGAACTTTGTTGTGTTTCTCAAGTGCATGACATAATAGGAGCTCAATAAGTGTTGAATGAATGAATGAATGAAGTTGATAAGTATGGCACAGACATAGATTATGACCGAAAGCTAGGAAAGGACATCAGTGGGATCCTGCATTTCAGGGAAGGCTTCCTGGAGGAGGCGTGACATTGGCAAGCCTGTGCAGTCCCCTTCAGCTAAGGGCCCCCAGATGGAGCAGAGCTCTGGAGGTTTGGCCGCCTCTGGTAAATGTACAGGGGAGCTGATGTGGACCAGAGCTGGATGTGAACTTTAATATCAAATGGGAAGGAAAGCAAGGGTGGAGGGCTCTGAGATGTACAACTGAAGAGAAGAGTCAGGGAAGGGAGGTGAGTGGGAGAAAAACAGGGGCAAGAGAGAGAAATCTAAGTTCGAGTTGGTTCTGGTCAGGAGCAGAGCCCAGGATAGAAGGAGAGAAGAGTAGCCAACTCAGGGGAAGATCTCTGGGTCAGCTCATCTTGAAGGGCCACTGGTCATTTGTGGAGAAGGAACTAGGGGGATCTTCCGCCAGCATTTTCCAGGAGCCCATGAGGGGCCGAGTAGGACCTAGAGCACTGGAAGGGCCCAGTGAGGGGTGAAATCAAGTATCCCTCACAGGCTGGCAGAGACTGGGTTCTGAGCAGCACACTGACCTGTGTTGAGATGATTGTACAGGAGATAATTATGCAATCATGGTTCCGAGCTAGTCTTCAGGGTCAAACATTGGTCCTATGCTCCAATTAAAAAAAGTGACTCCCGTAATGTCACATGTGATGGCATATAGTCTGTATTTAGCACATGTCAGACGATGAGCAGATGTTCCTCAGGTCCCCAGTCTGGCCCCCTGTGCCACCTCACAATCAAAATGATGATGTCCAGTTCTTGAGGCAGGGGTAGGGGGCTCGGTTCAGACCATGGATCATCTTCCAAGGTCTCAGAATTCCAAGATATATAGATTATGGAGTCTCCCATGGGAGGGGAATGCCTGGTCCCAGATACAAATGGCTCTGGTTGTCCCACCATCTCCCCTAAGTGACACAGTATGGTCAGGGTCTGTGCCCTCAGGGCCACCTCAGGACACTTACTCATAACTCTGGTTCCTTTTGCTGCCTGGACACTTCTGAGGATATGACTACAGGGGATTAACTGGCCAACACCTCATTTTATTAGTCTGTTAAATGTAGGTTTAAACTAATACACCTCTGATGGAGACGGCCTATTCCAGCCTACCAAAAATATCATTATGAACGTTTACAAGGTCTAAAGGATGATGTAACAGTGATGAAATTCACATGTGTCGCATTACCCCAATGTCTAATTTAGCCCTGACTCAGTCCATAGAAATATGTATTTCCCCACAGACATGGCTCATAGCTGCCTCGTAGGGAGAAGGTGATGAGGTTGTCTGTCACATAGCCTAGGAAGTCATTAAATGGCCGAGTGACTGTTCCTTCCATGCTCCCTCAGAGAACAACTGGCTTTGACTTTTTGCTCACAAAACCTGTCTGCCAACTTGTCAATGGGGCCACCTTCCATCATTAGTTCTCCTTTCTGGTATACAGAGGTTGGATGCTTTCAAACTTCTCCATCAAGAGGTGACCTCTTACCGTTCATCATACAAATAAATAACATGGTTGATAGGGCTCAGACGGATGCTCATCCTAGGCACAAAAGCTTTAGCAGCCATCAAATTCTCTCCATCAGAAGGCAGGTTACAGAACTACGCACAGACAACAGAGCAAGCAAAAGGCTGGCCTTGGTCCCTCCTTCCCACTGGTTGTGTGATTTTATTTATTTTGTTTGTGTGATTTTAAAACATATCATATAAACTCCTGTTGATTCTCAGTCTCCTCAACTGTAAAATTGAAATAATAGTAATAATCATAATCCCTCCTTTATATAGTAGTGGTTAAATGAGAGAATGTACGTAACCACACAGTATTTGGCACATAAAAAGGTGTTCAAACAGCAGATATTCTTTTTTTTTAAGATTGTATTTATTTATTAATTTGAGAGAGAGAGAGAGAGCGAGCACAAATGGGAGGGGGAGGGGCAGAGGGAGAGGGAGAAACAGACCCTCCCCCCCCCCACTGAGCAGGGAGCCCCATGCAGGGCTCTATCCCAGGACCCTGAGATCATGATGCAAGCCAAAGGCAGATGCTGAACCAACTGAACCACCCAGGCTTCCTTCAAACAGCAGATGTTATTAAAATCTTGGAAAGTTAGATTTCAGATATCAATGGCTTATGGAAATATTTTAGATCTTAAGTTCTTTGTACAGTGAGAGAGAAAGGGAATGGAGTTTAAATCTCTAGACAAGGAAGACAGAAGGTAGGTGTCATGATGTCACTGTGATTGATTGCTCATTTGTAGCATAAGCCTCAGTAAAGCCATCTGTTAGATGGGGGCAGTAATGCTTATAAAACAGCTACCATAGCACCTGGCACATAAGGCTCAAAGAGTTTAGCGCTGTTGTTATCATAATCACAACCTGTTTTCTCCATACTAGTTCCTCCATCAATCCTTCAAGTCGAGCTTCTACACACACAGGTGCAACCTGGGTTCCTAAGCCTTATTCCAGAATTTAGGCTGGGACAGCTCTCCCTCACCTCTCAGGGTCTGTTTCTGCCACAGGGCATTTGCAGCCAGTTAAAAGTCACTCCAGTGGATTTCTGGGATCCACTCTTCACTGCTTCCACGTGGCTTTGTTTCGTGGAAAGGCAATATCGTGCTAGGCACGGACGGAGAAGAGCCCCTTTCCTTTCCCACAGGGGCCTGGAGGTGACCCTCCCTGGCTCTCATCTCTCATTCCTGGGACGGCCACCAAAGCAAGGGAGCCACAGCCCCTTAAATGAATGTATCCAGTGACCAGCAAAGGGAAAGTGGCACCAAACTTAGCATTTGCCATTGGCTCTGCCAGAATGTGCTGGACCTGGATAGAAAAGAAGTCCCAGAGACAAGCATCTTGTATGCTTCTTAGACTCTGGGGGAGAAGTAAATTGTAAGTTGTCTCATTTATGATCAAAACTACCAAAACTCGTAAAATGTTCTGAAGACGTTTCTATCCATGTGTCCTCAAGCAAACATGTAAACATGGAAGGACATTTTTTTTCCCACCACAACTAGTAATGAAGACTAATTCTTACTAGCAGGGTGAGATATGTCTTGAAGCTAGGTATTCAGCAGGTGTCTATCCCTGAGCTCTCGCGGTGTGCGTTGTATGTACTGTGTTGTTCTGGGCTTTTGTGGACAGCAGGGATGCTTATGACTGAGGCATTTGTGAACTGATTGGCAGTTCTTAGTTCCCTTTTAATTCCAAGGAAGGCTTTAGCCTTTTGGGAAAAGAATGACGGACATGAATCTAATACCACAGGGCTGGCTGTCACATGAATTCTTCTATGACCCAGGGCCTTGGACATGAAAAGGAAACAAAAACATTTCATTATAAGATTTTTCTTCTTCCCTTCCTCTCTCTCTCTCTCTTTCTGTCTCACAGACATATGCAGGCATGCACACACACACACACACACACACACACGTGAACACATATAGGCACATACATATATCACACGCACACACCACACAAAAAAGTGGACACATTGCTGAGGTGGCTGCAAATATTTGAAAATTGCACCACCCTTTTGAAGTCTTGCAGTCTTTTTTACATATATATATATAAACACACACACACACACATATATATACATATATATAAACATATATATGCATATGAATGGGTTCACAGGGCTTACAGCCTTGCCTGGAAGACAGTGATCAACAGTCACACCAAGGATTGGGAGTTTCTACTCTGGTAAAAGATTCACATGCCATTAGAGGGGTTTCTACTCTGGTAAGAGGTTCATGTGCCATTAGAGAAGGTGCCTTAGCAGGGCAGGAAGGATTCCAGCAGGAAGGTATTTGAGATTCGTTTGAGATCGGCAAGGTAGGCAGGGGCTGAAGGGCAGATGCTCCCAAAGCAAAGAAGCACAGTCCTCTTACCCTGTCTAGGAAAATGCTTTGATTGGTGGTGGAAATGTGCTGGCTCACAACAAGCTCACACCTGCTCCCCAGTAAGCTTCTCCTCCTGGCTCCCACTGAGTAAGGTCACACTGCTAGCTTCCATTTGGCCATGGTGGGAGTAGTCACACCACAGAAAGCAGCAGGTGCTACAAATCAGGACGCCTCTCCCTTCGGAGAGCCGATTTAACGAATACACCAGGGGCTCCACATGTTCCACCTGCTTCCTAGCTGAGGCTAGCACAGACCCTACCCTTTTAGCCAAATGCCTGATCCCCTTCCTGAGAAATTCCATGAAGAGCCTATTCCCAGAAAGGCACTGTCAACAAGTTACTGGGGCCATAGAGCTGTTTATTTCAGACTCTGGGCCATCTGGCTTCTCCTGGGATCCAGGACATCCAGCAAGTTAATAGCAAGCAACCAGCAAGCAAGAAAGAACCCATTCTTGTGGTCTTCGTCACCCCCCTGCCATCTAATGATATTTTATCAACCACCCACACTGGCCCAGCTCTCTGTGAGACACTTGGCTGGGCAGATTGCAAGTCAGGCTTTGACCCCTCAGGAATTCGGAGCCTGGTTGGGGCTTCTGGGCTGACATTGTTCCTCCTTAACATAACTTGGGCTGCTCAGGGCACAAGAACCAGGGGCTGACGGAGATGAGGGGATGGCACCACTGCTGTTTTCCCTAGTCTGTCTCTGGGCACAGGAAATACCGAGCAAGTGGAGGTCAGAGTTCACCATATAGATGACTTGGTCAAGTTTTTAAAACAACTAATGCTGCTGCCCTTGAGACCCCACTGCCGCCCCAGTTCTCTGAGGACAGTTGCCAGAAGAAAAAGTGAGTTCTGAGTCCTTACAAAGACCTGCAAAGAGGGTGGGTGGGCATCCCAGAGGCAGTGTTTGCAGGGGAAGTACCTTTGTTTCCAGGGCATATGTGCACCTGTGTGTGTGTGTGTGTGTGTGTGTGCATGTGTAGTGTCTGCTGTGCATACGGAACATGGAGGAACAAATAGTGGCTGTGGATGGTGGTGCAGGTGCACGTGAGCAAGGCAGGCAGGGCTTTGAGATGGAAAATCCCAAATCCATAGGGTCTGGCTGGGAAAAGAAGCAGGGCACTGAGGATGGAGAGAATCCCTTTCTGGCTGCTCCCTTCCAGTTCCTGGACAGGAGCCAGTGACTGCCACAGTTGGCCCATGCTGGGGAAGCACCCCCTGTGCTAGGGAAGTTGAGCCATTCATTTATTACCTTGACCTCTTATCTGATTTGAAAGGTGGGTGACACCCATTAAGTCTCCCAACCAGGGTTCGTTGTGAAAGTCAGGCATGAAGAGGCATGACTCAGGGGGTCCTGTGAAGCCCCCCAACATCATCTGCCCAGAGCCCCACTCCAGGCATGGCCACTTGGGTGGACAGTGAGTCTCCAAGAGGCTTCTGTTCAAAGCAAAACTGAAAGTGATCAGGGCAGCATTACTGGCTACTAATACCTCCTTTTGGATTCACTTCTAGGTCATCAGGCTGCACATGAGGGTGGCAGGAGATGCACAGAGGGAGCAAAGGCCTCCCAAGGCAGGTGTGGGTGAGAGGCCAGCAGGGCGGCTGCCGGTGTGGTGGGGAGGTGCTGCTGCTGAAGCAGTTGGCTTTGTCAGTGCTATATGTTCAGAGTATGAAGGAGACCATGAAGGCAAGGGGGGCTGGAGATCACAGGAGCAGTGGGGAAGGACGTGGCACCAGGAGAGCCGCCCCCAGTAATACAGGAAAAAGGGGTGGATGTAAGGCTTCCAGGGCCCTGCAGAGATGCTGCATCCCCTCCCTGCGCCTTCCCTGACACTGCCTTGGGTCCCCAGGGTGCCTGCTGGCCCTTCTGCCAATGTGCAGTAATTGGAGGATCTGGGTCCAGGTGCTGTGAGTCAGTGAGAAAGTCCGCAGTGGACCCCTGATAAGCCACCGGTGGAGGAAGGTAGACAGTGTCTGGCGTGGTTGTGAAGAATGTGTCCCATGCAGAGTGTCTGGCCAAGGGGGTAGGTGGGGACTCTGCTTCTGGAGCCATCCCACTGACACCTGCCTGAGCAGAGGGCTTCCTCTGCTACTGCACACAAGGGCTCCAGGTAGCCCACCTGCATCGAGCACCTGGGCAGCACCCATGGGCTTTGCAAGGAGGGCCTCCAGAGAAGAGGGAAAGCCCAGAGGAGAGGGAAGGCGGGAGCCATGGGGGGACAGGGGAGAGGCTGCCCTTGTGGGAGGGGAAAGTGAGGACCAGGGTTGCCCACTTATTGACTCCTGGAGCTTGCACCGGTTTCTCTGTTTCCTCCACTGAAATGCATGCCGTCTGGAGGGGAAGGGAGGCTCTCCTTATGAACATTGAAGTAATTAGCTTGTTTATGTTATTATGCTCATTGCATAAATATTGTTAAATAAGACGTCCTATTGCTGATAATTATCCGAGATCACAGTGAACATGGGGCTCCTGCCAACGGCAGGGATGCATTTCTGGTAATACAGCCAGCACCAAGTGTTCACTCTGCTGCCACAGAGTCACCTGACCGGGGTCTCCTGACTGGCCCCACTGGGTGGAAGCTCCTTGACAACCCCAGGTGAAGAGTGCTCAGATAAAGTGCAAATTATTCTCTGTGGTCAGATCCCAAAGTATGTGGGTGACAAACACAGTGACATTGTTTCCTTGAGTGAGTACTGTTTTCCATATGTGGGAGGAATTCCAGACTTGAGAATTCTGCATCCAGACTTCATGGATTTTTTTTTCTATTTGATACAACACAACTAATGATAAAGAACAATACTAGCCTGGCTTTTGAGATCCAAAAGGCTCTGGGTCTGACCTCCCTAGGGATTGGGCTAGATCCAACAGCAACTACCGTCTTCTCTTGTCAAGCTGGACCACAGGCTCCACGAGACGAACTTTCCGTTGGCTTCTGGAGTGTGGAAATAGAGCAGATGTGCCTGCCTACTAATGCGCTGTAGGATGGAACCACTCTCCATGCTTATTGAAATCAGATGTCCGGCCCTCAGAGTTGCCCTGCAAACAGATGGTGCCTCCACGCAAGCGCCATCACGTTGGAAAATTCAAGAGCCATGACTCCCTCTCTTCACTGCCATGTGAAACTCCATTTTTACCGACTGGGTGAGAGAGGAAGGCCTTCTCTTCTCTGTCACACACTCTGAGGGCACAAACCCGTGCTGAAAGAAGGTACTTCTAGATAAGGTAGTATAGACACGTGAAGGCTGCAGACAGTCCTAGAAGGATGTGCTCCAAATGTTAGTCATCTCCGAGTTGGTGGGATTAGAATAAAAAACCAAGATGGTGTATCTAGAATTGCACATACTTGTTTGAGAAAATTTCACTCGATCCCCAAAGAATTTTCCAAGGTTTCCTGAGGTTATGATGAAATCTTTTTTTAATGCAATATCCTTCGACATCACTTTATCTTGAAATTCTAGCTAGTTAACAAACTATCTCAATTGCTCTGATATTTCGAAGTTTAAGTCGTATTGACTTTCTTTGAGGTTTTCTAGGTTGAAATTATGGAATCTGGGTAGAACATTAAGTTGGTATGGGTTTGTGGATTAGCGGGTTGCTGAGGTTTACCTAGGCAAATCTGTAGTGTATATTCAGCCTTGGTTTCCTCCTCTGTACACAAAGCAGACAACTGCACCCATAGAAGTATTATCGGTATTAAGCGAGATCATCTAAGTATTTTTAATCCATGGTACATACCAGGTACTTGATCAATTTTAGCGCTTCTGTATTCATTTGAATGAAATGAGTATAATAGTTCACTTTTCTTTTAAAGATGACACCAAAAGTGCAGCAAATAAGTGGGCAAAGGAGCAGATATCGAGTATCTTCTCTTCTGAATTTGCCTCATTTGAAATAGATGTGAGTGTGAAACAAATATCCAGGGCCCAGCTCAAGCCCTCCAGCCTCCCTGTAATGCTTAGTTTGATGAGGCTGGAATTTAGGACCACAAGGAATCTTAGAGATGATGCGTCCAGATCATCTTACAAATGAGGAAGGTGAGCGCAGAGGTGGGATGACTTAACCTGACAGCACAGAGTAACCCAGACAAAGCTGTACCCTGGGGCCCTGACTGTTGGTGCATCCCTCACTCTGACAGGTGGTCTCTCAGGTTTTCCACCTGCTGAGGTACCTGACGCCCCACTGGTGCCTTATACCACTAGTAACATCACCCAGCAGGCAGCACAGCCCTGGCCGTGGAATGTGTCCTTGGCAAATGGTTTGTTAATCCAATTCAACAATGACTTTTGTCATCTGATGTGCCAGCTACGTGCTCCACAATGTAAAGGATAGGAAGCTAAATAAGACAGTCTCTGCTTTCCGGAAGCTTCCAAAGACTTACCAGGGAAGGCACTGCAGGTAGTAATGGGCGGGGGGGGGGGGGGGGGGGGGGCTGGTGTGGTCTCAGAGAGGGGAAACTTGTTTAATTTCCTCTACAGAAGATGGAAGGTCAGAAATTGGGTCACATGATAAACACCTCAGTGCACTTGTTCTCCAGGTTCCATATCCCAATCGCTTCCAAAGCTAGATATTTCCAAAATGTGTACTTAGAGCACTTGACTTCTTCCTTTAACTCCAGATTTCTATGTCAGACTTTCCACTTGTATGTCCCATAGGGATCTCAAATGTAACATGTCCAAACCTAAACTTCTGTTTCTGCCCTTGAAACCTGCTTCTTCCCCAGTGTTCTCCGCCCAGATGGGAGCGAAAACCTTGGAGCCATCCTTGATTCTCCTCCACTTCACAGTCGCATAGGGAATCCTATTTGCCTCTCTCCTTCCGTACATGTCACTTAGAGTAGCCTCTCGCCTCCCCTACATTGCTTTCCTACCCCTGATCATCACCACCTCTTGCCCAGATGATGACAGATGCCACCTGGGCAGTCTTCCCGCATCTGCTCTTGCACTCCACTGTGCAGGCTCAGCCAGAGTGCTCCTTTAAAAATGTACCAACTCAAGTCACTTTCCTGCTCAAAGCCTTCTACTGGCTTCCTTTTTCCTTTAGAATAAGGTGCCCTCACTAGCGTCCATAAAGTTCTAGAAAACCGGGCCATGGTTGTGTCTCAGAGCTCATCCTCTACCCTCTCCTGGGCGAGCACTCTGCCCCAGCCACAGGAGCATGTTCACTGTTCCCTGCCAAGCACGCTTCTGCCTTAGGACCTTTACACTGGCCATCCTCTCTACCTAGAATGTTCTTCCCACATTTCTTCATAGCTCTCTCCCACACTTCATGCAGGTCTCTTTATAAACATCACCTCATCAGAAAGACCTTCCCTCGACTAAACTAGCACTTGCTCGACTTAAAATTCCGAAGCCTTACCATGCTTCATTTTTTCTAGCACTTGCCACCGACTGACATTTTCTTGGCTATTTTTTTCTTAGCTCTGTCCACCACCCCTACTAGAATTTAAGCTCTCCACGAGCAGAGAGCTTTCCCACTCTGTTCACTCCTGTATCCCCATATTTGAAGCGGTGCCTTGCCACACGGTAGGTGTTCAATATATATTTGCCGCATTACTGAATCAACAGTATGCTTTCATTCTGTGTTTCTGTTTAGTTGTGTGTGTACTTGTCTTTCTACCCTGGCTAGACCAGCCTTATTTCCCTCTGTAATTCCTGTATTTCCAAGCATGGTCACCTGCTTGGAACAGGTGCTCGTTACATGTTTGTTGAATTAAATTGAACAATTGCCAACCACGAGCCACAAATTATATGTGACTTCAGTCCAGTTCGTATCCTCTACAAGAGGCATTTTGCCGAAAGGCTTCATTAATTTTCCCAAGAGATGGTCCCAGCATTTCATTAGAACTTGGGCAACTCTGGTGGAGGGGAAGGCACAGCACAAATGCAGCTTTGTGTGATGGGGAAAACAGGGAGGTGCAGACCAACACAGCTCTTTACAGCGAGCTTTGTCCAGGCCCAAGCATTTAGAGCAGATCTCTGGGGAAAGCAGCAGAAGTAAGTATGACCAAAGGGGCTGATGAACCTAAGCCACGAGGGTCACAGGGTCTGTGTTGGAGGGGAAGGGTAAGCCAGCCGGCCACCACAGCACCATGCAGACAAACCTCAGTGAGTCAGACCCACCAGGATTTGTGCTCCTGTCTTACTCTGCTGCCCTCCCGCAGAAACTGGCAACTTTGTTCAGCAGCTTTGAAGTCGCGCCCGTTCGTTTGTGGTGAGGGACAGGGCCTTTCTGCAATGCCACCCTCAGGACCCATAGCCGGAGGCCCTGGTGTCAGGGAGGCTGTTTTGGGCTGAGGCCCCTTCCCAATAACCAGCGCCTTTGGAAGGCATCCAGAAACAAAAGGCAGGATTATAAGTTGGGATAGATCATGACACAGTATACCAGGAATCATTTTACAAATTTATCTTAAAATCAAAGCTACTTGCAAAAACGGATTTAGCTCTGCCTCAACTGTATCCTCGGGCTCAAATGTGTAAATAGAAATAATTCACAAAATGTGTCACTATCTGCTTGTGTCTCCTGGTGGGGGCAGAATGTTACTTAGTCCTCTGGTTCACCATCAGTTTTGTTTTGTTTTTTTTTCCAACAACTTTGTCTTTTAGTAAAACTCCTTTGGGATCTGGAAGGCTTGTTTTGAAAGTTGATGAGAAAAGAAGAAACAACTATACATTTGCAAGGTATATGAAAGGGGAAAAAAGGGAAGGCTTTTAATAAGGTAAAGAAACTTAATATGCTAGGTATTTTTGCTTTTACCTTTTCAGTGGATTGGTGCCCATAAGTGATCCTTATAATTGGAAACTGTGTGAGGAAACCCACCAAAATCAAAGCAAGTGCAGATTTACAGAAAAACAAGCAGCAGCTGCTCCAGATCATCTAGGGCTCCAGGGCCAGCAATCTGCTGAGAATTTATCAAGCCCAATTGAGCAGTTCAGGGCAAAAGACATTTGAAAAATAAAAGTACAAGCCCACTGGGAATATTAAGAATAGATCCATCCAAATTTTTGAAAAATGTGCATCCAGGGCTCAAGCCGTTAAAACAAGCCAAAGCAGGACCGTGTAAACCATGGCTGCAAAGAGGCCACTTGTGAAAGCTGCTTATGGATGGTGTAAAAAATATCCCTGGTCCTCCCTTCCCTTCTAGGCCTGGCTTGCAGGGACAGGGCTTCCGTTTTCCTCTCTCTAGAAAAATCTCCAAATCCTAATTTTTGAGGTTCCATTGTACTAGTTATCAAAGCACTCATCAGTTCAAGAAGCCATTTTCTTTGGTTAGACTAATTATTCTCAAAGTGATTTTTTTTTTTTTGGTATATTGATCCAAATTTCTATTACCAAATCTTCAGAAAAAAAAAAAAGTTCCCATGATTAAGTTTGACTTCACATAAGAGAATCCTTCCAGAGATTCTCAGTGTATACCAACATATGGAACACTTCGATAAAGAAAGCTGTTTCCAACCAAACAATTCTGAAATGCATTTGACCATGGAACCCTTGTTTGACCAAATGTCTTTTGACATCCTCAGGGGTGGGAAACACTGGTTTAGACATTCCTGTGACTTCAATGCCAAGATCAAGGTCCACTGCTTATTGAGATCATTCATTCACTTCTTAAGTGCTTGTTAATTTAGTGGATTCTACAAGTCAAGCTCTGTCTAGACACCAAGGCACATACAAAGAAGAAAGTGTGTAGGTCCCTGCACTCTGGTAGCTGTCAGTGTAATGGGAAAGATAAATGTGAACAAATATCAACAATTTCTTGCGATAGTCTTCTCTGAAACCCATTGCTGCTGACAGTCTGTAAACACAACTGAGAACCCAAGTTACTCGCTAAACATTTCCTGTGCACTGGTCTTATCTCCTCCCCTATATTGTTTATTATTTGAAGCAAAGTTCATACTTGATACTTGTCTAGTATTTCTGGTACTGAGCACGGAATTGGACACAGTAGACCTACTATTCAGTAAATACTAGTTGGATGATTAAAGACTAAACCAAATGAAAACAAACAAAAAAGACTAAACTAGGGCAGCCCGGATGGCTCAGTGGTTTAATGCCTGCCTTTGGCCCACAGCATGATCCTGGAGTCCCGGGATCAAGTCCCACGGCAGACTCCCTGCATGGAGCCTGCTTCTCCCTCTGCCTGTGTCTCCGCCTCTCTCTCTCTCTCTCTGTCTCTCAAGAATAAATAAATAAAATCTTAAAAAAAAAAAAAGACTAAACTAGATGATCCCTTAGTCCTTTTTAGTTTTGCAGTTTCTCAGTCTTTGTCAAATATTGGTACAACTCTTTGCCTACGAAATTACAGTGAACCATAAAAATATTAAATAATTCATGGCTCTAGTTTTCCAGGAACTGTCTTAACGCCATACAAGTAACAAAATTAACGTGTGCTGCTCCTCCAAATAGGCAAGCCACAGCAAACTAAAGCAATTTACCCTCTACTTATAGATATATCCTAAGTGTTAAAATTTAATGATTTGGCCTTGTAATCGGAAAACAGCCAAGTTTCTGATTTTACATATGGGAATCCCAAGACTCAAGTGAATGTTTAGCTATTCATCGTAGAATTTAATACAGATTAGGGTTAGCCACAATTGGTAACACTTGGGGAGTTGTTAATTTCTTGCTGGCAATTTCACTGTAAACTCTCTTCATAAATTTTAGATTTAAACTTGGCATTGTCATCTAGATTTTATGCACATTTATTTGATTTACATATGCTGAGTGGTTCCTAATTGTATGATCAGTCAACAGACTGCACCTCGGATGCTTTAAGTATTTCAGAATTCTTCAGAACCACAGACACTTAATTTCATAAGTGAAAAAGGAAGTGAATTTAGTGGGGATAAGTTCCATTGGCTTCTATTATGATATGGCACAGCCTCTCAGTCTCAGCACATTTTGGCACAGATGATTCTTTGTTGTGGCAGGTGGTCTTTTGCACTATAGGTTGTGTAGCAGCATTCACAGGCCACCTGTGAGATGCTGATAGCAACCCCCCCTCCGCCCCTGTTAGGACACCAAATATATCTCCATGCATTGCCAAGTGCCCCCTGGGTATGAGGTGGGGTCAAAACCATCCCTGTTTGAGAATCACTGATGATAAAAGAACCCCCCAGTGGGTTGAGTGGGTTCTAGATTTTTTTTCATTCTGTGGATTATCTGTTAGTATGTGCCCAGAGAATGGAAGCTAATGCTCACTGTGTTTTGGAACTAGGTAATTCCTTTTTCTAGCCTGTGTGCCTTAGGACAAGTCTAACTTCTCGGAGTCTCAGGTTCCTGGTCTGTCTGATGAGTGTAACTGAGCAGCACACCAAAAAGCCTCTGGTGTAATTCCTAGCAAGTGGCAGGCGTGTATTAAATGTTAGTAGCTCCCTTCCTCCTGTGGCCACTCCCCCTCCTCCTCCTCCTTTTCCTCTTTCTCTAAAGCCGAGGGAGAGCACAATCAAATGATGTGCACTACAAATAGCTTCGTGGTTTGTTGCCAACTTTTTCCTTCCATAGAATAGATCATCAGGAGCTGACACTTTATCCAAACCTTATGTGAATTTCAGAAGATAGAACCACCTAAGTCAACAATAGATAATGGAACCATGAATGCAAATGAACCCTTTGCATTCATGCCCAAGAACTGCCAAATATAGGGAGTGTGCCCACCGACATCGGAACCACTCATGCATTTCTTTTTCTCTGTTCAACATCATAAAACTATAACTTGAATAAAGAAAGAGGCTGCTCACAGGTTGAGCATGTCCCCTCTACATACCTCCCCAAAGCCATAGAATAAGCCCAGTACCCTAGTCAGCCACTGCAAGAATGAAGCAGCCTGGACTGGGCACCACAAGGGAAATACAGACATGGGGGAGCATGTTTGGTATCACCTGACACCTGAGGGGTTTACAGAAAGAACATATGGAAAGGTTTATGGACTTTATGTTCATTATAAAGGCATTATAACAACATTACAAACCATTTGCAATATGGGGGAGAAGAGAAGGCGATCACCCAAAGTTCTAACACTGAATACAACTGTTTTCATTTTATGTATTTACACCCAGGCCTGGTCTGTGCATATATGATTTCCCTTGGCTGTAGTGATTTCATGCATCGTCTTCTCTAACCTGTTTTCCCCCAATTTCACACGAGATACCCAAGTGTCCCCCTTTGTTCTTATTGTCTTCACAGTTTTCTTGTTTAATGACTACAGAGAAATTCTTGAAAAAGATTTTCCACGATGTAACTAATGAACTACCCCATTACTGTAGAACATTTGGCTTCTGACTTTGCAATCTAAATAAACCATTTAGGAAAAAACAAAAGGCACGAAAATATAGCTTTTTCCCTTTTAGGATCACTTTCTGAAGATCAAGTCTCAAAAGTGGGACTCATAGGTAAAAATCTATGAACTTTTCTATAGTTTTCAATATAATATTGGCAAAACTTTACACCATTCTGATTGTAAAAGCGTTCAGTGACTCACTGCAAAATATTTAGAAAGTATAAGAAAGTATAAAAAATAAAACAAAAATCACACACCATCCTTCAGGCCAACCACTGATAACTTACTTGTACTGGATTTCCTTTTAGTGGTTTTCCCTGTGTCTTCTTTAATATGTGTATCTATTTAAAATTAGTTTTATTGGGATCCCTGGGTGGCGCAGCGGTTTGGCGCCTGCCTTTGGCCCAGGGCGCGATCCTGGAGACCCGGGATCGAATCCCACATCAGGCTCCCGGTGCATGGAGCCTGCTTCTCCCTCCGCCTGTATCTCTGCCTCTCTCTCTCTCTGTGACTATCATAAATAAATAAAAAATTTAAAAAAAAATTTAAAAAAAAAAATAAATAAAATTAGTTTTATTATAGTAACAAGAGTAGACTTTCTAAAGGAGAAGTTACATATGCCACCAGCCTCAATTAAGACAAGTAAGTCAAGTATATATCGAAGGGGTCTGAGTGTGAAGGAGGCTCAGGGGCTACCCTAATTGCTTCAGCACACCCCATCATCCACCTTCTGTTAAAGGCTATCTGCCCTTCCGGCCAACAGGACCCTCTCTAGAATTGGGCCTTCTTATCAGACTGAGCCTGGCTGCTCTCGTGCCGGGGCTGTGTGTGTGCAAGTCAGTGTGCAAGAGATCTGTGAAGCATCGCCAGATGGATCTTTAAAAACCCCTAAGGAAGGTTCCACATTGGAGAATAATATAATGCCACCAAGAAGTCCAACCATTGTGCTTTCCTCCAGTGTGAGAACAGATCGCTCTTCCTTTGGTTGAGCACCAGGTGAAGTAGTTGGCTTGCAGAGGGGCCATCCCATTTAAAACATATAAAAATCCCTGATGGCAAATCCACGCACAGGCTGAGAATGCCAAGTCAGGGGGAGCTAATACTGCTGGAAGAATGGTCTCCATCTCCTGTGCTCAATGGGTGGAACGATGTGAGGAACCACCCTCACTATGAAATTGTTATCCATTCTCTCTTCTTTCCTTCCTACTTCCTCCAAGGAATACAAGGGAGGTCCTTGTATTCGTTCGAATTGCTTTTAACCGAATCCACACGGGTTCAATGCTTTTGAAAGGAGAGGCCATTCCAGTTACTCAGCCGGACTTGAACATGGCTGGCTCATGGCAGGGGATTCTATCTCAGTGGACCGCCCGGTCCTTTCTCTGGATATCAGGAGCAACTGCATGTGGAGGTAGGCAGAATCTGCTACTCCTCCAGTCTGTCTGTCCATCCCAGCTGTGTCTCCTGGAGCCATGGAGACCAGCTCTTCCCCCCTCCCCTGCGAGAGCCTTCCTGAATTTGTACCGTCTCTAATTCATCCAGTCATTTTTGTTTTGGAGTGGTTTCCAGATGCCTCGCCTTCCTGGTTTGGCTTTTAATTCTTGCCATGGGGAAAAGAGGAGGGCTGTGGGTCCCCTCTGTTCTCGGACCACCTGAGTCCAGTAACGGGAGTAGCAGGGTGCAAGCACGATGAGGGAGGCACACCCCCAGGCCAGTGTCTCTGCAGCCTGAGCTCCAGCAGCCTGCATTCCAGACTTACGGATGGCACCTAGGGAAGAAGCAATGATGCAAACCAATGTGAAATCCAAGTACATCATCATTTATCTGTGTTTGGATTTGGTTTGGGGTTTTATTAATGACAGAGGATTTGATTAAACAAAGTTTACACTCTAACCAACTCCAGCTGGATCTAAGCATCAATGGGAAGCCCCGATTCCCCTGATATTGTCCTCTTGTCCTTTTCCCTCACAATTTCTCTTCCAAGTCATTTTCTCTGAATCTGATAATGGTGAGGTCATTCGATCTCATTTATTTTAAGGGCCAGTCTGGCACTCCCAGCACGGCGGCTCTGTGATGAAGGATTTTGTGTTGAAAATGTTGTGTACCCTGGGATGTGGCCCTATCCTAACCTATGGAATGAAATCACTGTGTCATCCGGCCAACACAATGTTATCATTGGGCTTGGACTTGAACTTGGAGCTTTTCCAGCAAAAATCATATTCTAATGGGCTGTTAATTGAAACATCATCAGGATCATCTTGTAAGGTTATCAGAAGCCAGTTCAGTGAAAATCTGGGTTCTTTGGGGGGACTTGCTAATTATAAATGACTCTGATTACCTGTTGTTTAGGCTTTTTCTCTAGGCTGAAGAGTATGAGTCTGTTTGTAATTCAGGCAGGGATTTCCTCCACCTCAAGACAGCTGAGGCTGAGACCATCTTCAGAGTATTCTGTTCATCACTGTCTCTCTTCCACCGCTTACTTTCTCTGGTTCCTCTCCAGGCTACTCTCCCTCTCCTTGCTCTTGCTCCTTTGGCCTGTGGGTCTCCCTCTTCACCCTCCTTCTGCTTTGCCCACTCCCTGCCTCTCTCCATTGCTTCTTACTATGCTGCTGACCTTTGAACTGTACCAGTCCACTTATATGTCAACTTTTTCCGATAAACATGGTACAGCTCTATAAATGTATTTTCTCTTCCCTATGATTTTCTTAACTACATTCTCTTTCCTCTAGCTTACTTTATTGCAAGAATACAGTATGTGATACATGCAACATGCAAAATATGTGTTAACACACTGTGTACGTTATTGGTAAGGAATCTGGTCAACAAAAAGCGATTAGTAGTTAAGTTCTAGGGAGATTCAAAAGTTGGTGTAGATCTTCAACTGCACGGGGGTCGGTGCCCGCAACCCCCATGTTGTTCAAAGGTGAGCTGTGGTTCCGTCTTTCTCACTCAGCTTCTTCAGTTCCCCTCGATAATGACATCAGATTTCCTAAGGGTAGGGCGAATCTCAGCTCACTTAGTTTGTCCCAGTGCCTGCAGGTGTTTGGCTGGTCTGATGCCATCTGTTCAGGACTCATCTATTCATGCCACCAATACCCCTCAGGCTCCTAGCTGATGGGAAATAAGAAAGGCCTTTTCTCCCTCTGTCCCTGACCTGGGCCCAGACCCAGGCTGGCCCCTAATTGGAAACAGCAGGTCCAGCACCAGAGCCAGGGCCATCCTGGTGCCAGCATTATTCAGATCCCCCACCGTGCCCTGTGGGGAATGGGCCAAGCCACTTAATTCATGGCCAGTGTGTGCCCTTCTGAAGAGTCTGCCATAATGTCACTGTCAGCCTGTAGGTGACAGCCATTGCTCACTGGTGAAGAGCCTTCCCGTGATTTGCACTTTCCTGCTCATGCTATTCTTGAGAAGCTAAAAGAAGACAGAGACCCTGTGTCCTTGAAAGAAGGTTTTTGGAGACAGTGGGCTGGTGGGCTAAAGAGACTGTCAGTCACCCCAGAGCTTCAGATGGAAACCCCCGATCTGGTGCACACATAGCAGCATGATTCCTCACAGGTAGTCTGTTTTTCATAGTGGGAGTTTCTCACTCGCCTAGGAAAAAAACATTTCACCTGTTAACAATGAAAACAACCATGTCTGCCAAAAAAAAAAAAAAACCACACACACACACAAATCAAAAAATACTGGTGGTAACTCAACTCCTCTTCTTTGCCTTTTGATTGACTTCTGTTGTATGAAATACTCACTGCTGAGAGCATGAAGCTTGGACAATTGAACCCTGATTGAGTAATTCACACAGTTCCGAGAAACAAAGTCAACAATTCACAACTGATCCACTTCTGAATGTTCATCCACCAAGGGCCCTTGATATCCGATCTCTTTGCATTTCTGTGCAGTGTTTATTACTTTCCATCCATCCCTCAAACCAAAGTCATAGCTTGGTAATTTCTTGTTTTAGAAAGTGACAAACAGAGCAGGCAGAGAAAACATTGTATATTTTGGACTAAAAAATGAAATCATTAGGGTAAGTTTCTATTTTGGGTGACTGGAATTTTACTCTGGTTCTGATTAAGCTCAACAACGATATTATATTCGATGTTTTCCTGTAAATGTATGAGATGGTTTTCTATTGCATGTCCATGAATGGAAATATTAACAGACTCCACTTGGCTCCATCATCCTCTGGCTTGGTCTTCACACCCAAAAAGCCAACCAGCAGGGAATCACATCCCAGCCTGGAGTGAGTAGTTCCTGTCCTGCCTGTGGGTTTTGTTCATGGTCTCATAATTAAGAGTAAATCATATCCAGAAAATGTATGAAAGTAAGTGGAATAGCTATATTCCAATGCCTATAAATTAGGAAGAAACAACTACACATCCTAAGCATGTAGCTTCTGTGCCTACATTTTTTTAAAGAGTTATTTATTGTATTTTGAGAGAGAGTGCAGGAGTAAGGGCAGAGGAGGAGGGAAAGAGAATCTGAAGAAGACTCTGCACTCAGCGCAGAGCTCAATGGAGGATGTGATGTCACGACCCTAAGATCATGACCTGATCTGAAACCAAGAGTCGGATGCTTAACCAAATGTGCCACTCAGATGCCCTGTGCCTACACTGCTGTCAGAATAGTGGGTTTTCCCAGAGTCAATTTCTTGGTGATTAGAGTTTTTCAGTGTAGAGGAAGTATGCTCTATGGATTCCCTCGAGGTTGTAAACAAGGAGAGCCTCCTGACAGACAAGTGGAGAAGTCAAGATATTTTTATAATTAGAAAATTATAGATATCAGCACTAGATTTTTAAAAAAGGGTATATTCGAGAATGAAAAAAAAAAAAAGCGTGAGAAGTATTGGAATAACTACATTCCACCTATCTATCACCCATGTCACAGAAGCAGAAACCGACCCTCAATACAAAACCCAGAGGATGAAGCTCTTGTTCCTTTGAATGGTCAGATTTGTGAGCAATCTCACAGAGTAGGTATGGAGGAGGGTACCACAGAGCAAGAGGCTTGGGCTCTTATCCATCACACCATTCACTAAGCAGTGTCACCTTGCACTTCTCCACCTCATGCTGAGTTGAAGTTATCTGTAAAATGGGGATAATACTGATCTCAGAGATCTTTAATAAATATTTAAAATATAATATATGGAAATTCCTTAGTAGAGTGTCTGGCACATAATACACAATAAATGTTCTGTATTATTAGTGGTAATAGGTGTATTCACTTCTAATCCACAGTTTAATACATCATATTACATTACATTTTACACCTAACATATAGGTAATTCTATCTTTATTAACATCTCTCAGACAGCCTAAGGGAGAGACCTAAGGGAAATCTTTGAGATATTTCTATACCACCCCTACCTTTTCTCCCACCAAGCCCAAACTCCAATCTCCACTGTTGGTGTACTCACCCTTGTGGCTGAGAAAGAAGCATGCCAGGGGGTTAGCCAAGCAGCTAACAGCTAGCAGGCCCCTTCTGCTGGCATGGAAGGCAGGGAGAGAGCCATACTCAGGGAATTCCCTTCTTACAAGTGGGAGTCAATCACTGCTAGGGAATCAGATTAGTCAGAGGAGTACCTCCTTCTGGAGATTGATGGGAGGGGTCGGGGAGAGCTTTCTCTCCCAACAGGGGCCTAAACACGAGGTCTAATTGTCTTCAGACATGAAGAAATAGAAAGCCCTACCTGGCAAATAATTGTACAGTTATCCTTAATACCTTGCATGAGGCACATGGAAGAACCTGCCTCATTTTGGAGAACCAAGATACCTAATTCCTTATTTACCTTTGTGAATTTGTGTGTCTGTATATAATGTCCTTGGGGCAATCATTGATATTTCTCTTTTGAGATGATTTCATCAAGGTCTAAACTGAATAATATTGTTGTCTACATTATTGTAAATACAAAGATAACAGCAAAGACAAGACAAACAACAAAATCTCAGGAGAAAGAAGCAGGGGGAAAAGCAGCTTCCCAAATAGGTGCTGGGAAATGTATAATGGAATAGACAGGAAAGCAGAAATACGATTTCTAGACCCAGCTCTATTCACCACTCCACTGGAAGTTATATAGACCTAAACAATTCAGTTAGCTACTCTGGAGAGAATAAATGACCCCCAGGCGTGGCTCTCTTCTGGTTCTGCTGATTCTATTGACAACATAAAGGGAGCTCTTGGGGAACACTGGCCAGACTTCCCTGGCTCCAGAAAATTCTTTAAGACTTTGATGGTGGTGGTGGTGAGGAAGTGGTGGCAATGTTGATGGAGGCAGCAATGGTGGAGGAAGTGGTGATCATGGTGATGGAGGAGGCAGTGGTCGTGGTGGTGGTGGTGGTAGAGATGGAGACAGTGGTAGAGTGGGTTGAAGAGAACTCTGCTGTGCTCCATGGGTCTGACTAAAAGATATGACTGGAACAGGGACTCCTGAGTGGCTCAGTGGTTGAACGTCTGCCTTTGGCTCAGAGCATGATCTCAGGGTCCTGGGATCGAGTCCCACCTCAGGTTCCCTGCATGGAGCCTGCTTCTCCCTCTGCCTGCGTCTCTGCCTCTGTGTGTGTGTGTGTGTGTGTGTGTGTGTGTCTCATGAATAAATAAGTAAAATATTTAAAAATAAAAGATATGACTGGAACATTGTAATGGGTTTGAGAAATGGGCAGAGAGGTGGGCAATTAGGCAGTAGGACTTAATGGGCACAAGGGCAAGGGTTTCCTGCCTGTAACTGTCACCTTCAAGGTGCCTTTCAAGATGATTCCTCTCTCAGGGACAACGCAAGCAAAACAGAAGCGCTTAGGCAGATAGATACACACTGTTCTACTGGTTGTGAATTTGGGGGGGGCTTTGTTTGTTAGAAATTTTTAAATTTTTACCTTAAAACCTAGTTTGAGTCTGTAGTTTGGGAATATGGAGATGAGTTCTGTGGAGAGAAGGAAACGCTGAAGCAGTTAAATAGAAAGCTGGGACTGCAGGTGGACACCATGCAGGCAGAGAGGAGAGCCTTCTCACCCAGAGCAGACCAGTCTGGTTCAAGCAGAGTTTAAAAACAACTGGGATCAATGCATGATTCCACAAGCTGGGAGGCTCCCAGGGACAGAGGTGAGAGCTGGAGCCAGGCCTGGTGGCTGGCACCCAGAAAGAGCTGGGACAACCAGTCTTGTGCCCCCCTCTCAGAGGACAAAGGACAACACCCTAGACTGGACACGGCAGATGAGTGCCTGAAGGCCTGAGAGGTACAGCTCCCTGCACAGAGGCCTCATGCCAGGAACCTGGCGGAATCACAGAGAAAGGAGCGAAGGACCAACAAATGGTTTTCATTATCGTCACACAGCCTCCACCCTCGTCCTGTATGTGTGTGCTCTGGTTTTTTTCTTCTTTTTCTTTTTTTCATTTTTTCTCCAGTTGTAACTAAATAATGAGGTGACTGCCATCCCACTGGATTGCACAATAGAACCAGTGGCTGGGTTGGAGCATAGCTTTCTCCAAATAAATTCTGGACAAGACAAGTGAACGGGCTGGAAATAATACAACACCTGCGTATGCTTTTAGTGCTGGTAGTGGAGGCGCGATGAGGGTTTATGGAGAACGAAGAGACTTCCTCAGCAGTTCAACTGTCAGCCCACCAATGGGGCATTGTCCTTCTGTGATGAAACTTCACCAAAATGAAAGGGGGCTTACCCAGTTTTCCAGGAATATAAATTGGGACCACTTGTTATTTCCTGATGTAATAGGGAAAAAATGATTTACTTTGAATACACTGGCGTGGCTAGGGGAAGAATTATTTTCAATTCCGTTCAATAAACATTCGTTAAGTGCCCACTCTGGGACAGCCCATAGTTAGAAAAACACCAAGACCCCAAGAAGTCAGCAGTCACGCGGATGCCTGAATTTGTCCCAAATCTCCTGGATCCCTGAACATGAATTTGACCAGGAGGATGCCTCTGTGTCGTATTCCCCTTGTGACTCACTTTTCTTGTAAGGCAGTGATTACCCTAAGCAAAGATGCTACCAATTCTACAGGGCCTGGCATGTCTTCATCATGGCCAAAGAGCACCATGATCCCCAAACTGTAGTCAACTGGAGCAGCTTCCTCCCTATGACTGCCCTGTGGCTAAAGAAAATGGATCATTCCAAAAACAAATGTTTCAGTTCGTTACTCAGCTTTTTTGTTGGGAAATGATTGCAGATAATCATCTTGCAGCTGCAGATGGAGCATTCTACACTTGCTCAGACGGTACCACTGAGCATGTGCATGGCCAGCCATCCCAACCCAGACTGGGACAAACAGCAGGATCCTTCCTGCCAGAGAGACAGCCCAAGTGGGGCACAAGACGGGTATGAGACATCGCTTTCAGTTCTGTACCCAGCCTGTTAGTAACTCACTGCCTGATTCTAGCTGGATGTCTTTGATGATGCTCATTAGGATAGCTGATATGTATGTAACACCAACTAGGTACTAGACACCGAGCTAAATGCTTCTTCTACTTAATCCTCTCAATAAGCCACTGGGGAGAATAGAATTATTGTGATTTCTAAGAGGAGGCACTGAGGTACACGGAGGGTAAGGCACTTGCTAAAGATCCCACGGCTGGTAAGTGGCAGGGCTCAAATGCAACCAACTCCAGGCCTGTGGATATCAGTTGGCCAGTTTGTCAGGGGAAGTACCTGGACTGCAGAATGCTGGCGGCCTTTTCTTTACAGCTCTCATATTCTATCCTCATGTAAAATAACAACTGAGATTCTGAAGTAAATTAGTTTATTGTTCTTCAGATCTTAAACATCCAAACTTCCCTCTTTAGAAACAGCAGGAGGTATAGTGTCTGTGTGTATGTGTGCATGTGCACGATCGTGCATGTGTGCACTTGTGTGGTGATCAAGTGGGTGAAGCTGTTTGCCCTCATTTTTGGAACTTCTGATTACCCAGAGTGTTCTGGGTCCCCGAAGACAGATGCGTGCTGTGGGTCTCTTGTTAGCTCTGGACTGAATTTCACCAGTGCAGAGTTTTTCTTTTGTTCATGATGTCATGGTCAAATAAAACCTAAAAGAAGAAACACTAGAAGATGGGGAATGTTCTGAAATATAATTATATGAGAATCAAGTGACTTTAGAAGGGACAGCAGGTTTTCATCTCCCCTGACCTTTTTCCTAAGATAATGAAAGAGCTAGATGAAACTCCTTCAAATAAACTGAAAAATGCCCATCAAATAGCCCCTCATTATAGTTAACCACCCCAGGGATGTTACAACATCCACCATCAGGGATATATGTTACTGTGCGGGAAGAGCCCATTTGGGACCGGGATAGTTAAAGCCATACACAGGAAGTAGCTAAAACAGCTCAAAGCCCCCTGACAAACACACACATGGAAAGAAATTCTTCATTTCCAGCTCTTATCTTAGCCTCGGGCTCCCGAGGATCTGCATGTGCCGCATGCCTGGGCAAAGCTGGGCTGAGTTATCTCTTTCTTGCCTTGAGTCAGATTTTCTGGGTGTGAAGTCAGCAGACAAGCCAGGAAATGTCAGTGTAAAAGAGTGAGGGAGCTGGAGACACGGTGGCAGCTGTCACTCCAGAGTGGTGGTGGTGTGGTGTGAGAATATGTCTGACTCATCTTTGAGGCTCAGTTTCCCCTTGTGATGTGTTTGGTGCTGGCTGCTGTGATCCAGTTTCCATGGATTCGGGGTGGTTGAGGTGCAGCAGTTTTTTGCAGAGACTGAAGTCCAGCTGCTCAAACAGAAATGGCCCTGACTTATGGACAGATGTGTCTCATGGACAAGTGAATGTGTCCCATGGACAAGTATGAATGTCTCACAGACAAGTGTGGGTGTCTCACAGACAAGTGAGTGTGCCTCAGGGATGAGGGAATGTGTCTTACAGAGAAGTGTGGGTGTCTCAGGTACAAGTGTGGATATCTCAGGGACATGTAGGTGTCTCAGGGACAAGTGACTATGTCTCAGACAAGTGAGTGTCTCACAAACAAGTATGCGTGTCTCACGGACAAGTGAGTGTGTCACAGATAAGTGTGTCTCACAGACAAGTGGGTGTGTCTCAGGGATAAGAGAATGTGTTTCACAAGTGAGTGTGTCTCACAAATAAGTGTGAGTGTCTCACGGACAAGTGTGAGTGTCTCATGGACAAGTGTGTATGTCTCACAGATAAGTGTGGGTGTCTCACAAACAAGTGAGTGTGACTCAGGGATGAGTGAGTTTATCTCATGGACAAGTGAGTGTGACTGACGGATAAGTGAGTGTGCCTCACAGGGATCCTTACATTCAAGTCCCACAGCTTGTTCTGTATCCCTCACCAACTGCAAGATGGCCTGCCTGTCTTTTTCAAAGCCCTAGAACACTACGTGTCTGTTGGGCCAGGATTTTTCTTGGTCTGTCTCGGGACTATAGATCTTTAGCTTGTCTTTATTTCTGAAGTTACATCTGAATTGCATTATAGACTTATGTGCTGTAACGTTGCTTGACCTATTGCTTGGAAAACATACCACACACTGAGAGGAAAAGGCTAGCTCAAGAGGAGCTGAGGACATTTAATCCTATAAAGCAAGTAGAAGGAAGGCCTTGGATCCGAGTTAGCGAGTTAGCATTCATCGGCAGCGTTTTGTTTTCATTCATGCATTCCTTCCCAGGTGGTCACCCGAGGTCTGCAGCAGGTTAGAGACCTCACTAGGGGCTGGTATTATTGAAAGCAACCTTTGACTCCAACCAACCTGAGAGTCCTTTCTCCCCAGTACTCTGTCTGCTTTTAGTCCCAAGCATGGGAACAGCAGGCGGGAAAAGGCCAAAAACAGGACTGAAATGGATCTTTTCCTTGTGGTTTAAGGATCAGCCAGTTGGAACCAAGGAGATGTTTTCTTAGGGTTACAGAGAAGTTTGTAAAACGATTGGATTGGTTTTGGCACCAATGTGTAGATTATAGATATGTCATTATTATTACTAGGCCGATGGGCTACAGTGCAAGGACTGTTATTTAGCAGTACAATCTTGCCGAAGTCCACTGCTCTCAGCTCTGTAATGGCAGGCTGCCGGATGTCTAGATGTCTTATCTCCCACCACCACGTTGGTGTTGTGATTACCCACGCTATGAAAACCTCTCTGCGGTGCTGGCATTGCACAGCTCGTGAATCCAGTCAGGTAAATACCATGAAGATTGTGGCCAGCCACACACACCAAGAGGGCCGTGCACATTCATAGCAAATGCTCCTTGATTCAGAGGCTCAAGGTCAGCCAACCTTGGTGGTTTCTTCCTGAAGCGGCCTGACTCTCTGGAGAAATGCTAGGGTTTTGTAATTTACCTCAGAATCTTCCAAAGAGCCAGAGGACCATTTATCGTCCAGGGAAATGTGGCAGGGTGCTGTAGAATTGTTAGCACTGAAACGCTCATTCAAAAAGAATAGTGGTTTCGCTGAACCTTTATGTCTGCCTAAGTCCTTGGTGCTAGATGCACTATTTTCCTATTGGACTTGCCAAAACCACCAAATAGTTAAAACACATCAAATCATGTCTAAATGGCCAAAATTGAATTCCGCACCCCCCCTGCCGCTAAAGAGCTCCTAGTCAGCAAACCTCATGGTTGTATTCCATACTACAAAATTTCTGATTAAGCTAAATATTAGGAAAATAGACTTATGACACAAAAGACTTCAAATTCCCTTTTTTTTTTGCATTCAGGCTCAGAGTAAGAACTACCAGAGAAAGGAGGGAATCAAGGGAGAATGGTCACAGCAATGAAAATCACAACAAGAGTACCAATAATTATTATTATACCCTCAACTACACGTTCTTAATGCCCAACATCCCCAGTGAATTTTCCCAGCACAGAACTCTGACAGGTGGAAGCTAGGAGAAAGGAAGCCACAGTTCATGCCAGCTGCTCTGGCATCTTTGAAGTGGCTTAAGCTGCTCTTGGGGACTAGCCATTGCTTCCGAGCACATGCGAGGAATGGTCCAAAAGGTCTTTTTGGTCAAGCATCCCCAAATCCTTGGTATTAAAGTTGCCAGCAAATAATCCTTGGGCTTAATAATAAGCTAACCATAGCTCCAACCACCAAACATTTTAAGTGGCATGCAAGGAGTAAAAAGAAAACCTTCCAATTCATGAACATCAATTATATATAGATAGCTGGCAGAGTGAAGCACCTAGAAGCTGTATTCTTGTTTGCCTAAATGTGACCACATCTGCACTTTACATTTTCTGAGGTATATTAATTTCTTAATAATTTCTCTTAATTGCTAGCTCATCAAAGCCAATGTCAAGCTTCCTGTTCACTCTGTACAGCAGTTGTTCTCAGCCCTGGATTTTTCCTTGGGATTACCTCAGGAGCTTTACAAAATGCTGATTCCCAGGCAGCACAGTTCCAGAACAGTTAAGCTGGAATCTTTGGAGGTGGGACAGGAGTTTGCAAAGCTCCGCAGGTGATTCCAGTGATCAGCCAGGGTGGAGAGCCATTGCTGTAGAGGATTCAGAGGGAGGATGCAGCAGAAAGGGGAAACTAGGAGGCAGATGAAATCTTCCACAAAGTTCAAGCATGAAGGGCTTTGCAGGATGCTGATTGATAGTTAGCAGGTTGCATTTGTACAGCTGATGCCCGTCACTTCCTAATAACTCTCTAGCAGAGGCTCAGTTTCCTCAAACTGTATATTAATTGGATTTTCAACAATTTGCTATTCATCTAAGCTTCTTGATTGAAATTGACCAAAATATCATTGAGACCTTAAGAAAGCGAAGGGGACACTGAGGCAGGCAACAACAGAGAGATATTCAAAGAGGCTTAAGCTCAAGGAGTCCTTGACTTGAGGCTGTTGGTCTGGGGTTCTGGAGTCATCGTCTAGACATAAGACGGACTATAATATTGAAAGTTCCAATCAAGCAGGCAGTCTAGAGGAGTAGACTGACTCTGGGTTGATCCTATCACTTGGCCCTCAATCCCTCATCCCATGGAGAGATCGCAGGTGAAGGGGAGCCAGAGTGGATCCTCTAAAACAGTAATTCTCAAGCATAAGTGTGCACAGAATCACCCAAGGGATTGTTAAAGCACATTTGATGGGGTCTCACTCAGCATTGCTAGGTCTATGGTGGAATCTAAGCATTTGCATTTCTAGTAAGTTCTGAGATATTGCTGCTGCTACTACTACCACACTTTGAAAATCACTGCCTTAAACATGAGACCTTGGGCAGACTAGGCTTGTCCTGGTCTAGAAAAGGTACACCAGACTTCAAGAGTATTCCATCATGCCCTGAAAGAAGGAATAGAACATGGGTCTGCAATGAGCTTGGCCTTATTTTCATGCACTTGTAAAAGGGTGAGAGCCATCTGACTAAGTGATTACCTCATGAGGACAGACAGGGTTTTTAAATAGATAGGCATTTGGGTTGTTTGTCCCTCATATCTTTGCATTAGAAATTGGTAACAATTTAATCAGATTTAATTTTAGAGCCTCAACCTTCACTAGCATAAGACTAAACACAATGACAGCAGCATCTTTGAAAATCATTTAGTGTTTCAATATTCTGGACAGGGAACTGTTTTCTCCAGCAGCAATCTATACCTATATCGAACAAGAGAAGGTCAAAGTCATAGGAGATGCTAGACAGGATCTCAAATATAGCACTCATGCATCTAGATTGGCAGGTGACCCTGTTACACCAAGTTGGCTTGACCCAGATTGCATCTATAGGACTAGGGAGCTATTTGTGATAGGTCTAGAGCAAATCTTCAAGAAGGCAGTTCTGCCTAGAAGTTATGGGATTTTTCTTTTTTGAGGTAGACCTTCTCTCTCTAATGATCTTAAACAGGAAGCCGTCCTGACTTGTAATGGAATATCCAGAATATTTCTAGAGAAATCCACTGATTGTTCCATAGATGGCCCAAGAACTTTTATGTCACACAGGAAATAACAGTCAGTGGGCAGGCCACTGCAGTGAGCTCTGCAAACTCATGAGCACCTACTGCTGTATAAGACTCATCACTGTTCCTTTCACCCTTCCCCACAAGTCCCCTTCTTAGCTGTGTTGAACCTCTAGCCAATTCTTGAACTCTGGGGCACTGCAATGCCTTCCCTTCTTCACTGAGGAACTTCTATTCATCCTTAAGAACTCTGCTCAGATGTTACTTCCTCCATGAACCTGTATCTCTGATTAATCTGGCCAGATAAGACTGGTTCCTCCTTCTACTAGGTTTCCATATCAAGTCAAATATACATCATACTTATCATGCTGTGCTTTAAATGTGTGTTCATATGTTTGCCTTTCCTTACCTCTAGATTATTTGCTCTTGGAAGTGAAGTATTATGTTATATTCTTCCTCGTGTCCTCACATAGTGGCTGGCACAAGGTCTGCAAGTTTTACTCTTTAATTAAGGAAAAAAATTAATTCTAGTCTTTGGATGAGAGAAAGCATTACTTAAGAATCCAGTAGGGAGGGCAGCCCCGGTGGCTCAGTGGTTTAGTGCTGCCTTCAGCCCAGGGTGTGATCCTGGAGACCTGGGATCAAGTCCCACATTGGGCTCCCTGCATGGAGCCTGCTTCTCCCTCTGCCTGTGTCTCTGCCTATCTCTCTCTCTCTCTCTCTCTCTCTCTCTGTCTGTCTATCATGAATAAATAAATTAAAATCTTTTTTAAAAAGAATCCAGTAGGGATAGAGGCTGAAAAATATGAATTGACCTTGTAGAATAACAGATGATCAGAGCTGGAGACCTTAGCTATATCATCATAGCAGTTCCTTATCCTGTGGAGGAGGAAGCTCAGAGATGCTTAAAGATACTAAGTGATTTACCTAAGAAACAGAGTGAATTGGACCAGGACCCAGCTCTGTGAGTTCCAGTCTAATGGTCAATCAGTCTTGGCCAAATACCCAGATGAAGAATTTGTGGACTGGATCCAGACCTTCTTTCCCGGAAGCAATGGAATCAGGCCCCACAATGTCCACCTATTACTCTGGGGACATGCCATCTTCCCTCTCCATTGATAAACCCAACCCTGAGAAAGTGTGACAGCATACTCTGCCACAGAATCTAACATTTTTAAAGGGTGTTTAGGTAAATTTCCATCTCTAGACTTGAACTCCAACTGATTATTGGAAGGTTTCTCTGGTACTTCTAGAAGGTCTTTCTGATACAGAAAGGATATTTTTGAGCAGAATGGGTAAGGAAAAGGAAGGGAAACATCCTAGTCCTTAATTTTATGATTTCTAGCAGCAGGAAAAACACTCCAGATGCTCTTTATACTTCCCTGTTCTCTACCTCCTCTAAGTGATTAGAGACTTGGTGGCTTCATTGGAAAAGATGAAGATCTTCATTGTAAAAGATGAGAGAGGGTTGAAGGAAGGTAAGCGCTAGGGGTCCACAGTGGAAAAAAACATGATAAAAAAAAAACCACGATAGGGAAAGGGGTTTTTGTAATTGGAAAGAGAATATAAACAGGAAGGATACAGATATCATTCTAGAAGTTTGTGGGGTTGTGGGGGACTCAATCCTACAACAAGTTCTACAATAGATGTAATGGTTCATTCATTCATTAAAAATGTCATGTCATTCTCTTGCTTAAAGTCTTCCACTCCCTTCCCATTACCCTTATGATAAAACCATAGCTCTAGCTATGTCCTTGCAGACCTGGTTTCTTCTACCTCCCATTTTACTTCCCTACATGTTCAGCAACTTTAACTTATTTCTATCTCAGGGCCTTTGCACTTGCTATTCCTTTTGCCTAGAAAATTATCTCCCTCATTCCTTTTCATCCTTCAGATCTCAACCCAAAGACCACTTCCTCCAAGAACTCTTCACTTGGCAGCCTGTCTATAGGATCCCTTTACTACACTCTGCAGTCACCCTCTATTAGCACCCTCTATTAGCATACTACACTCTGCAGTCACCCTCTATTAGCACTTTGTTTTTTCCTCCATGACATGTAAAGAATCAGAAGATATGTTGTTTATTTACATAAGACTATAAGCTCCATAAGATGAAAGACCTTGTTTGCCTTATTCACTGCTGGGTCCCCAGCACCTACCTAGATCAGGTACTTAACACATAGCAGGTGCTCAGGATATATTTGTTGAATGAAGGAAGGAAGCACCTACATATATGAGGTTTATAGAAGTGAGAAAAGAATAGAAACCTTCCATTGCTTCTAGGAACTACAACCTAAACTTTGAATAGTATTTTTTCCTCATTATGTCATCTAGATATCTTCTGATTGATAAAAGTTGACTTTTGGCTGTGATTCCCTGAGAGTCACAATTCTAACTCAATTCTATCAGAGGTTTCTGTTATCTATCATGTAGTCAGGTTGTCATATTTACCACCATAACTCATCCGGATTTTTATCAAAGTACCAGCTTGTTCTCAATTGTCAGGATGTTTTCTTCTGTATAATTTATCTTCAGTTAGGCTGGGCCAAAGTTGGATCTACTACATCTCTGTGTGTGCAATGTACAGAATAATTTCCATTTTGGTGCTAAGTTAGGGGTCTGCTGGAGCAGGACTCTGGGGTGGGATTGGGAGCTCCTCACTGGGACCCATGGACTGCATCCGGCAGAAACCAAGGGCTTTGGCATAAGAATGGGAGGCAGGTGCCACCATAGGTCTGTGCAAGGTCACCTGGCAATTTCAGAAGCTAGACTCTCAGCCCTTCCTGGGTTCTGATACTGATAAAGTCCCAGAACTCAGAGAATAGGGTTTGTCCTATTGGCACATCCCTCCCCTTCTGCCTAGGGTACAGTTATCCATCCACTAGAGAATATGGTGAAGTGCCCATCTAATGCCAGCTCTCTCCTTCCACAGAGTCCTGGCCCATGGTCGTGCAGTCTAGGGGGCTGGATGGCATGCTGGACCCAAGCTCAGCTCAGCGTCTGGGCCCAATAACGGCTTTTCCAAGGGAGCAGCTTTCTGTCCTGGCCACATCAAGGTAAGCACGTGAGGGGCTTTGGCCTCGCCAAGGCTCTTGGCTCTGGAGTGTCCCAGGAGAGCTGGAAATGAGCCCCAGGGCTGAAGAAGGGGCGTCCCATCTAACTGCTAATCATCAGAGACCTGGGGTGGGTCCCAGTGATACGGCACAGGTAGCTCTCCCTCGTCCAACTGGAAGAGAAAGTCCCCCATGTTCTCTGCTGGCCCCACAGCTTCCAGAGACATGTTAAGAGTCTGAGCTGCCCACCTCTGAAGTAACAGAACACAGGATAATGTTTCCCTTGAATAGACAGAGCATCAGTCAGACCCTCCACACAGCTCCTGGTCTCTCTAAGCAGGCAACCTTGTGAGATGAAACGTCCCTGATCGCCCTTGGCTGTGGAGTAGAAGGCAGGGAGAACTCCAGATCAGGGGATGGAGGCCAGCTTTGAGTGCCACTTCCACCAGGTGTGTGCCCATGTCGGATTCCTCACTCTTACTGCCTCTCTGTTTCCTCCTCTGTGCAACGGGAATAATAAGGCCTCCGCCCAAGTTTGCTGTGATGATGATTAATGAGATACTTATGCCCGATAAAGGATGATGATAATTACGATCTCACCTTATTCATTTTAAGACGTATGTCTAAGAATACAGACCAGTAGCTTCTGTTCCCAGCAAAGCCACGGGTGCTGTACGCGCTCGTGCTTTCTGGCTGCATATTTCAATCATGGGCACTTTAAGTGTTTTTGGACCAAATCTACCTGATGCCCAGAAACCTGAAAAACCAAATATGAAAATCATCAAATGTCCAGGCATTCCCCAGTGTCAAGATGTGTGGCATGAGGAAGGTAAAACTTATCATCTGTTGAGTGGACTTTTCATTTTGATATTGGTAACCAGTAAGTGCGGCCTCGGGGCGCTGTCCTCTGGAAGGTGCTAAGGCTGAGCAATGCCAAGCACCCACGTGCAGAGCCTGCCACTCACTAGCTGCAGAACCTTAGGTCACTCACAGCCCAACATCCATGTATCTCCTCTGTCAAGTTTAAGGATTGGACCAGATCACTGGTTCTCAAAATGCAGTCCCCGGCCCAGCAGCATCAGTATTACTAGGGAGTTTGTGAGAAACGTAGATTTAGGGGCCCCACTCTAGATCTACTGAGTCAGAGATTCTGGGAGTGGGGCCCAGAAACCTGCAGTTTAGCTGAACCTCCAGGTGATTCTGATGCCCTGAACCCCTGGACTTGATAATCTCTGGTGTCCCTTCCACTCCTAGCTTCCCCCAGGAGATGCCAGGAGAAACGCTCACTGGGTTCTATCCTGGCAATGTTTTTCTCTGTTGCAGCCCCAGGGGTACCTCCCTGAGGGAGCTGAGGAGCCACAGAATGCTTCTCACAATCCACAAGGGCCCTGACAACTGGGGGTGTCCCAGTCTTTACAACTGAAGACAGCAGCAGGTGTACATTTCGAGCTCCACTCTCTTCATGCTCCACTCTCATGAAGGAGATGGAGCAGGAAGAGGAAGAGAAAGAGGCTGGATTTCCTCAGCCATGGGAACCTCGTCTCACTAACACTAGTGACTCCAATTCACTGAGCCAATCCTTGGCCCCAGAATCACTAACAGCTCTAGGCACCACCCCTCTGAGGCAGGAATTATCACCCTCCCTGGACAGTGCACCTCCCCAGGCACCATCTTCCGGTGCCATCAGGCCTCCTCGCCACAAGAATGTGGGATCGTTCAGGAAATTTCTGTTATTATTGGGGCTAGGAACCACTGGAAACCCACAGAATGTACCACTGGCCCAGAACAGGGCACTCACAGAAGCCCTGGATAAAAGGCAACCCCCCCCACACACACACACACTCTTCATCATTGATTCTCCATTCAGACTAGGAAGTGGAACAAACACAGAACATTCAGCAGTGACACAGACGCGTTCCCACGTGTGAGCCCCTAATGGCATCATCCCTGGCTGATCATTCAGCTCACAGGGCTCTGCTTAGTGAAGCGCTGGCAAGGACTGTCATGTCTTCAGAAGAAAGGCTTCAAAGGCTGTTTTTAAAAATAGATAAATAAAACTCACTCCCTGGTTCACATCAACCAAGGAGAGAATGTTCTTTTGTAAATTGTGCTTTGTTCATTATATCACTAGAATAGAAATCATACTTTTTTTTTCTTTTCTTTGTTGCTTCATTGATGATTTTTACAAAGAAAGACTTATTTGGCACACCTGCATGGCTCAGTAAGGTAGGCATCTGCCTTTGGCTCAGGTCATGATCTCAGGATCCTAGGATCCAGCCCTGCATTGGGCTCTCTGCTCATGCTCTCTCTGTCTCTCTCAAATAAATAAATAAAATCTTAAAAAAAAGAAAAAGAAAGACATATTTAATTTAAAAAGAAGTAGGTGAAGGGGATTAGAATACACTTATCATGAAGAGTGCTGAGTAATGCACAGAATTGTTAAATCACTGTATTATATACCCGATACTCATACAACACGGTTTACTAAACTGGAACTAAAATAAAAAGCTTCATGAAAATAAACAAATAAAAATAAAATATTTTATATCATCACTGCATTATGGGAAAATGTCAGACATGGCAATATTCTCATTTGACAAAAAAGCTAGGAAGTATACTTTTATTATTAATAAATAAATTTTTTTAAAAAGATTATGGGGCATGCTATTATGAGTGAATCAATTTTAAAAAAAAATTTTTAATCTAAGGCCCAAATAAGAGATATATCTGGAACATTTTCAAATCTTAATAAAACAACCTGTCCCTGATGTAGATCTCCGCTGTGATTAAATGCCCTCCACTACCATGTGTTATTCTGACAGCGAACTGAGAAATCACATTTGACTTAAAGAACTTTGTGAAGTCAGTTCAGTAGAACCTGCAGAGTGGTAGGCAGCACAGTGACCTGTATGGATGCTTAAACTCGAAGCATGTCTAAGCTGGAAGATTTCTTAAGGATCCGCAGTCACATGAAGAAATGAAGGAGCACAGAAGCAAGGGACTCATCCACATACTCACTGATTCTTAGAGCTGGAGTCACCTGTGAACACTAGGTCACCTGGACACAAGGGAGATGTATAGGATGCTTTGCCATCTCTAGGGAGTTTGCCTGTAGGTGGGAAGATAAGAGAACACAACTGCCTTAAGGCAGTATTAAGGAAATGCTTTACAGAGGTGGAGAAAGGAGAGAGTTTGTATCTGTAGAAATAGAAAAAGGTCCCCAGTGGAGGTGGTGTTTAAGTTGCGTGCTAAAAGATGACAGGGTAGGACTCCAACCAGCAGAGATGGGGAGCAGAAAAGGTACAAGGAGGGCGAGGGGGAATATGCCAGGCATAAAAGAGTCTGAACCAGGGACAATGTGGGGAAGCACAAGCCTGGACTGCCACAGGAGTGCCATTTGCCTGAAATGCGAAACATGGAAGGGGAGTAGAAGAAGGGCAGTGTCTGCCTGGTTCCTGGCTCCCTAGACTACTCACCGCTGGATCTCCTGGGCAGGGTGATGTGATCAGAGCGGTGCTTCAAGAGGTTAAATGGGGTAGCTAGGGGCAGTTGGCACTGGGAGAAGAGAGAGGAGCCTCCAGGACATCAGTTGGGAAACTGTTCTGTGACCTGAACTAGGAATAAGAGGTGAGAATAGAAAATACAGTTTCAAGAGATGCTACCAGAGCAGAATGCAGAGTTCTGGGGGAGGGCTGGGAGGAAGGAGCAGAGGCCAGTGGCAAGCTGAGGTTTGGAGCCGGTGAACAAATAGATGGTGGTTCCAGTGCCAGAATAAAGCAAAAGGTTGGAGAAATACATTGGTGGGGGGGCAGTGTTCACAGGAGATAGCAGCTGTGGAACTTCATCATTAAACATCAAGTGGTCCAAAATGGGGTTGCTGCTGTTGAGTACAGGGAGGGCAGGGAGTGATTATCCTAATGAGGAGCAGGAATGTAAAGATTTTTGTTTGGGGTACCTTGCATTTAAAACATCAGGATCTATGGAGAGTTGCTGGAGGTTCAGGACAGTCTTTCAAAAGAGACGTCAGGCTGGAGGTGCGGTATGGATGGGCATCAATCCCACAGAAGTCTCAGTTGACTCCTTAGAAGAGGATGACCTTACCAAAGAGGAGATTGTAGGAGGAGGTAGGAACCTCTGGTTATGGGAAATAGGGAGCAGTATGTCCCTCATTACCATCAAAACTCTAAATTTTAGTGTTTTTTTTTTTCCATTTCCCCATCCAAATTTTAAGTGTTACTAATTTGGATATAAACGGATGAATTTCGGTTTCATCTCTTCTCCCTTCTTCTATCTGATGAGAGATCCATTTCCCCATCCAAAGTCTGTTACTAATTTGGATATAAACGGATGAATTTCGGTTTCATCTCTTCTCCCTTCTTCTATCTGATGAGAGCTACCATGTATTGGGAAGAAAGAAAAGGAGCAAACTAAGAGGCTTGACCCAGCTGCCAACCAACCAAATGATCGGTTCTGTGGCAATTGCCTTGGACAATTATCTTCCAGACCATTAGCCAGCAGGCCCAGCAGTGGTCAAAGCCCAGATGTGCCACCACCTCATCAGCATGGCCGGCTGGAGGATTGGGGCAAACACCAATGTTTTTCAAAGTAACCCAAGAGAAAAGAATTTTGGTGGTTTTATTTTTGGTGTCTCACCAAAGAGCTGCCTAGTTCCAGCTGAAAAAAAAAAAAAGGCATAGTATTGAGGAGAAGAATGTATCACTTTGAAACAGATTAGGAATGCAGCAATCAGCCATGTCCACAAAATCCAAAAGAAAGCATGTACCACAGTGAAAAGAAGGCAGAGAGTGAGCTTCTCAAGCCATCCCCATTCATTGCTTTATTCATTCTTCTTATATTTTTTGAGGACCTACTGTATGCCAGCACTGCGCATGGCCCCAGAAATATACAGCTACAAATGGTACAGCTTGTAAAGTGCTCTGAAGAGTCAGGCATGCACTCGATTATCCACAGCACTAAGGAAAGATGATAGGGCTATGCACAGCCACCATGGAAGACAGGGGAGGTGCACAACGAGGGATCGAGTGATTAGGGCAGGTGGATTAGACATGGCTGTGTGCTCCAGGATCTTGCAGCCAGTGGGGGAGACAAGCTCAAATCACTGAGCTTGAAAAGAAATTTAATCAAGGTAATGAGCGTGCTATGAAAAGGTGTGCATGGAACCGGCTCAGAGACCGAACAGGCAGCAGTGTGACTGAAGAAGACGAAGTCCTTGACCACAGGACATTGGAATGACTCAGAATTAAGTAGGTGTGTGGGCACCTTTCAATCCTAACAACAACCCTATGAAATAGTGTTTAGCACCTGCTTTTTATCAAGGAGGAAACGAAGGCTCAGAAAGATTAAGGGACTTTCCTCTGCTAACAAGTAACTGAGCTGGGAATCCAAATAAGGTTTGGATCCAGATCCAATGCAGAATGATCTGTGGGAATGGGGAGGCGGTAGAGATGGAGTAGGAAGTTTGAGCACCCTCTCTAGGGGATGCCTTTAACCCTACCAAGATTTAGGGAAGCTTTGCAGAGGAGGTGACACCTAATATCCATCTACAGGTAGTGATTGGGGCCCCCACAGTTAGCTGCCCTGGGGGTGATCACTGGTGGGCAACTCTAGTGCAGTGCGGAGCCCTGTCTGGACCATGCTCCAGAGGGGCTTGCACTGCCTCTTGGGGACAGATGGATTTCTGCCATTTGGTTTATACTCACATAAGAGTAAATAATAACAGGCAAAGGTACCTGTAAGAATGAAAGAGAAAGTGAAGAGGAAGGAGGAAGGGTCGGCTGGCAGAGAACGGGTCAGCTTTGGGTTCTATTTCTAGTCCTGTTGGCACTGATGACTTTAGACCTGTTGGTTAATTTTCTGTGGATTACTTTCTTTGTATATGAAAGAAAGATGAAAAATCCTAACCCAACACACAGACTAATGAGAAATTAGAAACGAATGTGCTTGAGAAGTTTTAAAACTTCACACAACAAGGAGCTATCCTCAGCATCGGTATTTGTGAGTGCTGACTGGTGGCTGAATAGGCTGGCAATCATGGTCCAGAGCTATATGCTTTTTGACCAAACATGATGCTTCGTGGACTTGTAACGAGGGTCCAGAGTCACCAGATCTCAGAGCTGAGCCAGTGCTGCTGTCTGAAGAGGGTGTATTCAGGGCTGAGGTGTCCAGACTAGTCCCCAGCAACCCTTCCCACTGCCTTCCCGGGGGAGTCAAGCCACTGGGCAGGAAACAGCACTAAGGACAGGTGTCAGGCACACACCGCCCGCCCTCAGCTGCCTCAAGTGGGCAGGCACAGCACTCAAGGGACTCTGCATACAGTGCTAGCAAGTTCACATGGGAGCCAAAGGGCAGAATTTCAGGGGCTCTGCCCCTTCCTTTTTTTTTTTTTTTTTTTTGTAAGATTTAATTTATTTATTCATGAGAGACGCGGAAAGAGAGGCAGGGACTCCCTGCGGGGAGCCTGATGCTGGGCTTGATCCCAGGATCCCGGGATCACAACCGGAGCCAAAGCTCAAGCACTGAGCCACCCCGGAGTGCCCTGGCTCTGTCCCTTCTTGAAAAAGCCTACCCATCCATGGTGTGACCACATCTCCAGTCATCTGAGCCAGCCCTGCAGATAGATGCCTATTGTCCCAGGTAATTATGGCCAGCAGCCCCTTTCACTCTCAAAAGTCTCCCAGTTTGGACGGTGAATTCCAAGGTCACCTCGCCCTTAGGCTCCGGTGGACTGACCCTTGTTTCTGTTTCCTGGCAGGTGCATAGCGTAATGTCCATGTTGTTCTACACTCTGATCACAGCTCTTCTGATCGGCATCCGGGCAGAACCGCATCCAGAGAGCCATGTCCCAGCAGGACACGCCATCCCCCACGCCCACTGGACTAAGCTTCAGCATTCCCTTGACACAGCCCTCCGCAGAGCCCGCAGCGCCCCGGCCGCGGCAATAGCTGCCAGGGTGACAGGGCAGACCCGCAACATCACTGTGGATCCCAAACTCTTTAAAAAGCGGCGACTGCGTTCGCCCCGCGTGCTGTTCAGCACGCACCCCCCACCTGTGGCTGCGGACGCTCAGGACCTGGACCTGGAGGCCGGCAGCACCGCCTCCGTCAACAGGACTCACAGGAGCAAGCGGTCTTCGTCCCACCCTGTCTTCCACCGGGGGGAGTTCTCGGTGTGTGACAGCGTCAGCGTGTGGGTGGGCGACAAGACCACAGCCACCGACATCAAGGGCAAGGAGGTGATGGTGCTGGGAGAGGTGAACATTAACAACAGTGTGTTCAAACAGTACTTCTTTGAGACCAAGTGCCGGGACCCCACCCCCGTGGACAGCGGGTGCAGGGGCATCGACTCCAAGCACTGGAACTCCTACTGCACCACCACCCACACCTTCGTCAAGGCGCTGACCATGGACGGCAAGCAGGCTGCCTGGCGGTTCATCCGGATCGACACGGCCTGCGTGTGTGTGCTCAGCAGGAAGGCCGGGAGACGAGCCTGACCTGCGAGCCTGACCTGCGGGCGGCCCCCACCCTCCCCGCGCTCCCCCTCCACACCCTCCTGGGCCCCTCCCTACCTCAACCTGTAAATTATTTTAAATTATAAGGACTGCATGGTAATTTATAGTTTATACAGTTTTAAAAAATCATTATTTATTAAATTTTTGGAAGCATCCGGTGTGCCGGCGCTCCAGTTCTTTCTCCCAGTGTGACCATGTGCAAGCCCCGGCCACTGTGCGGGTGGACTACCCACAGCGTCCCCTGGCTGTAACTCTCACTCCACCCCAGCCAGCTCTGCAAACTTAAGGGAAATCTGACTGGGTTCACATATTAGCCTAAGCCGGACATAATTAGAAAGGGAAGTCTGCTGGATTGCGACTCTGCTCTGCATTCCAGAGCCAAAGCTACCTAAATCCTTGGATTACCTGTCCCACCGCCCCAATGCGTGGGCCTTGATTGCTTTACTTGGGGGAAGTCCATGGAGCCTCAGCAGAAGCAGGTCCCCACCTCAGCGATGCCCAGGCTGGGTCTTGGGGGCGACTCACTGTATAGTAGGAGGAGACTTGCACCAAAGACCTATGAGGTTGGCTTGTTTTTAGGGGGAGATGTGCTTTTGCCTGAAATGCTGTCTGGAAGAACGGTAACGAAATAATCTCTGTCATGGTAGATCTGATTTCATGGTAACATTGCCTTAGGACTAACAGCTGGTCCCCCACCTAGCCCCCAGAGGCTTCCTGCCCAAGTGTTCATTATCTGAGAAAACATTAAGGCCTCTAGCCCTCTTGCCACCCACTGACAGCCCACAGCAACGTCCAGCGGTCCCAACGTTGGCCTATAATCAGGGAGGCAGAGACCTACCTAGAAAGAACCATTTGATTTCTAATTGGGTGACTTCCACAAGTGGCCGAAGGTGGATGGGGTCAGGGAACCTGCAGAGAGGATGGAGGGTGGAGAAAAGAGGTAAACAGGGTAAGAACTGACACAAAAGCCAGGGAGGTACAGAGGAAAACTGGGCCAGGCCAGAAGGGAACATTGCCCTCCTGCGCCTCCCCGATAGGGGACTGGGAACAGGAGAGTGGAGAGGAGAGGCAGGGGAGGAGGGGGCCACGGAGAAGGAAGAGGAGGAAGATGTGTGGTACTTAACCAGCCTCAGGATCCCAGGCCTCCCCAAACTCCAACACCCTGAGTAGTCGTGTTTTGAGGGGTTGTACTCCTCAACACTGACTACTTCAAGAGGTCTTGGCCAGACATGGGAGTGACAGAGAGCAGGGCTCCACCCATCCTCAAGCTGCCACCTTCCCCAGTAACTTTTTAATTTTTTCCCCTGAAGGCATAATTTCTCCCCTCAGTGTAAATCTCATTTACACTGAAATAGAATTTCAGCAATTTTTTTTTGCTTTCCTTGCCATCGTTTCCTGCCCAGGGTGAAAGCCCTGCACTAGATTTTCTATCTAAATGGTCCCTCTGATTAAAAAAAAAAAAAAAAAAAGCAAAGGGTCCTATTCATTCCTTTGTTTGTCCCACCCGCCCCCAACCCAATCCAAATAGGGCAGATTAGAAACATGGAGAGCTTTGGGAAGAGAGACATTTGGTTAGGGTAAGAGTATGATGAAATGTGCCCTGTTTTTCCTATCAAAGCTACTGCAATTGGAATAAAGATTTATGTTCAAGAAACACCAACCAGAACATTGTGTGCCGAGATACTTGGTCAGATAAAGGCTGGGGAGAGGGAGCCTTCCTGCTGGCCTGTGTCTGTGGCTTTTTTCTGGGCTCTAGCGCCAGTGGCCTCGGCCTCTTGGCTCCGCCTGCAGACAGTTCTTGGGGGGCCTCCCTCCCAAGGGCTGGCAGGCCTGGGGGGCCCTGGATATGACAAGGGCAGCCAGTGAGGGAGGCACTTAGGAAGCTCCCAGTCCCAAAGCTTCATCTGTGAGCAGCTACTCCCCGCGCTATAGACCACTGGGACATCTAGAATATATATTCTGGACTCTTCCGGCCTGCCTGGAGGGAAGGCAGCCTCCAAGGCTCTGAGGAAGGACGGGGGTCGAGGGTCAGGTAAGAGGAGGTCTCCCTCACCCCACTAACACCAAGGCCTTCCCCAAAGGCAACAGAGCTCGAGGCCCAATTCCCGAGTCGCTGTGTGGGAGGCAGTGTTTTCACACCACGCACAAGGATAGCAGTTTGGCCGAAGGGAGTTGGAACAGTCCAAAAACAACCCGGAGCCTAGTGGTTGTGCAGCTTGGACTCTGCCCACAAACCGCCCCTCCCCCACACACACAGAGGGGAGTTCTGGCTTCCAGATCCACCCGGCCTGCCTCTGAGAGACTGGCCCAGGTCACCAGGGTGCCAGACACTTGAACACATTGGAACAATAGCTCAAAACCACCCATTATGTCCTACTGAGAATCCCCCCAGCCCTTCCTGTGCTCACCTCACTGAGATTTCCCACCCAGTTCCCCAAAGCCTGGAGAGTCAGAGCAGACACCCTCCCCGGAAGGCCTCCTTCTAGCATGCCAAAGAAAACTAGAGCAGACCCTGGCTCATCCTCCGCCTGACATGGCCCAGCCCTCCTAGCAAAAGTAAAATTCCTGGTTTTGGGGGACGAGAGTAATATGGTGCCTGGCTCTAGTTTATACTCCAAATCCATCCCTCTGACCTCTCCTCCTCCAGCTGGAGCGCTAGCCTCCCCTAGATCAGCTTCCACCACCAGCAAAACACCTACCCCAGAGATCCAGATTTTCAGCAGCCAGCAAATGGCCATGTTCATCCCCATGAGACACAGGAATGTTCTTCTCCGAAGTCTCACCACTTATTCCTCTGTATAATCTGTATTATGGGAGAAGCGTCCGAGGCAGAACTGGATGGAGGACAGGGGACACAGGGGCAGGATCTGCCCCTCCCAGGCCACATGTCTCTGCTCCTTAGAGAATGGAGTAGTTAGGAATCGGGGGGTGCAGAGCTGAGTGCACGTGTGGGCTGTGAGGATCCCAGGGCCCCAATCGGCAGGGACCTCAGGCTTTCTTCCAAGGGCCTGAATGGAACAGGGGGAGCCCCCCAGGCCCCAGGCACTGAGGCAGCAACCCGGGTGTGATGCCACAAACAAGGAGCTTGGTGTCAGCAGAGCTAGGTTCTAGGCCCCACTCCCCCATTCCTGTTTGTGAGCCTTGGCCAGCCACGGCTCCTTTTTGGCCTCAGATACTGAAGCTGGGAAATGAAAATAATCATTCCTATCTCCCAGAGTTATGACCAGGAAGCAAAACCACATATTTGAAAGTAAACAGCCACATTCTATGCATGTATAAGGAAAAAGTAACATATCCTAAACGGAACGATTCCTGTAATGATTGTAGGCAAGTAACAGCTATGCTGGCACTCATAGAACCCCAGTTTACTGGCAGAGGTATAAATTGGGTAAAGGAAACCGTCTGGTCAGCGGATGTCATGGACTATGAGTATGGGTACAGCATGGCCAGGCCCAGAAGGTCAAGAGCAAGAGCCAGCAGTTCTTCAGCTTCAGATTCTGTTTGAACCCGGGCTCAGGAAGGCCACACACATTCTAAAGGTTCTAGAGTCACTGTGAAGGGTGTGGGCTTCAGAGGCAGACAAGCCAGGTACTTCTACTTAGGCTTTGTGACCTTAGGCAAGTTGTTTCACTTCTCTGAATTTCAATTTCTTCATCTGAGAAATGGGAATAATAATTGCACTTTTCTCAGAGGGCCTAGAGATGATTATAGGAGATAATATATAAAGATCCATAAGCACCTAGCACTTCAGAAGGATGTCATAAATTTTAGTTTTGAAAAGTTGAGTTGGCTGCAAAACCCTGAAAAGATGTTCGAACAGGGTGGAGCAGCTTTCAACAGGGCCAGGAGGTTCATGAACAGTTTCATATATGCATCACAGGTCCTTCTGTGACAAGCAATCTTAGTGGTGATTGTTGCCATTCCCTAAGAGTTTGCTACGTGCCAGCACAGTACTAAGCACTTCATGCGGCTCACCTCTGAGCAAGCCTCTGGGTTCCAAACCCAGGACCACCTTAAGGCGCGTGCCAGAAATCTGTGCTTTCTGTTTGCATGCCTCACTGCCAGAGGACTACTCCACGGTTCTCTGGGATGTGTTTACTCCTCTGGCCTTTGGCAAGTTTATAAACCACTGGCTCTGAGAATTTCCACGTGTCAAGCACGTGGGATCTGTTTTGGTCCAGTTCACTTGGGTGTGCAACAAAACAGACGCGACCTTCTCAAAATTCACCTGAGTTTGGTGGAGACAGCTCGGGAGGTCCAGGGCCAAGCTTAAATTGGGCAGGCCTTCCTGCAGCAGAAGCCTGGAGAGAAGCCCTCCAACCCAGGGCTCCTCCTTAAAATCAAGGATGCGTTTCATCTGTGTCCCCTTGGCACCTGGCCCGATCTTGCATGTGACAGGCACTTGATCAGCACCTTAGGGCAGGTTAAGACAGATTGAATTCCTATCTTTTTCTCCACCCCCTGTCCAGCAACCCCCCCCCCCAAAACATACACCCTGTCTGTGCCTCCCCTGTGTCAGCAATAAATGAGTTAAGGGGTTAAAGACCTTCCTGAGGTCACTGCATGAGAGTCATCAGAGAAGGTTTCAGAGGTTGGTGTCAGGGTGATGAGCATAATCAGACTGCTGCAATGGAATCCTGGTCCCACCACAAGCTTGGCTGAGTGATATCAGACAAATTACCTTATTTCTCTGCACTTCAGTCTTCTTATATGGAAAATGTGGATGATAATAATAGAGCCAACTTTGTTGAATTGTAAGGCACTTAGTCCAGTGCTTGGCACTTTGTAAATCATTGTATATAAAACATATATAAATAGGCACATGGCTATATATATACATGTATGCCCACATATAGACACAACACACAAAGACACATACAGAGAGAGCCCTCCAGAGCTAAGAAGCAGCCGGCGTAACCTACACTCATACTGACTTAAAAACACAGAGGGACATATAAACCCGTGCAGATAAACATTCAAAACGACAGCCACAGTGCTAAGAAGCAATCAGGTAGAAAGAGTAAATCAGGGAAGACTTCCTGAAGGAAACAACTTCTAAGACCTGTTTGGAAAAAAAAAAAAATCAAATGAAATTATCATTTGCATTAGGACTTTACCTAGATTTACACACCATGTAAAACCCACCCAAGAGATTGCCCAACCCTGGATGAGGGAGAGAGGAGAGCTGCCTCATTCTGAGCTATAAACTGGCAAAGGGGAAAAAACTTCTCCTGCACAGACAGACCTTGGGAAAACCCAAGGAAGAACGGTGTGAAATCCTGTGGATGAACACAAGGTCCCTGCATGCTATCCACAAAATCTTCATACTCAGCCCAAATGCAAAAAGAGTCCAAGAGTTTCTTGAAGATGAAGCTTCCTCCAGCCTTATCAGCCAGGTTTACTTAATCCCCAAAATGAGTAGGAAAAAGATTGGCCCTCAGAGTGGGCACCACAAGCCCCTAGCCTCGGGGATGGATTTGGGCCGGAGGCCTGCCAGCCGCCTAGGCTGATGTTGGGTGCCACAGCTCTGTGCCCTCTTGGGCTTGGCGGCCTCTCTCCCCTTTAACTTGCCCTCACCATTCCTTTCACTTTGACATAATGAAAGTGCAACTTGCACACTGACTCAAGATTGCATATGATAATTGGAAACATGTGTCTGAGCTGGCATCCCTTCAAAGGACTTTGGAGCTCTGACTCGGGCCGTCCTGATTGCAATAGCAATCCCCTGAGCTGGCTCTGCAGCCTTCGCATTCCTCCGGCTGCACCTTAGCATTAACTCTTGCCAGGAGAAGGCTGTTGCAAGCGGAGTTCATTCCTGAGGCTCTACAGAGGTTGGCACTAACCATCCCACACCCCACCCACACCCGTGCACATCAGGGATCTGGATTTGGCACCTAGGTACCAGCTCTTTCTCTTGTCAGTAAAAGCAAGAACCAGCAGGTCCGTTTCCTTGGTGCAGAGGGCACTTGGATGGGTCAACACCCGGGTGAGAATCTGGGTCTTCTGGGCACTCCCTTGGCTTTCAAGAGCTATGATGCTGGATCTTCTCTGATCCAGCTGGGTGGGTTTTGCTAAAGAAAATACCAAAATGGGGCACCTGGGTGGCTCAGTGGTGAGTGTCTGCCTTCAGCTCAGGTCATGATCCTGGGGTCCTGGGATCAATTCCTGCATCAGGTTCCCCACAGGGAGCCTGCTTCTCCCTCTGCCTGTGTCTCTGCCTCTCTCTGTGTGCCTCTCATGAGTAAATAAATAAAATCTTAAAAAAAAAAAAGAAGAAGAAGAAAAGGGGGCATCTGCCACTCAGCACCAGGCTCGATCCTACTTGCAGAAAAAGAGTCAGTGACAAGCAAAGCACCACCACAGAAGCCTGATACAGAGCCTCTCCCTCACAAAATAAATCTGAGCAAGCTCCCTTTCTTCTCTGACCCCCAGTCTCCATCTTGATAACAGAGGGATGAAAAGTCATCCTCAACACTGTGAGACATTCCGATCTATCCTAAAATTTCCCCCAGGGGCTGTTTTTACTGCACCCAGAACAGTTTACATAACACTCGATATAGCTATCGGCAATGGTTGTAAAAATGAAAAAAGTCAGAGTTAAGTGTGTAAAACAAGTAGCTCCAATTGGTCTCAGAATTTGTCTCCCTTCAGCTTTAAATAGATTAATTCCATAGCCCAACCATATCAGGAGGCACTCGAAGCATTTGAAAACCCCAAACCAGATCTCTTGATGGCCATATGTGGAGTTTCCACCTCTGGCTTTCACCCTTCAAGGGCAATATACAGTTTCTTTACAGTCAGTCATATATGAAGATTATCATTTAAAAAGGGCAACCAGGGGCACCTGCATGGCTCAGTGGTTGAGCATCTGCCTTCAGCTCAGGGCATGATCCCAGGGTCCTTGAATCAAGTCCCGCATCGGGATCCCCTCAGGGAGCCTGCTTCTCCCTCTGCCTATGTGTCTGCCTCTCTTTGTGTCTCTCATGAATAAAAAAATCTTTTAAAAAATTAAAAGGACATCCATTTCTATTCTTTTCTCTTTATGTGGCTCCTTTCTGGATCTATACAGTTGCTGCTGTAATTACAATCCCCCTTTTACCTGTTAAGTTAAAAAAAATCACTATTTTGAGTAAAGCATCATGAATGCACAAAGAAATGAGGCTTTCAATTGCCCTAAGAGAAACTTTGCTTGAAAAAAATTGCAAAAAATTCAAGCCACCTCGAGTTTATCAGAACAGATGGCCAGTTAGTTCTCTCTGAATTCATAGTTGCCGGAAGCATTAAAATCAAAGAAAATGTTGTACATGTATACCAGAAATCATATATTCAGATAATTCAGTTACCTCTTGGTATTGGTACTTACAGCCTCAGGTGATAAATATAAATTTATCTCTGGAAAGAATTTTGTTTCAGACACAGTTTGAAGGGTGGTTTTTTTGTTGTGTGTATGTGTGTGTGTGGTTTTTTTTTTCCACAACATAATTCTACACAGAACAAGAACCAGAAGATGAAAATGTGGGCAAAACTTCCTTTAAATCAGTCTTGTTCACTCATTCCAGCAGCCCCTGGATTCAGTGCAAGTCCAGCTGGGAAAGCTATCCATTTGCTGCTGATTTTCTTCTTCTAGGCTTACCTTTCATTTGGGTCACTTTCCTGGTTTTTCTCCACATGTTCCAGGAAGCCTTCCCTCTGTACCTCCCATTAGACAAGACTTCTCCACTGAGAAATCACACAGGCATAAGATTCATGGCTGGGGAAAGTGATGATAGGACAGGGGTCTATGAGCAAGAGGGCCCAACATACATCAAAGGGTTTGGATGACTTGTGGTAACAGCATGCAAAACTCTGCTCATTGAGAGATTTATTCGACATAGACTTTAATCATGGCTTTATTGAGTTGTGGTTTGAGTGCATTAGTGAGTCATAGAGCCTCTTAAGAGGAAAGAGCTTTTCAATTGTCTTATTCATTATAAAAGACTTTGTCCCACGTCAAGCAATAAAGACACAATTAAAATAGAATATCCAGATCCCTGTGGCACCAAGGGAGAGTGTCAGAGAAGGAAGGCAATATTTGAATCAGAATCCTGGCTGTGCCACTAAATAAAGTAGGTCCAGCCTGATGACACATGCAGACCATCTGGACTACGGGGTGGATCTGAGTACTATTTCCCTTTAACAAAGAGACTGTGCACAGTTCAGGTAGCAAGAAGTGACAAGTCCAGAAGAACACACTGAGCAATGCTGCCCTCAATACACTCACACAAGCTACCTACTTATTTCTGCCATGTACGCCTGCCCCCATTCACTGGGGAAAAAAATCCTACTCCATTAGTCCACTTAGGTCCAAACTCTGAATCTACCTGATTTGTTTTTCTGGTTTTTTTTTTCATGAATTTATATTTTGGTGGAGAAAGGCAAGTATAACAGGGTGGCTAGAATAGGCTATGAAAGTAGGCTATGAAAGTAGAATTTCTGGGTTCAAATCTTCATTTACTGACTGCTTTAGTTAGGTTGGGTCGCCTTAATAAAATACCATTGACTGGTGGCTTAAACAACAGAAAATAATTTTTTTCAGCTTTGGAGGCTGAGCAGTCCAAAATCAGTGTGCTGGCTGATTTGAGTTTTGGTACGGGCTCTCTTCCTGGCTTATAGATGGTGTCTTGTCACCATGTCCTCCCATGGAGGGAAGGGAAAGAGAGAGAGAGGAGGGGGCATAATCAGGAGGAAAAGGAAGAGGGCTTATATGGACACTAACCCTATTGGATCAGAGCCCTACCCTTAAGACTTTGTTTAACTTTAACTTTTTTCCCTGGAGGCCCCATTTCCAAATGCAGTTATATTGAGGGCTAGGGCTTCAACATATGAATTTGAGGGGTGTATTACTCAGTCCACAATACTAGGTATGTGACTTCGAGCAAGCCATCTAAGCTTTGTTTCTTCCTCTCTAAAATGGAATGATGACTATATTTATTCCATACTTTGCTTTAAATAAAAATCAGTATCTCCACAATAAGCTGCTTAGCATAGTGTCAGTTGTCAATATTACCATCCACTCACACAGAAGTAAATTCTAAGACTTCATTCCATCATGACCAAGAAGAATCAGGAATTTGAGATCATTAGGGAGGAAAAAAGAACCTGCAAACCAGTTCTTGGAAAGAGAGGCAGGAAAGAAGACAAGAAACTGAAATGGTAAGAAAAGAGAACACCCAGTCCACCATTGGACAGCCTGGATGCTAGAAAATTTCTCCTCATGTCAAACTAAAAATCTTTCTCCAACATTTCCACCAGTTCTCCCAAGAGCTATCCCTGAGAAGTGTTCTCTGTAGCAACACATGAAGTTGGCCCATGCCCTTTGCCATATGACAAATCTTTGAAAATAGCTATTATATCCCCCACCTAAGTCTTTTATTTCCCAGCCTAAACATTCCCAGGTCCTTCAATTATCTGTGTATGATAGGGTTTCCAGCCCCCTTACCATCCCGGGCAGCCCTCACTAGAGACACTCTAATTTGTCCATGTTTCTCTTCAGATGTGGTGTCCAGAAGGAAACACAATACTCCAGATGTGGACTGACCAGCACTAATTACAATGGGACTATTAACTCCTTTGATCCACACAGTATATTTCTATTAATGGAGCCTAAAATTACAAAAACTTTTTCAGCTGCCACATCACTCTAGATTTTTTCACTTTGAGTTTATGGTAAATTATAATTCCTTGGGTTTTTGTTGTGTTTTGTTTTCTTACTATTATTAAACCAGTACTCCTCCATCTTTCATCTCTGCCACTTATTATTTAGGTTAAACATAGGAGTGTGGCTGACTAAACAGTGAGATCGAAAGCCTCTGTGGGCAGGAACTATGTCTAGCCCATTATGGTGTTGCAGAACCTAGCACAGTGCCTGGCTCACTGACATGTTAACTATGTTTTGTAATAGCTTCCTTCCAACATGATGACAGCTAAAGGCATAAAAGCACCAATAATACATCAGGCAAAAGCTTGATCTTTACTCCTAATTATAGCATTGCCCCACCTACCCCCTCATATCCCCATAATGTCTCCCACCCTGGCAACCTGGCCTGGAGCACCTCTGACTGCTGTAGAACTTGTGTGATCTCATCCAAACAAGCCCATCTGATGACAAACAGCAGGGAAGAAAAAGAAAAGAAACTAAGAACAAAAGAAAACCATGAAACAAGAGATGAATAAAAGCATCTGCTCAGTCCATCTCCTCTTAATCATTGTATTATTCCTCCTATTAGGAGCCCCACCCCTCTATTTGGTCACCTGGTAAGAGGAGAAGAAGCCTAGAGCTCCCCCTAGAGGTTAAAGTGTAAGACTGATAAAAGAGGCCCAATGATTTGAAGGATCATTGATCTTGCGTTTTTTCTAAATCCTGATCTGGTGATCCAACATTCTGATCGATTCGCTCAACCTCCAGAGGATTGTGGCTTGAGGCCTGTGACTCGGGCCAACCTGGAGCTTTTAAAAGAAATACCAACATATGTGACCTTGGTCCAAGAAATTCACTGCAAACTCACTTTGTCTGAACACTCTCCTTATTTGTTTGCTTGTTCCTGTCAACTTTGGACCCCAGGCAGCACACTCTCACATACTTTCAGGTCTTGAATTTGCTTAACTTGGACTGCAGCTTTTCTATTCATTCATTTGTTCATCCAAGCCAAGAGCTGTACAGGAACTGAGACTGCATCAGTAAGAAAAATCGGACATGGGAAAAGAAACATCTCCTTAGAGTCTAGTGAAGAAGAAAGATAACCCCAAAATAAATAACTTTGCAACCATGAGGAGTGCTACAAATGGAAATATGAGGGACCCCTGAGCATCATAATAAAGGGGTTTGACCTAGTTGGAGAGAAGGATCATGTGTGAGGTGAGGGATGCGTGGGACCAACCAAATGAGGATGAAAGTAAAGAAGTTTCTAGACAGATGCAAAGGCCTTTGTAAAAGGTCTGGTGGTGAAGAGAGCCCAGAAGTACTGGAAGCTGAAAAGAGGCCAGCATGGCTGGAATGGAATGCAGAACAAGGAGCCTAAAGGAAGATGAGGCCATGGGAGAGAGCCACTTGGCTGGTCACCAAGACCTGCCTCCAGATTAGTTTTGATCTACAACCACTGCTTCTTAAACTCAGTTGTCATAAACCTTTAATCTGCTTTTTCCATCCTGTCTGCAAGGATTTCATGAGCTATGTTGTCAAATGCCTTGAGGAAGTCAAACTACTTTGTGCGTATCATGACCCTGAGATTCCATCGTGGAACTCAGAGGTAGAACTTTAGGCGTGATTAGAGATTACTTGTTTGCTTTTCTTGTTTAACATGGAATGTATGAACATACTTAAAAGCATAGGGAAGGAATCAAAGAGGGAGAAGATATGGATGCTAGGGAAGCTTTGATATGGATGAAAAACAAAGTCCTTTCTGAGAAAACACTAGGTACCTGCCTGACATCTTTCTCTGAAGGGTTTCACTAGTCCTTAAGGATCACATCATTCAGCATTGCTTTCCATTTTTTCAATGTTTTTCCTTGTTGGTAAGAAATAACAGCTGGTGACCAAGCAATTTGAAGCTCATTTTCCTTCATTCCTGGACTATTGAACACCAGTTACAAATCTGTAACCAGGCAGTAACATCCTCTACTTTTATTGTTCTTTCATTTAATCATCTATTCTTTCAACAAACACATATTAAGTTTCTACTATGTGCTAGACACTGGGTGGGGAGGATATGAGTAAGACAAAGTATTTGCCCTCAGAGAGCTCACAGTCTAGTGGGAAAACCAGACCCAATCCAATTAGTGAGTAATGGAATAGATATGAATGTGGTAAAAGGTAACATGAGGTGAGAGAAAGCTTTTTAATTCTGCTTAAGGATGTCAGCAATGCCTTTGACAAAAGGGGGAATTTGAGCTTATGCTCAGAGGATGAGGAGGAGCACCCTACAAGGACAAAAGGAAGTCCCAGGCAGAGAAAACAGCATTTACAAAGGGAGGGAGGCAAAGCAAAGCATGGGATTCTGGGTAACTGGAGGAAGGTGCTTGGACAGAGTCCAAGATGTCCTTAGGAGTCAGGAGAGAGATGATGCTGGGAAAACAGTTAGGAGTCATTCATGATGAGCCTTGAACACTGCTCTCTAGAATCTAGATTTTATCCCGTGAGCAATGGCAAGCCTATGAAGCCCCAGTTTGTACTTTAAAAGATTGCCAAGGCAGCCATGTAAAGACATAATTTGTAATCATGAAAAGTCACGGAGAATTTTAACTCGTCTGACACCAGTGACTGGTTGGCCCATACACATGTGGTGGTTCACATGTGGTATTATTTTGATTTATTTGACAGAAAATCTTAACATTAATGACAATCACAGAATCCCTGAAAAGACAGAGTTGGCTCAATTCTTCCTTAGAGTGTGTTCTACAGAACACTAGCTCTATTGGGGTGTTACTAGGTATTATATAGTGGGGGCGTGGGTAATATTTGTCAATTATATTTTAGGACATGATACTTTAGCTTACCACCCAGAGGGAGTAGAGTGTCCTGATAGGTAACCCAAAGGAGATAAAGCAAAGCAACTGTCCCTATGCTTCTTCAGGAAGCATCAAAGAAGACATAAGGCAGGTAGCTGCAGACACATGGACTAAGAGATTCACAGGTTACTTCTACTGTTGCCATTTTAAGGAAGAGGAAGCCACAATTGAGAGAGATTAACTCAATCAAGATCACATGGCAAGTATGTCTCAGATGGAATTCATAGATGTAACTGTCCAAGTCCAGAGACTACACACATAAGAACTTGCCACCGAAGAAGACATGGTTAGTGTTCACCAGTATTTCCAGTTCCAACTCCCTCCAGGTGCAAGGGAAGATTATACTTCCAACCCCCTATAAGGTTAAAAGTGGCCACTTTACTTGCTTTGGTCAATGAGAAATGAGTGGAAGCAATGTGAGTCATATTCTGGCAGAAGAATCCAAACACTAGTTGCAGCTCTCCATACTCTTTTTCCCTGCTGCAGTGAACTCCAGAGCTCTGTGTGGACATGATGGAATCATAAGAGGGTAGGGCTCTTGTCAGCCTGGTTCCTAAGTGACCAAGGTGAGCTGAGTCTCTCATCAACCTACAGAGTCTAAGCATAAGTAAGAAATAGACCTTTGGTGGGAACCTGGGTGGCTCACTTGGTTAATCATCTGACTCTTGATTTTGGCTCAGGTCATGATCTCAGGGTCATGAGATGGAGCCTCACATAGGGCTCCATGCTGGATGTGTAGCCTGCTTAAGATTCTCTTTCCCTGGGTCCCTCCCTGCCACCTTGCACTCAATCTCTGGTTCTCTCAAAAAACAAACAAACAAACAAACAAAAGGAAATAAAGGAAGGAAGGATAGAAGAAAGACAAAAGGAAGAAAGGAAGAAAGAAACCTTTGTTTTCTGGACTTTTCAACCACTGGGATTTGAAGATGCTATACAAACAAACGTGCATGCACACACACACATATGCCTACACACATATGCACACACACACACATACACACACAGAGCCTATCTTGATGAATATACTGCCTCACCCATTACAATGACCAGGTTCTTGTCTTCTTGCAAGAAGCTTTAGTTCATTACATTGACTAGCTACGCAAACTCAAACAAGTCACTTACCTCTTTGATTCTCTCAGTTTCTTCATTTGTAAGGAAGTTAAAGTACAAATTAAAATTTTCAACAAATATCTACAGAAATTGTGGTAGGTGCCAGGCACCACGCTCAGTGCTCACTGATATTAAAAGCCCCTTCTATATCTAATAGTCTGGGTTGTCCTAACCAGCTGCCTAGGACTGTCTCCAGAGCTTACTGCTGCACACAAAGCTGGGGCCAACCCCTGGCTCTGCCACTCACTAGATGTGAGAGGATGAGCAGGTTATTATTTATTCTCTGTCTCCATTTCCTTATTTAGTAAAACTACAATATAATTTCCCATGTCCTAGGTCTGTTTGGTGGGTTAAATAAAGTGTCCACAGTTAAAACCATTGGTTGTAGAAACAGATCTGGTACTAGTCATGGTGTCACTTCCTACCTGCTGCATGATCTTGAGCATATTACTTAGACACTTTATGCCTCAGTTTCTCCATCTATAGAGAGAATAGTAGTGGTATCTCTATCTTCATTAGATTTATTGAGAAATATTGAACTCTTGACACATAGCGGAACTCAATCAATGTGAATTATTCTTTTTTTTTTAATTTTTTTTATTATTACTTATTTATGATAGTCACAGAGAGAGAGAGAGAGAGGCAGAGACACAGGCAGAGGGAGAAGCAGGCTCCATGCACCGAGAGCCTGATGTGGGATTCGATCCCGGGTCTCCAGGATCGCGCCCTGGGCCAAAGGCAGGCGCCGAACCGCTGCACCACTCAGGGATCCCAATGTGAATTATTCTTAAGAAAGCTGCCTTACAGTTATAAATCTATAACAAATATATTTAATATTTAATAACAAATATACAACATATTAATATATAATGAAGAACATCTATATATCAAAACATAATTATTTATTGAATGAGTATATCGCCCACCTTGAAGACAGGAAATGAGTCTTTTTCCTCCTCACATCTGCAATGCCTGGGAAGTAGACAGGTTAGGTAATTGTTTGAGGGAGGAACTGAATAAATTCCTCACCTTTTTCTATTCTCTTCTCTTCTTTCTAGTCTCCTAAAGAAAACTCCATCTCTGGACTTTAGAAAGTCACATGCTAGGGACCATCCAACTGTCAAAGAAGTTACATGTCACCAGCTTTGAGTGTGACCCTGCCTCATGTCTCCTGGACTGAACAAGTGAAGGGAAGGGCAGAAAGAAGTACCCAGGCTTGCAACATTGCCTAAGTCTCTGGGTTGTGTTTTTCCACAGTCTGAGAGGTTTTGTTTTTGATTTAAAGAAACAAAAGAGTTTCCAAGGAAAACTCATTTTGTTATGGTTCAAAACGATTTAATTTGTGATATTATTTCCTCTGCTGAGCTTTCAACTTTCTAAACTCCTCTGAGGCTGGAATAGCTCCGAGGCTGTGGGTGCTGTTAAGGGTAGAACACATGGCCGCTCTGCAGAGTCTGCCACTAGCTGCAGAGCCTGGAGATGCAGCTCAGAGAAATAAATCACTATCCCCTGGGCTTCTATTCAGGTCCATGTCAGCAGCATCCTTGCAAGTGGACCCTCCCATGTCTATTTAATCATGGAACTTTCCCTGGAGAAAGCATAGGGTCTGTGGCCAGACAGCACAGCTGAGGCCAGGACTGATGAGGTGAGCATCTCTGCATGGTTTTGTAGCCATCAGTCAGGGTGTTGTATCATATCTATGGGATAAATGAGTAGAGTTCCACATAGTGACTGTTTGTCCTCATAATTCGTAGTCACAGATTGCTCCCACTTTTCCTCAAACCTTCACCAGTGTGTTGCACAGTTTGGGAGTGGCAAAAGGATAGATCTTCCTTCGCATCATGGCAATGCCACAGCAATACATTTAAAAGCTATTCCACAAGTGACCTGGGGCTTTCTGAGGCTTTTCTTGAACAGGGAGGAATATTCAACCCAAGTCATGGAATTCACTGATGTGCATTCTCTAAGGTAAGAGGGAGCCACTCCTTCCCTCTGCACCAACACAGTGAGTTGCTGGGCCAACTTACAGCTTTTCCTTACAGCTTGTGAGGTAGCTCAGATGAAGGATGCTATGCTGAAATCAGTTTTGGATCAACACAAGCCTGAACTTTCTAGCATAATTTGTTTTTAATAAACAGAGTCTCCTGTCACTAGAATTTTTTAATTTTTAAAAATATTTTATTTATTCATGAGAGACACAGAGAGAAAGACAGAGACATAGGCAGAGGGAGAAGCAGACTCCCTATGGGGAGCCTGATGCAGGACTCAGTCCTAGGACCTTGGGATCACGACCTGAACCAAAGGCAGACACTCAACCACTGCGCCCCCCAGGTGCCCCATATCACTGAATTATTTAAATAGACTGAATACCAGGCAAAAAAGTTATGGAAGAGATTCAAACAAGCAAGTAAATGTTGTTATTAGATGATCTTAGTTACCTTCAATCCTATGGTGTGATGACTGAATTAAAACATCTTCCTTTAACCAATGCTAAGAGCCTGGTATGTGCACCATACTGCTTATAGTACCATGAGACATGCAGAAACAAATGAAGTCTCAATCCTGGTACTTAACCTTAGTCAGGAAATAAAACACCTCATTAGGCTAATTTCCAAAACTTAAAATAATCAGCGCTTAAATGCTCAAATATGCTACATGTCTTTCATAAGTCATGGAGGGGGCAGGTTAATCTAGGTTAACAGAGATTCAACTTTGTGGAGTGTCACAGGTCACAGCAATGGCAGGAAGAGGGAGAATCCTGTACTGACCCTTCCTCACCTTCTGCCTGAATGTGTCGCTTGTGTCAAATTTTCTTGACCTGATTGGCTAAAACAAGTTACATGGCATGACTGACTTCAAGAGGTGGGAAGTATGATCCTACTGTGCCCACAATATGGAGAACCGGAAATACTGAAGAGCAGGACTAATGTCTGTCACAAATGTACTAAATATGAATAGAAATATATCACAAATACATGCAAAACTGGACAACAATCTAAGACAATATTAATCAAGGCCTAAATGAAGAAAGTGCTAAATGAATGTTTGATGAATTAATGAATGAATGAGAAATCCATGTGAGTTGAATAATAAGGGAAGATTTTGCGACAGAGGTAGGACATGAACACACCATTAAAAGTGGGGAGGTGAGTAGGTATGGGGTGCAGAGAGGAACATAGCATCTCAACAGGGAGAAAACAGGGGCACCTGCATGGCTCAGTGCTTGAGCATCTGCCTTTGGCTCAGGTCGTGATTCTGGGGTCCTGGGACGGAGTCCACATTGGGCTTCCTGCAGGGAGCCTGCTTCTCCCTCTGCCTGTGGCTCTGCCTCTCTCTGTGTGTCTCTCATGAATAAATAAATAGAATCTTAAAAAAAAAAAAAGAGGGAGAAAACAACAGAGAAACATGGGAAGAGAACTAAAATTTATATATCACCTATTATGTCCCAAGTACTTTGTAGGAAGGTTTACATTTTATGCTCCCCATTTTATAGAGAAGACTGGATCTCAGACAGATCTTGAGGCTTGTTCTCCCAAAAACATACCTCCAATAATTAATTACAGAACTGGCCCTCTGATGCAAGTGTCCTCGGTCCCAAAACCTGTGAAATTTTTTATTCCACGCCAAGAAAGCAATAAACACTATGTTTTTCCAGGACCACAAGGAGACGGGGTTGTCTAAAACAGCCCTGGAAAATAACAGAAGATAAAGTTGATGAAGCATTTTGGTGGTGGGCCGAGTTTGGAACTCAGATAACCAATGGGGAATCACTGAAGTTCAGGCTAAGTATATTTAACACACTTTTGAAGCACCTACTCCTATAACATTATGGGAGGTATAAATATTGTAAAAGATTCCCTGCCTTCCAGGAGCTTACAAAACCTTAGAAAATAAGAGTTACTCTGTAATACAGGCAGAATCTAATGTTTCTGAGCAGAACCAGAGCACAAAGTATAAAGATGGGAAGCACCCTGTAAATGTGAGTGTTCCCGATGTTCTCAGGCAGGTGATTAGGATAATGACCCCTTGAGTGTAACTGCCTCCCCGAGCTGCAATAGGACCCAATATGAGAACAAACTGGAATATCCCACCAAACTCTTTGTGACGTCACCAAGGAGTAGCTCACTTGTTCCCTCAAACACAGTTCTCTTGTCTACCACAGGTAGGGCCCACCTGGTCCTTCTTTCCTGCATTAGCTCTTGACAGTGAATGAATTCCAGGAGTTGGATGACTTGACTCATTAATAATAATAATAATAATAATAACAAAAATAACCCAACATTTATGGAAGACCAAAATATGGGTCAATCAGGCATATTATTTCATTTATGATGAGAAACCTGAAGTTCAGAGATTATGCATCTCACCCAAGATTACACAGCTGGCAAACATCAGAGCTTAGATTCAACCCAGAGCTTTCATACTCCACAGTACTATCTGGAGACCAAGGACCATGTCTTACAGAACTTTGACTCTTTAGCACAGAACATGAGGCCTGGAACAGAAAAAAAAATCACTTATTGAAATGATTGAAAGAATTTAAAAATCAGACAGCTGAAGTCACATTTCTGTGGTGGCAAATTTGCTTTTTTTTTTTTAAGAGTGAGGAATGCATGTTAATGATTCAGGAGAAATAAGGTGGCAAGAAGGGGATCTAGGATTGATGGTAGGCATCAAAGGCCAGAAAGAGGAGATGGGATTGCTGAGATCAGTAGTGAGCAGGGCAGTAGCCCTCTGAGGAGCAGAAAGGGGAATGTGGATGGAGATGCAGTGGTGGGATGACAGCCTGGATTGTGGTGGTGACAATGAGTTGAAAACACCAGGTGTCACAGAGGTGAAATCAGGATGGTTTGCTAGGAAGTTGGATATGGGTGATGAAGAAGGAAGGCTGAAGATGACTCCAAGTTTTCCAGGTAATGGGAATTTGATAAGAAACTTCTTGCTGTTGCAATATTCTAGGGGGTGCATTTGACCACTAAGACTCATAGAGTCTCAGATAAGGATTGTCCACTGCAAGCTCTCTATTCACTTTGATAATCAATTCTTGTTGTGCAGAGAGCTGGGAGCAAAGAAACTGAAGTAACAGACACAGTTCTTTAACTTAAAGGAAAAACTTTCTGAGAGAAGGAACCAGATAATTTGAGGTCTGTGTTGAAGACCCTTATGAGATGCTAGTGCATACTCAGCATTCAGGTGGATGATCTCCTCTAGAATAAAGACAGACTTGCAAGCTCTAAGAGAAGGATGCATGTCCAGCCTAAAACCAAGGACTATTATCCCAACATTCTGAAGAAATGAAACTCATGAGGGAAGAATCCTGACAGAGTGACAGAGAAGGAAGAACGGTTGCATCATGTTGCAATTTTTAAAGACATGTAAAGAAATGGCTATATATGGCTGGTTAACCAAACCCAATCTTTCTTCTATAACTCCTGTCCTTCAAGCAAGGGATACAGCAGGAAGCCTTGAGGGTTAAGACGGTGAGTCTTACATCCAATTTCCTTCCCTTTACATAATTTTCACTACATAGAAAACATCGCCATTAATGACGTTCATGAGGATCAGATAAATAATGCTATAATTTCTTCAGATGAGTAGTTATTACAAGAAAAAGAAGGTTCACATTCTTCCTTCTCACAACCCCAAATGAAAGACACTTTACCCCTTTCTATCAATGCTTTCTTTTTAATAACCATGTACTAGAGGTTTAAAAAAATAAGACTCTGTTAGGGCTCCATTTGGAAGACTTGGCAAGCAAAGTAGTCCTTGCAGAATTCCTTTTGTTCCATGCTGGTAAACAGGGTACCCTGGTTAATTCTTTACGTCTAACGTATTGGGATTTGTGTTCACAAATCTGCCTCCTCCACAAGCATAAGCTGTCCCTTGTAGTTAGGTACTGCACACGTAGAAGATGCCCATAAAAGAGCTCAAAACATGAATGCCGAATGAGAGTCTATATCAACTCATCTGATGAGCATGAATTAACCACAGTTACTCAATGAAGTTGTCTGAACTCTTACTACTTTCTATTCTTGCTCAAAGCCAAGTGAGAGATACACATGTCCTTCTGCCAGCAAGTTCATACCAAGCTCCTCCTTGATACTCTCTAATTTGCCTCCTGAGGATCAGAGGCCAAGTAGAGCAGTTGCATTAACCATGCCACTTGGAGATTTATGTAGCAGACTCGGGAACTACCTCTGTCTGTAATCGTGTTTCCTAAGAAGCTTCCATCATATGAGTCGCTCTACAAAAGAAAAAAAAAAGTTGCATTGGCATGTGAGACATTGGCGCGTAAGGGGGTGAACATGGCTTGTCTCCACCCTGGCCGTGGCCAGACCCGTTTATCTGTGAATTGCCTTACAATGAACCTCAAGTCACTTTGTGCAGGTAAAACAATTTCCTGATTTGATTCAAAGCTTCCTGAAGACCCGGATCCTACTTTTCTGTCTAACTCTATTATCACTCAGACACAGAAGCCTTATCAAGTCCATTTAAATCTACCCTGAAATGAAAGAAGGCTGGAGAAAGGTCCTCCAGGAATGGAAACGAAGGGTTTTAGAGGGCCTTCCTCCTTTGCTGTAGAATCCGTTCTCTGTGGCCCCAGATTTCAATCACATTAAAGTTCTTCCAATCATCTTCAAGAAAAAGTTATGGTCAGGCCATGAGTTAAAACTGGTCTTTATCCAAATACAGAATATTTTTAAATATTCAGTCCAAATGGACTGCCACAGTACTTGAAAACAGTCCTTCATTTTAAAAAGCAGCTTCAGACAGCCTGTTTAGATTTCAAAAACATCTGTGCCTATAATGCTTGGAAACTCACACTCGGGAGCATAGACACCATCTCCAGTAGGTTCTGCTGCCAAGCTGTTTAGGAAATAACTAAAGGAGAAGAATAAAACAAACTCTCCAAACAAGAACTGCCTTCTACAGTGCATACACTTGCTTCATTTCTCTTTTATCTTTTCCAAAATTGGCTCTGTCTCTAAGGCATTGTCCATGATGTGAAAGAGGTTACAGGCCAATAGGCTGAGACTAGTGGTGGGCAGTGGCCCCTTCACTGCCATCTTCCCAGAAATAATAGACCAAGTCCCAAATGTCCTCTTGCTATTCTCTGCAGACAGAGACTCGTGAATTTTTTTTTTCTTCAAAGAAATTTCTCCCAAACCTACCAGACTCTGCTCCCAGAATGGCAATTCTCAGAGTAGGCAAGAAATGCAGTGATCATCCAATGGGACACTCCTCCCCATGCAAGAATTTCCCTGTGGTACAAGGCGCTTAGGGGGTCGTCTTCCCTCTGACAGGTGTTTGCTACCTCAAGGGGCAGTCCAGACCTCTTTATTAGCTCATCTCCATATTCCACTCTCAATTGCTTCTTGTAACTCAAACCATCAGACCTGTTCTACCCTGTGAAGCCTCAAAGGATACATCAAATCCCTCTTTCTCATGGCAGACAGTCAAATATGTTGAAACAGTTGTCAAGCTTCCTCCGGGTCTTCCCTTCTTTGGGCTAAATAGTCCTGGTTTCCTGAAACTGGCGATGGGATTGTCAAGCTCTTCCCCATTCAGGCAGCGCCCGTTGGACATGCTCTTGATGGAAGATGTCTTGCAGGCAGGCTGGGTGCTCCCAGATCAGAATAAAATCCTCTGAACGTGTTCTGCTGGGTACATAGGAGTCTGGAATCGCAATCTTCCTTATCTTTTGTTCTTGAAAGAGACAACACCATCATAGCATTCTGTAGTTTATCTGGGTTTTGTTCTGGCAGTAACAGGCTTTTAAGTCACCCTTTCCTCATCCTGGACTCTGTTGAGCACAGAACCTTGACCTTTACCTCTGAAAGTTTTATTTTCACAGTTTAAAGGTTATTTAGTCTATTGAACTTGTTTTAAATTGTCATCTAACACTGCATCTACCCTCCTAGTTTTATGAGTAAGCTGACTTCTCTTTTTTTAAGATTTTATTTATTTATTCATGAGAGACACAGAGAAAGAGAGAGAGAGGCAGAGACACAGGCAGAGGGAGAAGCAGGCTCCATGCAGGGAGCGTGGCGCGGGTCTTCATCCAGGTCTCCAGGACACGCCCGGGGCGGTAGGAGACACTAAACGCCTGAGCCACCCAGGCTGCCCTGACTTCTCTATCTTAATCCAAGCCCAAGATTAAAATATATATATATATATATATATATATATATATATATATATATATATATACATACAATAGACAGGCCAGGACAGAATATACAGCAGTTAACAACATTTACTGAGTGTTTACCATGTGCCAGGCTCTGTTCTAAACACTTTTCAGGGTGCCTGGGTGGCTCAGTCAGTTAAGCATCTGCCTTCGGCTCAGGTCATGATCCCAGAATCCTGGGATCAGGTCTCGCATCAGGCTCCCCACTTCTTCTGCCCCTTCCCCATGCTCATGCTCTCTCTTTCTCTCAAATAAATAAATACAATGTTTAAAAAACAAACACTTTTCATGAGTTAGCACATTTAATCCTCTCATCAATCCTCATATATAGGTGCAATCAGTATCCCCACTTCACTGATGAGGACGCTGAGGTATAGAGAGTTTAAGTACCTTGCAAAGGTCCCTCAGCTAAGATTTGAGGCCAGGAAGTCTGGCTGTAGAGCTTGTGGTCTTACCCGCTGCTCTGCACCATCCCTGCTAGAGGATATCAAGAGGCTTCCCTCCACTTTGACATCATTAAACCAACAATCAATTCTCTTTAGGAACAATTGAGTCAACCAGCTAGAAGTCAAACTAAATATCATTTGACCTATTTTCATCCATCCTTTCCCTAAGAATATTAGAAAGAACTCTGTCAAATGCTTTCCTTAAGTCAAAATATACTGTTTATAGCATTCCCTTGATCTTCAAGGTCAATAAAACCATCAGAGAAAATGATTTACTTTGGAATGATTGCTCTTAAAGGATCTATGCTGGCTCCAATGCTTGCCTGCCCTCCTTCTGGCCCTCTAAGTGAGCCTGGCTCCCCTACACCACTTACCCAGCTGCTCACGGTCATCACACAGGGCTATTCTTGCTTCTTCTAGTTCAGTCCAGCCCAGTCTTATTCCCAAAACCTCCCCTGCCTAGTCTAATTCCTTGACATTCTAGCCCCATCTCTGATCCTTTTCACACGATGTATCTATAAGTGTGTTTCATGGAACACGCCTTCTGCCAGTAATGTTTTTTTTTTTTTTTTCTGTTTTAAGGAGTGATTCTTGGGCTTAAAAACTAGATTAGTTCATTTACTGTGGAGCTCTTAATATGCTAATGTACATTGTGAAGCTTTAGTTAGAGTAGTATTCTATGTAGAATTTCACATTCGTTGACCAGGGAGTCTGCGCTGGGCATGCATAAGCACACACACACACACACACACACACACACACACATACACACACATACACGTGTAAGTATATTGAGGTATATTGTGTAATAGGGTATATTTGGGCACCAATTAACTATTTGTTTGTCTAAATGTTCACAAATCAGGACACCTGACTGACTCAATCCTGAGGTCAAGCCCCACGTTGGGTGCAGAGATTACTTAAAATAATAAAGTAAATGGTCACAAATCATGTGTTTATTATGCATTCTAGAATTCTCTCAAGGATGCATAGAAATCTAACCAGTTGGTCAAGGCCAGAATCTACCTTTTCTGAATTTTTCTTAAAAACAATATTTATGTGTCTCCATTTGAGTGAAGAGATTCTATATGCCTTTGCTTAAATTCCCTAGGATGAATGGTCTCTGGGCTTGGAAATTGGAACTGAAAGCAACTAGTTCTTACCTAAATTGGGCCTTAATTTCCCCTTAGCCATCTCTATGCTCCCCTTTGTAGACTGATAATATTTTCTTGCTTTTATACCACTTTCAAGCCTTGCTCAAATTTCATGTTCTCAAGGACTTACAGTTTTTTGACCACCTTATTTTAAATTCCAACATTCTCCCAATACTCTCTGCCTTGCTTTCCTTCATTATGTTTCTCACTAGATCTCGATGCCTTCAAATACAGCTATTTCCTTGCTTTGTTCATTGGCTGTGTCTTTATAATAAGATACTGTTGTATCTCTAGCACCTATACTAATACATGTCATGGAGGAAGTTCCTAATACATATTGTTGAATGAATAGAGAAGGTAAAAGTAGCAATCATTTAAAAACTATATATACTGGGTGCCTTCCATTTGTCAGGCATTCCACAGAAGGGGCTTGAATGACACTTCCTCAGGGAAGGACTCCCATTACATTCTCTCACTGCCTTCTTTGCTTTGCTTTCATAGCACCTACCATATTTTATAATTACATGTATTTGTGTGATTATGTCATTTCACCTCTCTTATTGATTCATATGGACAAATATCTGGTCTATTGTATCACTTCCCTCCCTGCTGCCCCACCAGTGCCTAACCAAGTAGGCACACAATACTCCACACATTGAAATTCTAATTTCAATTTGAAGTTCCATTTGGTTCTTTTTGAGTTCTTTTCAGTCAGTCTTTATAATTCCCTTCCCTTTTGTAACATTTTAAATGCCATCTTTTTTAAGTTTGTTGACATAGTTTACATCCTATTTTTGACAATTTCAATATCTTCAAGTTTTGACTTTCTGTTTCTGTTCTGCAATTTATTGTGTCTTCTGATTCTAGCACCTAGTACTCTGTGTGTGTGTGTGTGTGTGTGTCTTCCTGTGTGTGTGTGTGTGTGTGTGTGTGTGTGTGAGTGCATAGTCCTTGGAAATTTATCTATAGGAATTTTGGGATCCTGAAACTTAAAAATATTCTCACAGACAGGTTTTCATTTAATTCTTCCAGATACCTGGGGAACAACAAATCCTGAGATCTCTTTAAAATAAGTATTTACATTGGAGGTTGGTTTTTAAATCTTCAAGTGGTTGTAAATTTTGGTCCTAGGTAACCCAAGGTAAGCTTGGGGTTTGGAATTCTTGTAGAAGACTTTTATCTTATTTTCCTCCACCCAATTCAAAGGCATGATGTGCAAGGATTCCTACTATTTATTTCTCTAGTGTGGCACTTTTTCCCTAGTTTACCCCTGAAGATGCTGTTTTTCAGTGATGCCAGCTTTCAGCAGGAGTCTCAAATCTGACTAACCTTCCACCCAACATAGGCTCTGTTTTCTGCCCAGTTAAATACTAAGCTCTAAGGATCCGCATAAACCCTGGGGCAAATTTTGGCCAGAACCTTCTTGTCATTTCCAGACGTTAAATATTTCTTTTATTTTTCCATCAACTCAGCAAAGCATTTAAATAAATTATCCAGCATCTTTAGGTGTTCTTCACTTGGCGAGTTTCTCCAGTCTCTTCCACGTCATGAAAAACTGAAGCCCTCTTCCTCTGAGTGTTCACACTCTTGTTAAATTTTCTTTGTTCTACAGTGTTTTTTGTTTGTTTGTTTGTTTGTTTTTGGTTTTTTGTTTGTTTGTTTGTTTTTAGATTGTCTCCATGAACAGGGTTCTTCTTCATTCATCCTCAGATAAGGCAGGACCTATATAGTCTGAATCCCTGTGAACAACAGGGTGTATGAACTGTTCTTGGCTGCATTCCCAGGCTAAAGGATGGCTCTTCTCAGTTCTATAGATAAAGGGCAGGTTGATATTCATGGCTCAAGTTGCTACAATATATACTTCAGTTATTTCAGTTTCTGTGGTATTTTCTCCTATACTTACTGTTCCAGGCTCTAATACTTTAAACAAATGTGGCTAAAGAAAATCTATAGTTTCCAGCACGTGTTGTTATCAATATTGTTTTTCTCTCTGACATTGTGATTTCACTGTTTTCCTCACCTATATTACTCAGGAGAATACCTATTTAAATGCAGTGCCCCCCCCCCCACCGTTTCTCCAATAGCCTTCCATTCTCTTACCGACTTCCTGCATGTCCATTTTTGCTCCTGCAATTGTTTTCCAGATGTTCAGTAGCTTTTCCCAGTACATTCACTGATATATTTTCATAACTGATGAGACTATATCTGTCTTTCTATGAAAGATGGCTAAGTAGTAGGAGAACAGTTTTCAGGAAACCCTTAAGTGCTCTACCCTGGGCCCTAAAAGAATATTTCCCTACTTTTTTTGGTTTGTGAAAATCCTTAGCCTCTAATCACTGAAGCAGATATCAAGGATTGTGAAGTGACTTTTCTTTCCACCAGTTGTTCTGTCTCATGAAGTTAAACAAAGCTTGAATATGACATGAAAAGAAACCTGCACAGGATTTATTCCCCCAAGTTAATTCTTTCTCTCTTATACCTAAGAGATTCTTCTTAGATTCTAGCATCAGGTTGTCCGTCATTTTTAGTTTAGTTTAGTTTAGTTTCATTGGTTTTTGTCTTTTTTGCTGGTCCTTCAGGGGTATTTATGTCTTTGGGATATTTTGAGAAGCTGTATTGGGAACCTCAGGCCATCTGCCATTTTCAACAAGGCCTCCCTCGGCCTTGACCAGTTACATGAAAATATGATACTTTTACCCAGAGTTCTTGTTTGTCCACATCCCTGATAAGTTGGTAGATGTTTCCAGAGGAGGCTAGCACCCTGACAGCTGGCTTTCCCAGTGTGCTGAGGGATTCTGCATATTTGGAACCAGACTTAAGAGTGGTGATGGTTTCATGCTGGTTTCTTACAACAATGCATACCAATTGATGGGAGGGAAAAATCAACTCAACTGTTCAAGCTAAGTCTGTGGTCTCAGGAAAATAATTATATAGCACAATCTCTTCCTCCCACTGACCTCAGTCTCCAGCCCAACATGGAGCCCAGTGTTCAAAGCTTCCTTTGTCTAAGGCTTAGGTTTCCTCCCAATGACAGTCCTTCCTCTATTGTCTTCCTCTATAGTCTTCCTCTATTGTCTGTCCTTGAATATCTTAGCAGTTTTCACAATTGCAGAGGTCTCTCATACAATTGCTGGTTTATGGGGCAAGGTGAGAACAGAGAAACACCTGAAGATTGGGCATCCTGGCCCCTGGGTGGATCAAGGTTCCTTTTGCTGTCAAAATTAAATCCAGCCAGCTCTTCCTCAACCTTCTGAGACATCAGGCAAATTAAGGATTTCTCATGTGCATTTCTCAATATTCCTGTTATTCAGAGAATGAGTATATTGCCTCTGGGCCAGAGCCACTCCACCTTGTAGGTGGCATTGCAGGCATCCAGAAACCTCATACTGATTAATACTGTCTGCCAAGCATATGCATGTAAAGAACCCTACTCATATTATTAATGAGTGAACTCTCACTCACTAACTGAATGACTATGGAAGCATCTGGGCTTGGGAGTTCTCAAGATTGTACTCAATGCAGCACTCTTAAATAATTTTGCCAGCAATCTTATTTAGAGATGGTGGATATGTGCCAGTTTTCGGAAAGACTTCAGTGTTGGGCAAAAGGGCTCTGCCACTGGACCTGCTTATTCAGACTCACAGATGATACAAAGCGAGGAGGAGCCACTAACAGGTAGGGTGACAAATTAAGTAAGATTCAAGGCACAGACAAGAACAATGGCCTGGAACAAACAGAAAGGGGAGAAGGAGAAATTTTTACCTAATTGTAAAGTTATCTGCATTTAGGTTAAGATATTAATTGCTTAATATACTAGTCCAAGTATAGGTAAGTATAGGCAAGTCTAAGTATAGTCCAAGTAAGACCTAACTTGATAGCAATTTCTATGGACAAGTCTTGAGGGTTTAATCTATTAGACATTAAATATTAAATAACCATACAATCTGATTTTTAGAAACAAAACTGTAATGCTATCAGCCCAAATTCAGACCAAGGGAGATTTTAACCTCCTGTCCTCCATAGTGTTAGAACCCTCCTGGGGTAGTACTCAGGTGAGACATTCAGAGAACATTGGAAAATGTGGGCAACCTTAGAGAAGAGCAGCCTGTATTGCAAAGGATCTAGAAACTGTCACAGGGGAAATGATCAGATAAACCAAGTTCTAGAGGCTGGAAAAACAGAAAATTGTTGTCTTCAAATATTTAAAGTTCTATCAAATGAAGGAGAGAGCAGATTGCTTGCTCTATTTCACGGAACTCAGGCCAAAGATCTGGGGAGGTAGACTTATTTCAACTTATAAAAGAATGTCTTGCCAACTCCACTCCGCCACAATGGAATGGGCTACCTCATAAAGTACTGAGCACTTTGCCATTGGAATCAAAAGAGTCTGGATAACCATCTATCAAGAAGTTATCAAAACAATTTTGGGGGATGGGATGGATATAGAAGTTGGACAAAGTGACCTCCAACCTTGGGAAGCTATGTTTTTAAAATTATTTCCCACTAAGATTTCAATGACTAATCCAATATTGTACAAAATCATTTGATTTTGACAAATGCCACCTCACCAGGCATTATCACACCAATTATCATAGGATTTGGAAGATAAAATTTTGGTCTAGGGTAGGACAAGGAGGGTCTTCTTAATGTGATTTCACTTGGGCAACTTCAGTTTGTAAAAGACCTGCTTAAGTTTTCACGCTTGACTGTATTCAGCATCTTTGTTAAGATATTGGTGAGAAGAAGTGAAGAAAGGGAGGAAGGGAGGAAACTGTATTCTATGAAGCTTAATCACACACATTCACATATATTATTTAGTCTTTGAGATGACCCAGGGCAGTAGGGAGCTTTATGCCCATTTTACAAATGAGGAGACTGACACTTAGGGAAGATGAGAGCCCACAGTCACACAACAGAGAAGTGAAGATGGCAACATAGTGACAGAGACAGAAAAGAGGACAAATGGGCTTCCTTAAATTCTTCCTTGTGGAATTCCAGATCCCTGAGATGGAAAGAGCTTTAGAGGTTCTCTGTTCCAAACACCCATCAGCTATATGAGGCCCTCCTTAGCCTTGGAGAATTACGTATGTGCATTTGAACTGAAGGTCAACTTAAAAGAAGGAAACTGACTATTAAGACCTATCGGCTCCAACATCTCTCTTCTCCAACCCCCTCTGCCTAGACACCCAGTGCAGGTTAATAGGTACCCGGGGCTGGGGGCAGGGACCCCAGCAGCCTGCCCACACAGTATCCTTGTTCTCACCATTGGCCTCTAGTCTGAAGGAGTCTCGGCAAATCTAGTCCTTGCCAGTGTATCCAGGCACCCAGGGAGCTGTCTCTGTTCCAAATCACCCCACAGGCCTGCACCCCAGGGAGCAAGGCTCAATGGGAAAGAATGTATTCCTAACATCCATGTCCTTGATTCCATGTCTTTCTCTGAATTTCCTCATTAGACTATGGATGCTTCTACACTGCCTCAGCGGGGAAGCCCCACAATGCAAATTTTCCCTGCCCCATAACTCCCTCTTATTCCCGCAGGCAGGCCTGGGTACAGTCCAGCCTCAGAGCCAGTACAAGCACCATAAATTGTCAGCCTCCTGGTATGATTCACTGGCCTCTCATTTCCCAGCCAGTGACATATCTTGGCTCAAAAATGAATTTTAATCTTCATTAAATCTTTGAAGAGGAGCCCAGGAGATCTGAATGGCATGAGAAAGAAAAAAAGAGAGAGGGGGGAAGGAGAAAGAGATATATCTCGGTCTCAGGTATCCTTCAGAGCAGAGATCAAGAGCAAGTTGGGTTACGGGTGCCTGGGTGGCTCGGTTGGTTGAGCCAACTCTTGGTTTCAGTTCAGATCATGATCTCAGGGTCATGAGATCCAGCCCCACCTGGGGCTCCACACTCAGCAAGGAGTTTACTTGAGATTCTCTCTCTCCTCTCTATGTCCTTCTCCCATTCTCTCACTCTAAAATAAATAAATAAATCTTTTTTTTTTTTTTTTTTTAAGGAGCAGATTGAGCTAGTTCTCTGAATTCTTTATTTTTTTTATTGGAGTTCAATTTGCCAACATATAGCATAACACCCAGTGCTCATCCCATCAAGTGCCTCCCTCAGTACCCATCACCCAGTCACCCCCACCCCCCGCCCACCTCCCTTTCCACCCCTTGTTCATTTCCCAGAGTTAGGAGTCTCTCATGTTCTGTCTCCCTTTCTGATATTTCCCACTCATTTTTTTCTCCTTTTCCCTTTATTCCCTTTCACTATTTTTTTTCCTTTCACTATTTTTTATATTCCCCAAATGAATGAGACCATAAATAGGAGAAGGACAAACATTATATGGTCTCATTCATTTGGGGAATATAAAAAATAGTTCTCTGAATTCTAAAACAAGAAGCTCTGTGAGGTCTTGGAAAACAGTGGCAATGCAATTTTCTCAGCTTCCACCACACTGTGCAATGATCTGAGAAGAATATAAATGTGTGTAAAGTATTGCCCCTGCCCATAGAAGGCTCATGCCTCCTGGTAGAGCCTCCTTGGCTCCTCTAGATCACAGTGGCCCCTTCCACTGTGACCCCATAGCACTCTGCCTGTCCCTCTTCTCATTGAGTCTCATGCTGTGAGTAGGTCACTGCTCATGTCCCTTGCTACAGTAGAAGCTCACCAAACCCAAGAACCAGGTTTTTATCATCTTCATACCCACAAAGCAGCTAGCATAGTGCCTGCCATTTAATAAATACTCAATAAAATGTGAAATGAATTCAGTCTTATTGGGGAGATAAAAGCTATATAGGCAACAATGAAAAGTGCATGTGAGGCAATGCAAGTGTGGCATACAGGGGGAGAACCCCAGGTGGTGACTCAGCCCACTTGGCTCTGATCTCAGCTAAGCCATTAACAGCTGTGTAAACTTGGACAGGTTGCTTCCTCTCTCTGGACCTTGCCAATCCAGGCACCTAAGCTTCCATGTCTGTCAAATTAAGGCCAGTAAAGGATTTTTGGATACTCTCCCAAAAAGATATCCAGAGATACAAGAGATTCCTACAGGTCACAAAGGTGAACATACTGCCTTCCGGTAGTTCCACTCTGAACTATTCCCTTTGGAGGTAGGGTATCCCCTCAGGATTATGTCTCCTGGTTCCTTTGCCACCAGGAACTAAAGGGCCTCAGGTGGAGGAAATCTCTTGGCAAAGATCTGCCCCTATGGGCTTGAGAGACGTATGGAGAGAACTCCATACCACACCTCCAGTGTCTTGCTTAAGAAAGAAAGCATGTTTTCTGGTCTCTAGTCTCAAGTAAATTTTTCCACCATTTTGAAAATTAAAACATCTGCCCATCCCACGTTTGGAAGTACTTAAGATTCTATAATCACATCTGCAATTGTACTCATCCCCTGGGGCACCACTCATTTGCCTCTGGGATTATGGCTGATTGGGCCACGTTGAATGTTCTCTTACCAGCTCTTCACTTGTCTGAGACCTCAGGCTCTGCTGTGACTGATTGTTCTTACAGAAAAAAAAATGGAGGAAATGAACAAATGATCAAAAATGGAAAATGAGTTGTTCTGGGTTTTTTCTATCATCCATTAACATTTCACCAACTGTCCGGAGAAGTGAGCCTGCAACCCCTTTGATCTTTCTTTTGTTCTGATTATAGTCTTAAAAGCAGATTTTTTGTTCATGTTCTCAGCACTGCTTGAGAGCTTCATGTCCTTTAGCAATTCCAGAACTCTGACACTCTTCTCACAATTCTCTGCAGTCAGCCTTAAAAATAAAGAAGCCAGTTATGTTATCAGCAAATTGAGTTTATTCAGGAAGAGCAAAGAATTTGTAATTTGGGACAAGCAAACTATGGTGAATCTTTGCAAGTCTGAAGACACAAAGAGAAAGTCACCTCTAAGATCTTAGGAGGAACTTAAGGAGGGTTGTTTTAAACAAAAGTTCATTGGGAAAGAACAAGTTCAAGGTTGCGGTGCAAGCAGTGGTTACTATTTTGTTGCTGGGCAGGAAGGGATCTCTTAAAGGTGGGAGGTGAAACTCTGACGTGAAAAATGTCCATCCTTGTCAAGATAATCCTGATCTTCCTCCTTTCTGTGGTTCCACATGCTGCCATAAGTGGGACCTGCATGACAGCTCCCCCTTCAAGGGCTTCTCGACTCCATCTGAACCGAGGTTTCTTTTATTTATTTCCTGACTGCTAACCTTGGTTTAGTCACTTCCTCCCATGTCTCTGGGATGTGCTCTTGGAAAGCTGAACTCAAGGAGAGCTCCGAAGGCAACTACATTATTTTAAAAGTTGTTTCCATTTTTCTTCCTCAGCAGATTCCTTTGCAATTGAATAGTCCCAAATGTATTATCTGAGACTTTCTCCAACTTTTACCTCTGCTTCCACCTTTCAGAGGCCAGAATTTACATCTGATTTTGTATGACATTAGTTTCCTTAAATCTAGGGAAGTTACCAGGGCTGCCATCCTTGGCTACTGCTGTCTAGGACTTTTCCTCCCAATTTTTCTGTCATCTCCTTTTCTTCAAAATCAGCTGTTTCATATTTCTCACCTTTCAGTCCAAAGACTGTGAAAACTCCCAAATTCAAAACAGTTGCAGTCTCCAGAGAGAGAGGGCCACAGAACTGAGGTTGGGGGACAAAGGAGCCTCACTCCATCCAAAAATGGTTTACTTCTGGGACGCCTGGATGGCTCAGTGAGCATCTGCCCTCAGCTTAGGTCATGATCCTGGGGTCCCAGGATCCAGTCCTGCATCGGGCTCCTTGCATGAAGCCTGCTTCTCCCTCTGCTTGTGTCTCTGCCTCTCTCTGTGTGTCTCTCACAGATAAGTAAATAAAATCTAGAAGGAAAGAAAGAAAGAAAGAAAGAAAGAAAGAAAGAAAGAAAGAAAGAAAGAAAGAAGAAAGAAAGAAAGAAGGAAGGAAGGAAGGAAGGAAGGAAGGAAGGAAGGAAGGAAGGAAAAGAGAAAACATCTTTTAAAAATGGTTTACTTCTCCAAAGAAAATCTAGAGCACATATCTCGAAGCTGTAATATTTGTTAATTCTAGAGGTTAGTTAGTACATTCACTTCTATTAGATTGTGTTGAGTACTTTTCCATATTTTTCTTCAAAATAAAATAGACTGTTTAAAAAAATCAAGTGCAGAATGACAAGTCCCTTCACTGCTTCTTCCACTTTCTAAGAGAGAAAGGTATGAAGCAGTACCAGAATTTATCAGATGTTCTGCTCCTTCTGCTGACATTTCAGCTTCACCTTTTGGGGCAGGCTTTCACACCTGCTGTCTATACAGATAGCTCCAAAGGCACTGCTTCTATCTCTGCTCTTTCTCTCCCTGCTGAGGATCTCTCCCTCATTCATGCTGTCCTTGGCACTTATTTTCATCTTTGTCTTCCTTCTCAGAATACATTCCCTTCTGACCTCTATGTTTATTCCTTGTACCTTGCCTAGGAGTCCAGAAGTCATTTATTCTTGCTAATATGTTGGAGCATCATGATGTATGACTTTGATTCTTTGCCTTTTCCTCCTAAAAGATGCATTGTACTTAAAGCCCACATCAGTGGTGACCACCTTCTCTTGGTGAGCTGAGAACAGATTTATAAGAAAATCTGTCCTAAACCACAGACTGTTGTCTGGAAAAGGTGACATGGGATCCCTGGACACCCAGAAATGCCCTCCCCAACTCCAAGGAAAAGACACAAAGACCAACCCAACCACCCTTAGATTTTCCCAATGTCAATACTGTGTAGGACACAAAATAAAATAGAAGTCATTAAAAATCAAGATAAGAACTACATTAACAAAATTTATAAAGGAAGTTTTAAGTGCAAGATGTACAGCAAATGTGATGTCATTGAACAACAAACACTCAGCCTACTTCAGCAACTGAGGAGGGAGGGTTTCATAGTAGGCAGAAAGTAACCATAAGTGATGGGGGAAGACAAAGGTGGCATCATTCAGTCCTGAGTTGTTCTGTCTTATGGAACCTTATAAATCTTCCTTAACTCCCACAGGGCCATAAAGAGCAGGTATTGAATAACATCATCAAAGCAACAGAAAAGACAGTGAAGTAAAGTCCCTCTTTCTTTAGGTTCAGCATTACACAAATACATACAATAAACAGCAGGAGCAGAGTGAAGACTGCAGTAATAAAGGGGATGGTAATTCTGTACCTTAACCTAATCACAGGCAGAGAATCATAGGAGCCCATTTCCCATACTAAGTATAAACCTCCCGCAGTAGTCAAAGGAAGTGACTGATGTATATGTGCTGTCCTGAATCAATTTGACACTCAGAAAAGAACAATAAAGATAGAGGTCCAAAACCAGAATCCATGCTCCTTAATCATTCCGGGCTCAGTATTTCACTAGTGCTCCACGGAACAAGGTTTTTTTGTAGTAAGCACCAGAACCAAAACTGTATGTTCTGTTTTGTTGTTCTTGTAGTTTTGTTTTGTTTTAGGTTTTATTTATTTATCCATGAGAGACACAAAGAGAGAGAGAGGCAGAAGCACAGGCAGAGGGAGAAACAGGCTCCCTGCAGGGAGCCCCATGTGGGACTCAATCTCAGGATTCTAGGATCATGCCCTGAGCCAAAGGCAGACACTCAACCACTGAGCCATCCAGGCATCCCACTACTCTGTTTTATGGGTTTTTTTTTTTAGTTTATTTAGCATGTATGTATTTGGGGGTATTCACATGTACACTCACCATGCTCTTAAATTAACTGTTTAACAAATTCTACATGGTTCATTCTATCGCATAGGTTCAGCTTCTATCAATCATCCTCCTGTTACTCTTCTTGAAAGCCAACATAAAAGAATTGCGGGGGGGATGTTAAGAACTATTTGAGATGGACTCCACCGACATTTGCAGTGAAAACTATAGTGTCATGAAAGGAAAGCTGCCACTCTTAGGGAATTCTAACCTCAGTGAGCCACATGCGGTGCTGGACAGAATACTAAAACTTTCCAAAGTTCGTTTCCCCTGAGGACAGCATTTAAGATATAATTAGAAAACATGGAATTATTATTACATAAAATGCTAAATGATAATAATAGCTCAAAACAATAGTTAGGTTATTGTGAAACAATTCATGATTTATTGCTAAATGAATATTCTGATCACAGTTGCTATACGATATCAGAAAAGGGCTAAAGAAATCAAAGAAGAATTAAATAAATGGAGAGATAAACCATGTTTGTAAATAAAAGACAGTATTGTCAAGTTGTCAGTTCTTCCCAACTTGATCTACAGATTCAATGCAATCTTAGTTAAAATCTCAACAAGTTATTTTATGGATATCAACAAATTTATTCTTAAGTTTAGATGAGAGGCAAAAGACCCAGAATAGCCAACACAATATTGAGAGAGAAAAACAAAATTGAGAACTAATACTACCCAATTTCAGGACTTATGATAAAGCTACACTAATCAAGACAGTGTGGTATTGACAAAAGAATAAATAAATGGATCAACAGAACTAAACAGAGAGCCCAGAAATAGACCCCCATAAATACAGTCAAGAGATGTTTGACAAAGGAGCAAAGACAATAAAATGGAACAAAGACAGTCTCTTCAACAAATGGTACTGTATCAACTGGACATCAACATGCAAAAAGATGATTTTTTAAAATTTTATTTATTTATTCATGAGAGACATAGAGAGAGAGGCAGAGACACAGGCAGAGGAAGAAGCAGGGCCCTCACAGGGAACCTGAGTGGGACTTGATCCCTGGACTGGGATTACACCCTGAGCCAAAGGAAAACTCTCAATCATTGAACCACCCAGGTATCCCCAAAAAGATTAATCTAAACACGGATTTTTTTACCCTTCACAAAAATTAATTCAAAGTGGATCAGAGACCTATGTGTATAATGTAAAACTATAAAACTTTTAGAAGATAACATAGGAAAAAAACCTAGATGACTTGAGTATGGTGATGACTTTTTATTTTTATTTTTTTATTTTTCGTGATGACTTTTTAGATTACAATATCAAAGACACAATCCATGAAATAAATAATCTATAAGCAAAACTTCATAAAATTAAAAACTGCTCTGCAAAAAAACAATATAATGAGAATGAGAAGACAAGCCACTGACTGGGAGAACATATTTGTAAAACACACATCTGATAAAGAATTATTATCCAAAAATACAAAGAACTCTTAAAATTCAACAGTAAAAAATGAATGACTCAATTAAAAAATAGGTCAACGACTTTGACACATCACTAAAGAAGATCAACAGGAAAATGCAAATTAAAACAACAAGATGCCACTACATGCCCAATAGAAGGGCCAAAATCCAGAACACTGATGACATCAAAGCTGGTGAAGATGTAGAGCCCCAGAAATTACTGGTGAGAATACAAAATGGTACAGCCACTTTGGAAGATATTTGGGTGGTTTCTTACAAAAGTAAACATACTCTTACCATACAATTCAGTAGTTGTACTCCTTGGTATCTACCCAAAGGAATTGAAAACTTGTGTCCACACAAAAATGTGCACATGGATGTTTATAGCAGCTTTATTCATAGTTGTCAGAACTTGGAAACAACCAAGATGTCTTTTAGTAGGTGAATGCATAAATAACTTGTGGCACATTCAGACAATGGAATGTTATTCAGCACTAAAAAGAATGAGCTATCAAGCCATGGAAAGACATGGAGAAATCTTAAATGCACATTACTAAGTGAAAGAAGCCAATCTACTGCATGATTCCAACTCTATGACATTCTGGAAAATGCGAAACTATGGACACAATAAAAAGATCAGTGGTTGCCAGGGATGCAGGAGGTGGGGGAGAGATGAATAGGCAAAGCAGAGAGGTTGTTTAGGCCAGGAAAAAACACTCTATCTGGTATTATAATGATGGATATATGTGACCATACATTTGTCCAAACCCATAAAACATAGAACACCAATACTGAAGCCTAAGGTAAACTGTGGACTTTGGATGATTATGATGTGTTAATATATGTTCATCTTTGGTAACAAAGGTACATCCTGAGAGGTGGTGTTACTAAAAGGGGAGGTTATGCCTGTGTGGGAGTGGACAACATGTGCGAAATCTCTGTAACTTCCTTTCAATTTTGTTGTAAACATGAAACTGCCCTAAAAAATAAAGGTTTTTTTTTTTTTTAAAAAAAAAGCTTGCGCACTGAAAAACTAACGAAAGTTAATAGATTGCAGGGTTTTTCTTTAAAAAAGGATAGATAAGTTTTAGGGATTAACAATGAAATACATGCAGGGCATAAATAAGAAGCTAAATGTATGCATTTATACATACATGCATTATGTATGCTTTATACATACATACATACATTAATGTATGCATTTAAATTATAATACATTGTAAGAGTAACAGTACATTCCCTCTAATTTACCTGGTTTTAGGACTTTAGAGCTCCCAACACCTTTTAAACTGCATTTCATTAGATATTCACAACATCCATGTACAGCAGGCAACGTCAGTGTTATCCTCCTTTTTTTACACATGAAAAAACATGGGCTCAGTGTTATCCTCCTTTTTTTACACATGAGAAAACTAATGCTTCTGACTCCTCATGCAGCATTCTTTCAAGGGCTAAAGGGCCAAAATAATTTGACAACTTTTTTGATTAACTCTCCAGCCATTATGAAACTTCAATCCTTAAGGTCAAAAAGACTCGCAAACTTTCGTTCAGGAAATTTGGAAAATAATCAGGAGACACAGGTACAAAGTATAAAGCACAAATGCCCTATAAATTATAGACCTCAAGAAAGTGTTAGTGGTGGTTGATATTTTCTGTTAGGCATCACTTCCCAAGTTCCTGAACCCAAAGATGGAAATGCCATTTCAGTCCTAACTTATAGCACAGCCAATGAAACATCACAGGCCCTGCTGAACAAGGAGTGGCGACCCTACTGGAGTGTCCCCTTCCTCCATCAATTCCCTATAATGCCAGAGCCAGTGCAGAAGAAAGGAAATTGCAGCCTCCCATTTTATGACCTTTTTGTTGTGCTGAAGGATTTAAAACAGCCAGCCCCACCAGGGAGGCTAGGAAGCCTTCTCCTCATATTTTATTTGCTTCTGTTGCTGTCTCTGTGGAAGTGATGAAGACAAGTTCTTCCTGGCAGCGAACCCTGCTGAGACTGCCAACCTGTTCCATATCTGAGGTTGAGGGTGTGACTATGGGGCAGGGTGGACCCAATCTAGGGTGGCAGGCTCACAGTCGAGTTTCCACAGAAAATGTTTCCGAAAAAAACACAAAAAAACAAAAAAACAAAAAAAGAAAATGTTTCCGCATGAAATATGTCATGTAAACCACGGTGGCTGAGAGAACTTCGGGATCAGCCAAATGTAAGTTCAAATAAATTCAAATCCATGCTCTGCCACTGGCTAGCTGTGCAATTGTGAGAAAACTATATAATTTTTCTAAGCCTCAGTTTCTTCTTCTGTAACATGAGGATAATGTGGGTAATTGGCATAGAGTCTCCCATAAAACAGTAATTCCTAACTATTGCAATTACTGTTGTAATAACTATTACCAATTGTTATTAAGGGCTTAATATGCCAACCAACTAGTCAGAGTTGAATGGAGTGAAAGACTAAGAGTTTGGGTTTACGATCTTTGAGTCAACAGATCAGAGGACCGGTTGTCCTTCCTTCTTTGGAATGATTGGGAAAGGTGGGTTTGAGGGAACTGGGGAAGGTAAAGTAAGTTTACTTTCTTGTATATGCATTTTATTTTTTTTTAATTTTATTTATTTATTCATGAGACACAGAGAGGGAGAGAGAGAGAGAGAGAGAGGCAGAGACACAGGCAAAGGGAGAAGCAGGCTCCATGCAGGGAGCCTGACGTGGGACTTGATCCTGGGTCTCCAGGATCACTCCCTGGGCTGAAGGTGGCCCTAAACTGCTGAGCCACCCAGGCTGCCCATATATGCATTTTAAACAAAGAAAGGAAAAGTCTCTTTCCTTCCAGCACTCAATGTCCAATGGACTTGGAGGGGGTCAAACCAGAGATAGCCACCTTGGAGAAGGTGTCACAGTAGAAGGCAATGGTATTGACCTTGTAGTCCATGGGGAGGAGGTGCCCCATGTGCCTGGACCCTAGGCAGATCCACATAAGTGCCACAGCCTCATCAGGGTGAATGAAGCTAGACAAGGAGTTATGAGCCTGGATTGCTCAGCCCTGGGTCAGTGCCAAAGGAAACCATCCTTCAGCAGCCAACTCTGCCACACTGAGCCCACATGGGACAGGGAGGCCAACCTGTGTGAGGAGGAAGACAGTTCATTAAATACCTCTGGTGGGTGATTTTTTTAAGTGGTAGGGCAAATGAAAAAGAGATAATCTGGGAACAAGAGAATAAGACCCGACAGGGATGGCAGGGATATTTCAGGGAAGGCAGCTTTGGACAGCTGTACATGTGTATGAGAGGACACCAAAGACAAACTTCATCCATTTTGTAACTTTGCATTTTTGTAAGACAGATTTGCTTATCCTGCCTATGCAACCATTATAGGACTACTATCTTCATTTTATAAGTGATAATACTGTGGTTCAGACAAAGATCTGTGCCAGTAATTGACTGATCGATCACTGGTGTGCATGAAAAATCCAGCTCTGTCTGATTCCATAGGGCCTCACCAAATCCAAGAAAAATCTCATGAATCTGGAAATCTAGAGAGTTGGATTCTAGCTGCTGTTCTGCCACAAACCACCCAGATGACCTTGGGGAAGACATCTTGCTTCGGGGGCCAGGGATTTTTCATGTGTAAAAAGAGTCAGTGGGCTCGATGATTCATAAAGAGTTAATATGCATGTCTACATTATAGGAGTGTGAACCAGGTGGTCATTCAAGACCTAGTACACTTGGAAAAGAAGTGTCCTCGCCTATGGAGCATGAGTTGGCAGCAATGGAATCCACAAGGTACTGCTGGCTCCAGCCCATCAGCACTTCCCAGCTCCATCTGCACATCCTGTTTCCAGACCCTACGCTTCATCTTCCCCTTCCTCTCCCATCCCTACATATACAGTCCCCCAAGCTGGGACAAATGCCCATGGGTCCCTCTGCTCTAAGCCACACCTTCAACAATATTCAAATGGACAATGCTGAATTGAATAATGTCCCCAGATGACATTAAATTAAGTTAATTCTTATTTATTTCCTTTGAGATTTAGTTATTAACAATTCGTGTCCTGAATTCATGAGGAAGCCTCAAATCCTTAAATGTTCTGGGGCTAAGAAAGGCCTAATCTGGCATTTGGCCTAGAACTGTGGCCCTTTCCCTTGCCCCTTCACCATGCCCAACAACCCCATCTGCTCAGCCACATAAGGAACTAAGGAACTCTAGGCTACTTACTAGAGATCAAGTACTTCAAAACTGCACTCACTCCAATGACCACATAGATGGGCAACTATAGCCTCTCATTTTAATCTGCAAAGCTCTGAACTAATTTGAACCTTGGGGTTCCAGCTTTACCAGGAGGATCAAAGGGTCAGAAGTCTGGGGAGACTCAAGATAGCTGTCAACAGTTTATCATCTGAAAACTTTCCATCATCGTCCCAGGCCTGGTTGTCCTAGGAGGTATTAGCTATTCCAAAGCTAAGAGAAACCCTAGGGAAAAGGGGGAGAAAATGAAGGGATTCACCTTAAGAACATATTCCTAGAAGGATAGATGTAAATGTTTTAGGGTACAGGATGCCAGCCATAGTGTGGAGGTTAATGGCATAGTCCTGAAGGGGCATGGTTTCTATTTGCATCTTGGCTCCATCACTTGCCAGCTGTGAGACCTCAGGAAAGGGAATCAGTCCCTCCCTATCTCTTTGATCTTTACTGATGTGTAAAATGCGGCTAATCACTTAGCACATAAGGTCTTTGTACGTGCAACAGTGCAAAGATCTTTTAGTGAGTACTATTAGATTATAAATATTATCAGTTGGAGAACTTGTGGTGAGGCCTGCTTCAAAGTCTGCACTCTTTTGTTTGACAAATTCAGCTTATTTTATATAAAGCTTTCTTAAATAAATCTTGAGGCCTCATGTCTCCCACCAGAAGAAAACTTGCTTTCTTTAGAGACATATTAGAGAGGAATTGTATTGCTATATAAAAAAAAATGAGTAACAGAGAATCCCACAGATTCCCCCAAAGACTTCAAACATGCTGTCTGGGGAGCAGGACCTGGGGGCAGGGAGAAGGAATGAAGTTAGGACAAGGAGTGAGCATATAGAGCTCAGTGCTCCTAAACAGAAAGAATCTGCTCTAGGGCACCTTTCTGGCTAAAAAACAATCACTGTGACCACTGTCTACCATTCTCACATACAGTGTCCCTTGGTCCCCTGGTCCCATGGTGCTCCTCTATTCAGTATGGAAGAGCACTGGCCTTAACAGAGCCAGCCAGTCACTTGTCATGAGAGATGAGGAACAGAGGGATCTGCACAAGCTCCTAATCATCCCTGAGCTTCCCTAGCCCACCTTTGTGGTCCTCTAAGACCTTGAAGCATATTTAGCCATGGAGAAGTGAGGAGCAATGGCAGTGTGGAAAGATGAGTGACAGTGGATGGACATCACAGTCCTACAGCTCACCATGCAGATTTCCTCTTATATGGTCCCAGCCTCATCCAGAAAATATAAACTGGTGGGAAAACAGGCTCAAAAATGTGGTGTGAGACTCTGGGGGAAGACAGGAACAAGGAAAGATCTGGAGGAAGTAAAAGTTTATTCCTTCCCAAAAGGGCCAATAAGAAAGTAGCAGGTACAACATCTTTGAAAGAAAGAGGCATTCAATGAATGGTTTAGGATTATTCTAGCTGGTAGAGAAATCAATGAGGAAAAGAAGCAGAGAACCAGTTTGGAGGTTCTAGGAATCTATATGGATTTGTCTTAGATGAACATCAATCCCAGAATGGGAGCCATAGTGTTTGAACATTTGAAAAATCCCACAGTGGAAAACCCCCAAGGAAAAGACCCTGTGGAGCCATTTGGCTCCAGAGCAACATACACCAGAATTACTTCCTGTACTGCCCCATGTCCAACAAACACAGAAATGTGTTTGTTCTGTGAGAATGGCTGGTATCAATGACGCGAGCTAATCTCACCACATTCAGAAATGTTTAAAACAAAATAAAACCCATATTGGCCCTAGACCAACTCTGAACACTCAAAATGTTTAATCCCAGGATTTTAACCCACTCGAGTAACAAGGGCATTTACCAGCAAAAGTTCCCTCCCCATGCTTGAATTCATCATCCTTTCTTATCTCCCCTTCCCCCAAAATCCTCCCTCCAGCCTCACAGATTGACAGCTAGTCAAGCATTCTTGACTCTTTCTTTTTGTTTTTCCTTATTCCAACATCAGTATCTCCTGCTAATTCTTCTGAAAAGCATTCACATTTGCTCTTGTTTTTCCACCCATAAGGCTACAACCCTAGCCCATCCTTCACACCTGTTTTAAGTCCTTCTTGCTACCCCTGTCTTCCCCTCAATAATGTCTGCAAAGGGCTCTTATTTCATGCTATGATCTATGTTTTGTCAGTAACCCCCATCCCCACCAAGTTTTGTCTCCCTTCAATCATACTCAACTCATCAGCAGTGGGATCTGTTTGAGTTCTGAAGCCCTCTATCCCTACATGGGATAGGCTGCTCAGTCTTCATGTCTACCTTGGGGGATACTTCTACTGTGAAACTTTCCCTGACTCCCCCAAGGACAAAAGTTCTGTTACTTTGCTCATTTCTTTTACATAACACTCAACACATTTTATCCTTTAAGTGATAATTACAAAATTAAATCATTAGCTACTTATTCATTTCATTTAAATTCCCTTCCTGCCAGCTCCTTGCATAAAACTTCACAACAGAAAACTCTAGATAAACATGTGTTGAATTTATTCTCACTGTTGCAAGCCTGTCTACACATACCTATAGTCCATTAATCATATTAATCCCAACCCTCTCACCACCCCCTTTCTGATCTCCTCTGTTTACTTAAACCCTACCCATCATTCATGGCTCACCTGTTTCTAAACTTGTGCATAGAATCCCAAAGGGCAAAGACCTGCCATCTCAATTTCATCTCCTTCTGGGACAAGATGATTCTAGACTGGATATCTAGAATATGAGTAGGTTAGGGAATCTGACTTGGTAGTGAATATGATTACAGTCAAGCGTTTGAAAAGCATTTCAAGATAGCCTCCAAGCATGGAAACAGAGCTAGATATTAGGATATACTACCTGGATAATATAACTAGGGCAATTAATAACTAATTGAATTATGTATTAGATGGATACAGCCTTCAGCCCTATACTTCAATTATGCCACAAATATTTATTGTTCCGTATTTTTATTAATGACTTAAATTAAGGTATACAAGTTATGCTTAATACCAATTGTCCTGACACAGGAAAGAGTACAGGAGGAGTTGGTCATGATTTATCACCAATGGATTTTAAAAATATCTAAGAGTTTTGACTGATATAAAACTCAATATGTCAGAATGAAAGAAAGAAGAAAGGAAGGAGAGGAGAAGAGAAGAAAGAGGGAAAAAGAATGAAAGAGAGAAAAAGTAAGTAATTTCAGGTGGCATAGGTAGAAATCAAGCAGTGCTTTCCAAGGCTTTGGGCCACTAGGGAGGTTAACATGTGAAATTTTAACAAATAGCTCTGTGGTCAAATAAGTTTGGGAAACGCTAGGTTAGAAAGATCAACAGGTCTGCTCAGATCCTTCAGTGTTCTGAGTACATTCTAAATTCCTGGGAGATTATGGTAGTCCACAGGATTTCCTGAACATATTTGACTGAAACTAACTGACCACTCAGCCCTGACCCCCTAATCATGTCACAGGAACTGGGATGAGTGAAACTCACTTTGAGAAGCAGAGAATTTCAGCTTCCTGGGCTGCTCAGAGCCTATCAAAAGGGCAGCATGCAGCTCTGGGTATCTCAAAGAAAGAGAAATAGAGATCAGTTGGACAGGATTAGGAAGGGCAGTTAGGCCGGCAAAAATATTCAAAACCATAATACCTGAAGAATGTTGGAAAAAAATTGACATGTTTTGCCTGGAGAAGAGCTGACTTGGCGGGGGGAAGGTAGGGGGTGAGATCATCACAGAAGGTTGAAGGCTTGATAATTGTAATTAAATATGTGAAGAGCTGGCATAGGAGGAAGGAATTAAGCTTGTTCATCTGTGATCTCAAAAGATAAAACTGAGACTAGTGGTTGGTATCCTAAATGAGTCATATTTTTGCTTATCTTATACAGTTTTCTTTATACATTATTACTTTTGACTAAAATTCTGGTGAGGTGTTTACTGCCCAGCTAGGAGTGTTATAGTCAGGAGTTTCCAACTTCCCTGCTTCTCATTCTTTTTTGTCTAGCGACAGGACATGAGTCATGGGGGACCAAATGGAGCACTCAAGTCCTATCTGAGGTAGTAAAAAAAGATGAATCCAAGCATGGGTCCCAGCAAAGACTTTGAGGGAAACATAAGAGTCCAGCCAAGAAGAACAAAGAAAAACCCTAGTCCAAAGGACAGGAGACAATTAATAGGACCTAGAGCCAAGAATCAGGCCCAGGCAGAAAGAACTCCGGAATGGGTGCAGGTCAAGAGCCTGGTCTGGGATCATTGCTGTGAATAGCAACTCATCTGTAGGAAACTAGCACATGAGATGTCAGGCTGGCATAAAGATACAGGATGGCAAGGGGCCCCAGACAGCCAAGCTGGGCGGCAGTGAGGAGTCTTTTTTTTTTTTTTTTTTTTTTTTTTATTTCAGGTAGAAAATCTACCATAGATCATAGGCGGTTAAGTGACACTCATACTAAATAACAATATCTGCATAAATTTCATGGGTTTCCTTCAATTATCTTCCAAAGACTAATACTTCAAGAATCTTTTCATTAGTTTGAATTTCTTCAGGACTTGTACTAATTGATCCAAGCTCCTTTTTTTTACAAATGAAGAAACGGAGGCCTAAAGAAGGGCCATGATTTGTCACAGTGACAGAACTTGATAGATTATGGAAGGGCAGGGATGCCTGGGTGGCTCAGTGGTTGAGCATCTGCCTTTGGTTCTGGCATGATCCCGGAGTCATGGGATCGAGTCCTGCATTAGGCTCCCTGCAGGGAGCCTGCTTCTCGCTCTGCCCATGTCCCTGCCTCTCTCTGTGTGTCTCTTATAAATAAATTAATTAAATCTTAAAAAAAAAAAGATTATGGAAGGTCAGGGCTTGAACTATCATACTCTGAATCCCTCAGCCCATTTATGTCCCTTGTATTCACCATGACACCTAATACAAAGATCAAGTCCCAGTCTTTGCCCCAAAAATGTTGGTTGAGGTGCATTAAGTAGGCATGGTGTGTCAGGAACTAGTGTTGACTTTTCTATTTTAATAGCCAAAAAATGGAAGACTAAGCAACAAACGCAGCTTCTTCTCTGGATGAGGGTTGATGTCTCTGTTTGACACTAAGGAGTGAAGAGCCCCTGACTTGGCGATCTTCCCCATAAGAGAGCTGGCCAGAACCCTAAGCACTGGCCCAAGGAAAGCCCTGTGAGCCTAAATACACTGCCTCAGTTTCTGAAGTGATGCTGAAGAAGGACTCCTCTGGGGAGCCTTTGGTCCCTGGCTTGCCTGTAAATAAAGTACAATATTAAGTTGAAATATGGGCTATAGGCTTATCCTTGCCTGGCATTTGGGAATTCCCCCAGGCCCCCAGAGTCATGCCGCCAGAAGAAGCCATTAACTCCCACAGCTCAGGGGTAAGTGCTGCTTCCCAGCCAAGGCTCATAAAATTTCAAACAGAAACCCTCTGAACCCAGGAAGATCAGCCTCGTTGACAAGAAACACATGGGCAGAGCCAACACATGGAATGCATTTTGGTCTGAACGGCTTCTTTTGATGATGTTTCCAAGGACTGAGACTACAGCTCTCTGCACCTTCATGGCAAGTGCTCAAGTCTTACTTCTCTAGGTCTTGGCATCTTGTTAGAGCCCCCAGGCCCTGGGACCTTTGATTCTCAAAGCCTTCATTGTGCCACAGGACTAGCCCCTGGCCCTTTGGGCATGGACAAATTGCACATTGTCAATATCTCAACCAGACTGTTTCCTCTGCCACAGACTCAGAGCTGTGAGTGTGGACTCTTAACTGTCTGATATGGAATGCTCACCCTTGCTTGTACTGAGGACCATTTTTTTGTTTGTTCCACTTCCTTAAATAAGTCTCTAGGCCTACGACGATGCATGACTTCTTTATCAGATTCCCAACTGCACACTGACAGTTCCCACAATCCTTCTCTATTCTTCTAGCTAGCCTCCACCTGTCATTACTGCCCTCATTCCTGAGTGCCTGTTCCAAGTCCTAAGCCATGCCCACTGGCCCCTTCTCCCCACCTCTGTGCCCCTTTACTTCTACCCTGAGCACCCCTCCAGAAAACCTGCCCATGTGGACCGCACCTAGCCAGGTTGTTGCCCTTCCCCTTTCATTTCCAGCCTTCTGGTCTTTTAGCCACATTATGTCAGCTTATATGCAGGTGGATGCAAGTTTGGGGCACATTACCACACTTACCTTCTAAAGTTGTCTCTACCGTTAAACTGTGTGGGTGAATGGATGGATGAATGGGTAAATGGATGGATAGATTAAAGAAATAGTGACTTCCACCAGGCCCTAGATTTTTGTCTAACCCTAAATGTCCCATTTAGCACAAGAATCTTCAGCATAATACTCAGAAAAGTACTCAAGAAAGGGACTTTTCTCTGGACATGAGGCCAGTTTTTCTGTCCCAGAACACTTCCCAATCTCAAGGTCCAAATCATAAAGTCTTCTTTGTTCTGAGCAAAGCAATCAGAGGTCCTGGTCCTGGTCTATGTTTGGGTCACCATTCTCAGTAAGGATGAAGACTTATTCAGCTCTTCTTTCTGGCAATCACCAGCTATACCAAGTGGCCAACAATAGCCACCAAAAGCCTCCTGTCTTAGTTCACACTACTATAACAAAATACCACAAACCAGGTGGTTTATAAAAAACAGAAGTTTATTTTTCACAATTCTGGAGGCTGGAAGCCCAAGATCAAGGCTTCAGCAGTTTCAATGTCTGATGAGATCTTCCTTCTTGATTCACAGATGGCTGCATTCTTACTGTGTCTTCACTTAGTGAATGGGGTAAAAAGAGCCCTCTCAGACCTCTTTCATGAGGACACAAATCTTATTCATGAAGATTCCATCCTCATGACCTAATAATCACCTCTCAAAGGCCCAATTCCTTGTACCATCACCTTGGGGGCAGGATTTCTGCATATAAATTTAAAGGGTTTACAGACATGCCAGCCGTAGTTCTTCCCAGGTCCCACTTACCTTAAAAAATTTTTTTGTATGTCTAACAACAATCAAATGTGTTAAATATTTTTCTGTTGGTGTTTTTTAAGAATGAAGCAGAGTGGGGCCAAATAGCTCAACATCAGACATAAGCCGTCTAACCATGCCATCTAACCATAAAGGAGAGCAGAGAATTAAAAAAAAAAAAAAAAAAAAAAAAGACCCTGCCCAGAGGGTTTGCCATGTGAATTAGACACACAGAGGGAGTGCAACAAGACAGGGCAGGCACCCAGAGGAATACAGGTGCCGGCCAAGGATAACTGTCTTTGTTCTTGGCCAGGCCAGCCTGTCATCTGCCACCTTTAAGGCAGCTCAAGGGAAGGCTCAAGAGAAGGGCTAAGAGAGAGGAGACAGTAGTGATAAATTACTTCCAATAATAACTGGAAGAGAATAAGTGGAATAAGGGCTGAGAGGGGTCCAGACATGTGGCTCCTGGCTCCTGGCTCCTGTCCTCCATTATGTTCCTATGTATGAGAGAGGAGAAAGAAAGGACAGTCCTAATGAAACTGGTCTCCAACCCCCACAAGGCTAAGAGGACCAAATGGAGGGTGTCCAGGATTTGACACGGGCTTTGCTGTGTGTATGCGTAGGGATAAGTGTGTGTGTGTGTTTACCGTTCCAGCGTTGGTTTATTCTTCTATTAAATGTTATTGTGCTGAACCCTGTGTGTGGGTGACATCTTCCAGTCTCACCCACACCATAACCCTGCAGCATTCGCTCTTCATAAATTCCAGGGCTAGAGCCAGAGGCATCTCAGTCCAACACATCTTGTCACATTGAAATAAAAGCAAAATTAAAGCTAGACATTGTGGAATGCCTTGTAAAGCTCCCCCAACACACCATTCAGGCTCAGATTTCCTAACATCAAGCTGCTGCTCCTAGGACAACCCTCTTAATATGCATGTGAAATATGTAGGTCAAGGATGGATTTCAATCCTTTTATTAGAAGAAATCACATCAGTTCAAGGCACAATATTGAAGAGTGTCTGGGGCAAAGTTGATGAAAGCTGACAAAGTCTGTTCCATATGGGACTCACCCTGGGTTCACTGAGGACACACTGGGACTTTGTTGGAGACTCATGACACCCATCTCCATCCTGTGAATGTCACATGTAAACTTCACCTCTCTCTGCTTGGATCAGCAATCTCATAATAGAGAAGAAAAGCAGAAGCGTGTGAGCATCCAAGTCCTGGTCCTCAGTTTCACCTGACTCCTTCATTCCTTTGCAGTCACCCTCCATCTACGAAACGGCCACTTCCCCAATTACATATCAGTAAATTAGCAGTTTGTTGGAATTGAGTTCTTTGTATTTTTTGCTGTCTTTGGTGATTCCAAACCTGTTGAAGATGAGTGTCTAGGGTAAGCCAGCCAGAGGAAGGGAGAAGAGATTCCTAAGGTTTGACAGCTCTGATAAATGAATAATTAGAATGTCAGAGGCTGATTCTTCAGGAACCATGAAAATAGCTAGGAACCAGAAAGAAGCAAAAGCCTTTCTTGGAGAGAAAAGATTCTCCCTGATTTGTAAGGGGGGTGACAGCTTTCACCCCCTTCCAAGGTCCCCTACGGCATCAGGGATGAAAAGTGCTAAGACACAGGGAAAGAACATAGGCTCCCCAGAGGTTCCTGGGCCCTGAGGGCCAGCTTCCAGAGCTGAGGAGGGGCTGAACATGACACCCACATCCTCAATTCCTGAACGGTATGGGGATAAAAAAGATAGAGCCACCCTGGGCCAGTGCTTCATTTTTCTGTGTCTCCCACTGTGAATAGGGGAGGTTTGGGGCAAGCCCTGATGTGTGCAATGAAAGCTGCCTTTCTGGATTTGCAAGTAGATTAATGAGGTTGAAGTTTTACAGAAAACAGTTTTCCAAACACATTAGCCACAGGCCAAACATCTCCTCAGAGGAATTTTATTCTTAAAAGAGCCTTAAAAGTATTTCCTTTACAGTACCTGAGACTAAAATCAATCCCTGTGACAACTTGACACTCCATTTACTGTAAACCTTTGGAGATCTTAGAGCTGTTTACCCCATCTCGCCAGAGTTGAAGGCTCATTTTAGCACAAGAGTAAACCTCACTCCATGAGGGCTGGGAGCAGAGAGTGGAGAGCCCTCTTTCCATTATGCTCATCAGTCTCCCACTTTTAAAGTTGTCTGCCAGAAAGCGCCAGATCAGAGAACCAAGTTACTCTCTGGCTTTGTCACAATTTGAGGCATGTCACAATTTGAGGCATGTCACAACTTCTTCAAGTCTCAATTTTCCTATTTATATAAGAAAGAATTCCAAAAACCATTTCCTTCCTAACCCAAGAATTGCTTCCATAACCAAGAAGACACACCGGAGGTTCTTTCAGCTTTGCAAAAGGCGCTTATTTATCAACACAGATCTGAGCTGAATCATTTCTGGAGGTTTTATGTATAAAGTGGAAAGCATTTGGGGTGACTAAGTGGCTTAGTCCATTAGGTGTCCAGCTCTTGGTTTTGGCTCAGGTCATGATCTCAGGGTCCTGGGATTGAGCCCCATATCAGGGTCTGTGCCCAGTGTGGAGTCTGCTTGAGGATTCTCTCTCTCCCTCTCCCTCTGCCTCTCCCCACAGCTCACTTTCACGCATGCACTGTCTCTCTCTAAAATAAATAAATAAATCTTTAAAAAATTAACAGAGTGGAAAGCATTGTCATGATTGCTGTTTCAATTCTTCCAACAAACCTGTAATGTCTTATAGACAAGGAGGTTAGGACTTAGAGAGATTATATAGTTTCTCAGTCCCAGAGCTATTAAGTGATAAAAAGGTAAAATTAATTTGTTTCTACTGCCAAAATTCCTCAGTATTTTCCAGTTGAATTCTTTGACTGATCACAAAGAAGTTATCTATCTCAATAGTTTAGTATTGAATCATAATTATAATAGTTGCTACCAGCTGAGACTCTACCATAAGCCATGTATTTGGATAGTCATGTGAATTAATCCCACAACAACCCCGCAAGTAGTCAATATTGTCCTCATTTTATAAAGGTCAAATAAAAATATAAATATAAATGAAGTTAGGATTCAGATCTGTGCTGTGCTGCCTTCTATTCCACAATTAGGAGAGAAAGAATTCCATAGGGGACCCATTGGAAAGTCTAACAAACTTTCCTATATCGCTAAGTTCTTAGGGACTTCAACTCAAGTTGCTTTTATCAGTGACAAATCTTTGAAACTCACTGAAATCTATTTGCTGTTGACTGTGGAACATCCAGAAGGTATGATAGCTTCATAAGTCTTCTACGAAGGGTTCCTACCTGCGAGGGGAAGCTCACTCTTGTCCAGGGGAAATCCTTCCTTGTTAACCTTTTCCCTCTGACTACAGCACATTATAGCATTTTTTCAAAAGCAATTATTTGTGTGTTATTAAATATATCATTCTCTTCATGAGATTACAACTTTTGGGGTAACAGAGCAGATAGGTTATACTATATGTCTTCCTTGCCCCATATAGAATGTAAAGCAGGTCCTCCCTAAATACATCCAGCTGAGCTGGTGAATGGGTTGACTGGGGCTGCAGGAAAATTTAGGGGAGACTCCAGCTTATCTCTCCGGAATTATTTAAAAGGCTGTGTAAAGTAGGGGGTAGGGCACGAAGCTGCATTTGAAAGGAGCCCAAGCAAGCAAGGTGCAGACCATCTTATTAGGCCAGAGAGTTCAAGCTTATACTCACCCCAGAAGGGATAAAGTTAACATCAGAAACAATGTAAGAACAAGAGGACTTTTCCCCTTCAGATGTCTGGCAAAATTGCATCACTGCAAAATGTGGCTTGTTCCAGGTAACGAGTAGCAAGCACGCAGTCCCAAAGAGTGTCAAAGCACTATTCTCAAGTCAGTTTCATAAACCACATGCTCCTAGAGTGGAGGGGCAGGAGGGGGTGAGGGGCTTCTGTCAAAATTCTCAGAAGTCCACTAGTGCTTTGAAGGCTTCCTTCCCAGGAATATATCGATAAATTAATCACTCTAATCACAAACCACCTCCAGGATAAGGCTCATTCTCAGGGGCTTGAGAACTTACTTTGCATATAGAAGAAAGCCTGTTTTATTCCTACATCACCTAGAGAATTAAGAGGAATAGCAGCTTAACCAAGAGTTCACATCATATGCAATTTAAAAAGAGTACCCACATGTAGTAAACACCTCATTACATTTATGTAACTTCATTAATCATTAATTTTCCACCCCATTTGCCATAGCAGGGTGACAGCCCCAACCCCCACCCCATGCCCACAAGTACTGCAGGGCATTCTAGCACCTGTCATTAGTCAGCAAGGACCAGGGCATTCTTCTGTATTTTAATATCAACTAAAGCATGCATAATACAGTTAAATCTGCTCTTCTCACTCTCCACCCCAGACACACACACACACACACACACACACACACACACACACACACGCTAAAGCTAGTTATATATGATTTGGGGATTTTTCCAGAGCAGGGATAGTGTGCCTCACTGTTCCCCTAGAGTCAATTGCACTGTGGCATATTCTATTATCCTGCTTAAAGAAGCAGATCTGATATCTGGGCTCTGTTAGAAAAGGAAAAACAACAGGAATTTCACACAACTGGACCTGACCCCCAACGGCACAAATCTGGGATGTGTTAGGGATGTGAAAACAGCCCCACCTCTGTATGGCGCTTTCCATTCTCTAAGCTCAGGATGCATTAGAGATTTCACTGGGGCCTCACTAGCAAAGCAGCATCCTCTCCACCCATCAGCCCAAGCCTGACCACAAAAGGCCTCCCTGGCCCTCCGCAGGCTAGGTTGGACCACATCCCTGCAGCATTCCATTCTTCCAGGCCGAATTCCGAGCTGATAATCAAATCTCCATTGGTTTGCCTTCTCCACAAAATTTTAAATGGGAGATGTGCTCCTCTTCATTTCCTGTCTCACTCCCTCCACTGATTTTAAAGCAGTCTGCCACTTCCCACCTTGTGGAGATGGATGCCCTTCAGTGACCCATGGCACCACGTCAAGGTGCCATGCAAACTCTGGTTGGTGTGCTGAGCTGACAGCAGGAGTGGGGACCACAGGTGCCTTCTCCATTCAGAGTGAAGTCTAACCTATCGAGATGGAATCTGCTAGATCCAGAGGCAACCTCATTCTGAGCTGGGGATGGGGACAACTCCTGCAACCAGCTCTTTCCCCTTTCCACCCTGTACCTTCTCCCCTTCCCCAAGACTCACATCTTGGAGTCTCTCATGGTCTGTGCTAAGGAAAAGACAGGCATAATTTCCCAAATCACAGATTTGCTGATCACAAAGTGCAGGGGAGATAGAGATGGTGCCCTCCACATTTGTGGGAGATGAAGTGCACGCACATAGTTCCATTTTCGGTTCCTGGAAGGCAGGGTTCTTTTTTGGTTTGAATTCTCAAGGGAAGTGGCTATTTTGAAACCAGCCTGGGGGATATGAAGATAGCTGACCATTCTCATTGTCCAAAAAGAGAGTGAGAATATCCAGAAGGTGAGAGGCCCTCTGTGGCTAGTTTGAATGCATTCTTTAAGTTTTACGTTGAAGTTGATTCTTTTCCCATACTATTTCCATAATGTTCCTTTTCTTTATTTATTTTTCCATAAAAGCTATTCTCCTATACTCTACTATTGGTGACTCTCAGGGCTTATTCAAATGTCTTCAGGATAAAAAACAGAGAACTCCCTCCAAGCATGTTATTAGTGCTCAATAATCTGAAACCTGAAACAAAGCTATAAAATAAGTTCAGTTTTTCTCCAACACTCAACATCTTCTATACACATACACACACACACACACACACACACACACACACACACACACACATACTTTGCTTGCCTCTCTCCCCATCTTGATACCCCCTGCCCTCTCCTAGCAGCCTGGGGCATGCCACAGTGGCATAGTTAGCCCACCTACCTCCCAAGCAGCCCTGGTACCCAAGTTCACCTCTTGCCCCATCATTTAATTTTTTGAAATAATTCAAATGGATGTGTTAATGGACTATAATGGAAAATAACAATAACAACCTTTTACATATGTATACAATAAGATACTTTTCAAAGCGATGGACAGTTTTCAAAGATTTTACACTAATTATTTCACCTGATAATGTTTTTTCTATTGATTGGCCCATTGGGGCTGAAATTTTCTGCTCTGTTTCATGGATGAGGGAATTGAGGGTGAGTTTAATGATTTGGCCCAAAATTACAGAGCTAGACAGATGGGGAGCTGGGACTTGGTCAGAGGGTTCTGGAACCTGGCTCCCACACTGGCTGGATGGTTGCTCGTTCAGCCTGTGTGTCTCCTTTTTGAAAAGAACAGCTGAAATAGGCAAAGCCTTAAGGCAAAGACATGCTAGAACCATCAGGGTCCTTCCTCATAGTTCAGACTCCTAAAATGCACCTCAGACTTATCGAACTTGAATATCTGGGACTGGGCCACAAGCCTGTAACTTCACATCTTAATTTCTAGGACAATTCTTAGGCACATTAATATCTCAGAACCTTTTTCTTGAGTCGAGGAACAAGATTTCGAACAGTGAAATTTCAGACTTCAGAGAAAGGAAGACCAAAGAATTATTTGAGCAGTAGAAACTCTTATGTGGCAGGCACCAAGGTGGCTCAGTGGTTGAGCATCTGCCTTCGGCTCAGGTCGTAATCCTGGGGTCCTGGGATAAAGTCCCGCATTGGGCTCCCCACAGGGAGCCTGCTCCTCCCTCTGCCTATATCTTCCTCTCTGTGTGTCTATCATGAATAAATAAAAATAAAATAAAATCTAAAAAAAAGAGAGAGAGAGAGAGACTCTTAGGTCGAATGCCATTAATACTTTCTGAGCACATGCTTATTTTGTGGTATAAATCTGCACACCCCAGAATGGCCAGACTCTGCCTAAGTATTGTTCCAAGCCCTAACCCCCCAGCTCAAGGCTGCTCTACTCCAACCAGGAGCACTCAGTGTAGTTTGAAGAGAGGGGCCTGCCTAAGGCTTCTTCCTGTTGTCTGTCCTCCATCTCTGTGTTCTGCTTGATGTTAAACCCAGAAAGGAAAAGAAAACATAAAAGAGTATTTGGAAAACACTCTCTTCCTTCCTTTTAAGAATGTTTCTCTCCACCATTTTGCAAGAATAATACATTATTATCAAGAACCAATTCCCCACTGTGGCTACATTCATGTAAAATTCAAAAACATCTGGATAATTGATTGACTTTTTCTCTTTTTATTTGAATGTGCGGTATTGTGTACAACCAGCCTGTGTGTTCTCCCATGGGAACTGCTGAGGATGTAAATCCACCCCTCAGCTCTTTAATTAAAGTTATGAAAATATCAAGAGGGTCTCACCCTTGTAAACACAAGGAGCCTTTCCAGGAAATAGCTCTGCCTCTTGTGTTAACAGATGTCATGGGGCAGTTGGGTGGGAGAGTGTTGTTTTAAAATTCTCAATCTGCCTCACAAGAGTTTTTTCCTTAGATGGTTCCTGGATAGCATCACATGCTTTTCTCCTTTCAACTCTCACATCACTTCATGTAGCTTTTCTGCTCTGTCTCACTGCTATAGTCTGAGTGCTTGTGCCCCCCCACCACCACACACACAAATACCTATGTTGAAGCCCCTAAGGCAATGGTGTTAGGAGCTATGATCTTTGAGATATAACCAGGTGATGAGAGCTTTGAGGGTCATGAATAGGATGCATGCCCTTGTAAAAAGACTCCAGAGAGCCCTTGCACCTTCCACCATGTAAGGGCATAGCCAGAAGTTGGCAATCTGCAGTCTGGAAAAGGGCGGTCACCAGAACCTGACCGTGTTGGCACCTTGATCTTGGACTTGCAGACCATGGAACTGTGAGAAATAGATTTTTGTTGTTTATAAGGTTCCCAGTCTGTGGTATTTTGTTACAGCAGCCAGAACGAATTGAGACATCCACCTTGAGCACTTGTCAGGTGGACCAGAAATAATCCAAAGGCCAACTCCTTAGACCCATAAGAGTCATCATCTGCCATCTGATTTCCCTGGTTTGGGCCACATTCTTATTATTTGCTTCCGAATACTGAGATAGGGAATAGCTTTGTAGTTATACAATATTGGATGTATCTTCCTGACTTTAAATACCTGGATGAAAAGTAGAAAATCCTTTCAGAAAATCAGGATGTTTAGCATCATAGTGACAAGGTTCCAGATACCTGCAGATTTATTCCTTCATTGAGATCCTTTTTTGGTTATTGGTTTCAATATCTCCTTGCATGTTGCTTTGTCAACAGTAAGCAGCCTTCCAGGCGAGCATTCTTCTGTTCCAAAGAAGGGCAGTAAGCTCTGGGAAGGAAGTGCTGAGCATCTTCACCCTGGGGGTAAATGGAGTCAGTACAGAAGAGATCTAAGAGAACACTGCAGAAGCAGGCAGGTGAGAAGACTGAACGTACAGGAGGTTGGGGTTAAAGATTTTGGACTCTTGCAGATAAGCAATTCTGAGTTCAGCCACGGTATGGTAATCAGCACTAATATGTGGCTGATGAGGAACTAAAGAGAACAAAGATAAAGATCATTGGAACTGACTCCATTAAGGAACTGGACTGGGAGGGCAGAGATACCTCCATATGGATGCCAAAGTCCCTGGGATGACACAGCATAATAACCTGTGCTCAAATCCTCAAGAACATCCATAGATTATCCACAAGATATCAAATGATAAAAGCAAAAGGCAGTAAATAGAGCAGTATGAGAAGATGGGCCTTCCAAAGAGGTGTCATGCCCAGAAGTTCAGAAATTAGATCCTAGACCTGACCATCACTAATTTCCTGATCACCTTATACAAGTCATTTAACATCTTTGAGACTGGGTTTAACTCATATGTAAGAGAAAAGAGCTTGGATGATCTCTATGGCTTTCCCTAGTTCTGACGACCAGTCCACTCTGGCTCAGGAAGGAGGGAGTTGAGGGAAGCACAGAGGTCCTAGATGATGGGTTATTGCTGCCAAAATCACCCTTTCCCCTCCCTCCTCCTGTTCTCTCATTGACATGTCCTTTATTATCTTGTTGTTGATGTAGTGTTTTTTCCCACAGAGCTCTGTGGGATAGGACAGCAGAGAACACACAGAGCAGATAGGAAAGGAGAGCGGGAGTGGGAAAGGGGAAGAAGGACTTCTCCAGGATTCCCCAAGCCCCTGCTCTCTAGAGCCACAGGCCGAGGAGGCGTGTCTTCCAGGCTGGGAATCTGAGAAGGTGAAGATCTCTCAACATCCTCCAGCCCCTCCAAACTCTACAACCTTTTTCTGAGTCTTCCTGATTCCAGCACTAGATCACTGGCCATTGTCCTCCATCATGTTCTGTTTTCTTTCCAAGCTTCTTTGGAGGGTCTGGCTCATTCCTGTAAAGGCCAAAGAGCTGAATTGGTAGGATCTATAAAGCACAGTATACTTCTGGTAATATATTTTTTTTTTTGCTGCATAAGAAAACATGATAGAACTTAGTCATTTAAAGCAACAACCATTCTATTTACTCCAATTCTGTTGATCATCTGGGTGGTTATTCTGGTCTGGGATGGCTTGTCTGTGGCTAAACAGTCTAGAATAGAGCTGTCCAATAGAAATATAATACAAACCATGTCTGCAATTTGAAATTTTCTAGTAGCCACATTTAAAAAACTTAAAAGAAACAGGTGAAGGTAATTTTAACAATGTATTTTAAGTTAACCCGATGTCCAAATATTATTATTTCTATGTATAATTAACATAAAAATTATTAGTGAAATATTTTACATTCTTTTTATCATACAAGTCTTCAAAGTTGTGTGTATTTTACACTTAGAGTACATTTCATATCATATGAGCCACATTTCAAGTGCTCAACAGCCACCATAAAATTATCTCTCACTCATATGTCTGAGGTGTCAGGTGGGATGGTTCGAATGTCTGGAATGGCTGAGGCTTCTCTTCACATAGCATTTCATCCTCCAGGAGAGCAGCCCAGATTTGTCTGCAGGATAGAAGAAGAGTTCCTATCAGCAATAGAACCCTAATGCACAGTGATTTTCAAACCTCCATCTGTTTCATGTTTGCTGAAGTTCCATTGGCCAGAGTGACACACATGAGCTAACCAAGAGTCAGAGTGGGAGGGATTTATTTGAGGATGTGGTTACCAGGAGGTAACTAAAGAGGCCATCTCCCCCTAGACCCTCAGGTTGGAGGGAAACATCCCAGTGCTGCCACTAGCCTCCTTCTGTAATCTTACCTCCTGCAAATAACACATAATTCTATCTCCCACAAATAATCACAGATAATTCTATTTCCCACAAAGAATACAGATAATCCTATTTCCCAAGGTAAAAGATACTTTTGCCTTCCCATTATTTTTTCAATGCATACATACACAGTCATTTTATATATTAGCAATCAAATCATAAAATACTAACTACTATCATTTAACAAAACATTTTAGCATTTTCCCACATTGTTAAATATTCTTCTAAGAAGTGAATTTTAATGGTTTCATAACATTCTATTGAATGGATATACCACAATTTATTATATAAACAATTCCTTATTGCTAAAGGATTATATTGTTCCCTAGTTTTCATACTTATAAATAATAAGGAAATTATCTTAGTTCACACATTCTCCATTCATTCAATCCATTTTGTGAAGAATGGATTCCTAGAAATAGAATTTCTAAGTCAAAAAATATTACACATTTCAAAATATCTGATTGATTGATTTAACAAATAATTACTAACCATTATAATGCCAGACACTCTTACAGGTGCTGGGGATACAGCAGTATGAAAAACAGACAGAAATCCCCACTGTCTTGGAGGAAGTTACATTCCAATGGAGCAAGCCTTCAATAAGGAAAGAAGTATATTACCTCGTATGTTAGAAAGTACTAAATGCTACAGAGAAAAGTAGATTGGAGATAGGGGACTGTCAGGGTGAGAACAGGGCTACAAATATAAATAAGATAGTCACTTATGTAACCTTTGCTCAAAATAGGTTCTTTGGTTTCTTTTTTCAGAGTATATAAGATGGGGAACACTGGGGAAATTACTAAACAGATGACCACAAGGTCAGAATCCAATTCATCTTCATCATAGGACTGGCCCAGGCTATTCTATTGGTCTTCACTTGTAAGCAACTGTAGGATTATAACTAGATCCCAGATAGTCAAGCTAGGGATGCATGGGGGAGGAGTCCCTTGCTGCTAGTCCCATGGAGATATATACACACTGGTACCCACATAACTCTTGGGAACAAATACAGCAAGGGAGATATTATGGGGCAGTGCTATCTTTGAGCCCCTGCCTCACCTCTTTGGTCAAGTGTTTCTTCTGATTGGCCAGAAACCTCCCAGAGGCTATAATCAGTACCCTTTTTTTTCTCAGAAATCTCAAACCACAAATATAAACCCTCTTCCACTATCATAGAAAGGCTTCCAGATATTAAACATTGATTATATGTGTTTGATGAAGGAATGGCAAATTAAATAACTGAGTGAATTTTTTGAGTTAAGAAAAAAGAAACTGCTTTATCTGAGGAGGACGAAGAGTAGCAAACCTGTGGCATTAGGGAGGCAAAGTGAGATTTGAAAGTGATAGCAGTCTCATGAAAAAAGAACTTCAGTCTGGTTGTTATTCTACCACTGATGACTGCATTCATGTCCTCATAGAGTACTGATCTCTAGATATGCCATCTTTTTATCTGGACATAGATTACACAAAGCAGTATACATCTGTGCCGTTGAGGCCTGAGTCATGGAGGACATCCAGAAAGATCTCCCATAAACTATCCTTTGCCACTACTCACAAAAGCTTTCATTCATTCAACCAGCAAACATTTATGATGTGCATGTCATATGCCAGGAATTTGTTCTAGGTATGCAGAATGACTGTTCTGGGTCAGAGATAAACAAGGAAGACCAGTCCAGATCTACATTCTATGGGGGGAGGTAAATATACAAGTATATGAATACAACCAGATAACAATAAGTACTGGTGAGGAAAGGGTGATATAACAGAAAATGACTCAGTGGTTTCTTCAAGTTGGTGTTCAGGAAAGTCCTCTCTGAGGAAGTGACATTGAAGTTGAGATTTGAATGACAAGCAGGCACCAGACATGTGAAAATCAGAGACCACAAGGAGGCCGAAATGCCCTGAGACATGTTTAAGAAACATAAAGGATGACACCGGAGTAGTTGGAGTATGGCAGGTGATGAGAAAATGGTATGAAATAAGAGTCAGGTAAAGAAGCCTTATAGGCATTTGGGTTTTAATCGAAAAGCCATTGAAAAGCTTTGAATGAGATATTGCGCATCATGGGGTGCCTGGGTGGCTCAGTCAGTTGAGTATCTGACTTTTGATTTTGGCTCAAGTCATGATCTCAGATCTCAACTCTGTCATCGTCATCTGTGTGGATGGGACCTTCCACGAATATGTCTTCACTCCTGATGGAAACTGCAACAGAGAGGCTTTTGATGTGTACCTTGACATCTGTGATGATGATGACTTTTAAGGACACTGTGGAATGGAGCTCTGAGTCAGGCTCCACACCATGGAGACTGCTTAAGAGTCTCTCTCTGTACCTCTTCCTCTGTTCCTCCCCCCACAACCCCCATGCACACACACACTATCTCTAAAAAAAAAAAAAAGACACTGTGCATGTGTTTTGTGCATGAAAAATGGAGAAAGAAGTTGAAGGCAAGAGTGAAAACAGTAAGACCAACAATAACTTTGATGAGAAACAGAAGGATTCAGGTGGTAGCAGTGGAAAAGAAAGAAGTGGACAGATTTTGTTATATTTCTCAGTAGGTTTCTGATGGATAAGACATTGGCTTCAACTAGAGGATGAATGCTGAGACCATTTACAAAAATGAAAAAGACTATAGGAACAGCAGATTTTTTTGTATATTTTTTTTTATTGGAGTTCAATTTGCCAACATATAGTATAACAATCAGTGCTCATCCCATCAAGTGCCCCCCTCAGTGCCCGTCACCCAGTCATCCCCCGCCCACCTCCCTTTCCACTACCCCTTGTTTGTTTATGGGAACAACAGATTTGGAGGTAAAACTCAAAAGATCTATTTTGTCCCAGTCAGGTTGGAGAGGCCTACTAGACATCCAAAGACTATGTTACGTAGACATTTGGAAATGAGCCCAGAATTTCAGGTAGAGATCAGGTTTGCAAGTCACAAGTGTAAACTGGCAGGACATGGATGTGGTTCAGTGTAATCTTTCATTAAACTCCTTTCATTAAGGTGTCAAAGAATAAAATGAATGAGTAGTTGTACAGAGAGTAAAGAACACTAACTCAGCCTCGTAAAACCAGAATCGTTTGTCACTCAACAAGTCACTTCTTTGTGAAATGGAGTTAGTGGTGATATCTACCAAGAAAGATTGTTTTAGAACCAAAGGAGCCAACATTTGCAAAAGCACCAATAGAGTATACAGCACAACCTAGGCCTCTTTCAGCAAATGGCTGTCTGCTCTATTCAATCTGAAACCTTTCTAGAAAAATGCAAAAAAAAAAAAAAATTCAGGGACCACCCTCGGAAGGAGTCTACTCCATGACAGGCCCTTTTGTTGACAGCTTTGGTGAAGGCAAATCAACACTGTGCAGAGCCCTCACTTGAATCCTAAATCAGCTGCTTCTGGGGGAGAGGGGAACCCAGCAATGAATTTCTTGACAGCCATGCTATTTATCAGCTGATACGTATTTTTCACAGATTATTAGACTTGAGCCAAGGAAGCAACAGTAAAAACGCATTCTACAAATATTATTATTGCTTCTAAGTGGAGTTTTGTTTTCTCTCTCTCTCTCTCTCTCTCTCTCTCTCTCTCTCTCTCTCTTTCTTTCTTTAGGAAAGTGCCTGCATGGAGCTTATTTTGGGGGCTGGATTGAGCTGTTTTCCTGGCTGCACTCCAGGGAGCTTCATAGCAAAGGTTGCTCAAGCTGCAGATAGTGGTTTTGTGGGCTATTTGTTGCTGCTTTTAAGTGCCCAAAAGACTTCTCATTCCCACGTCTTCCTAGTTCAAAAAGGAGGTGCAGGACTCCTGACCACTAACAATGAGTGTAGATCCTCTGAAATCAAAGGGTTGAGGAGGGAAGGGGGAAGGGCTACTACTGAAGTCCATGGTCATCTGCTCCCTTCTCATGACAGTGGCAATTCTGCACTGGACTTGCTCCAGGATCCTGGTGGGAAAATCTGTAGACGAACTACCACAGCAAACAGCACCCTTGGGGAATGTTCCTGTGGTGTTTCTGTCATAAAGGGGCCATTTGCGCTCAAGAGGTTTCCACAGAGGACACTAACCCAGCATGGTGTGTCATGAAGGGGACACAGGGCACGGGCCTGCTGTGAACCGTCTAAGCCTTCCACACAGGAGGTGGAGGCAGGGCTGTCGCCCAAGGCCAGGCGACCACAGGCCTGGACAGTCTGCAAACAGAGGCTGTTCAATGGCCAGCTCAACTGGGTACTTAATTCTGGGGGAATAAATTAAGCCTTCACCTGTCACAGACATGGCTTCTCCTGGAAGCACCAGCACCAAACTCCCACTCTGAATTTTCTGGGAACATAATAATCTCCCAGAGATTCTGTCTACATGGAGAATGCTTTCCTCTGAGATCTTTAGGAATGAGTCAGGTTAGGCCAGAAGGTGGAGTCTCCTACTGGCAGCAAGTGGGGAAATGAGGAATAGGCAGGAAATTCAGGAGCCTAACCAGAGCCAAGAGTTCTATGAGTTTTATCCTGATAAAGCATGCCCCTTTCAAGTGCTCCTGCTTTTGCCAATGTTTCATAAAGAATGCAGAATTACTGCTCAGGTAATCCCATGAATACTAGAGGTCCTGATACATTCACAAACAGGAAGGGAAGGAATTCCCCACCTTACATTTTCACACTTTGAGTTGCCCTAGGGTGAACCTCCCTGACCACAGGGATATCTGTCAGGCACCAGGGTAAAACAGAAAGGGGGAGAAATCCATTGTGGAACTGAATCTGACTCTGGATTTCTCTGAGCAAACCTCATTCAGTTATTCAACAGATATATATTGAGCTTCTTGCAAGTGCCAGAGATTTCCTAGAGGCAGTAATCTGGAGGCAAACTACTTTCTGGGTTCATGGGTTAATGGAGCACACAGTAAGTACACCTCCCTGAGCCTCAGTTCTCCTGTTGATGGAGTGTGGGTAACAGCAACGGCATGGAAACACTGTAAATGACCAGCAGCATATGAGTGCATCACGGGATTATGATATAAGCTTGAGAATTCTGTACAGCAGTGCAAACATATGAACTAGAACTACATTTGTCAATATGGATGAGTAAGGTAAGTGAAAAAAGCACACTGGAGAAGTATACATTAGTAGGATTATCCATATAAAGTCTTAAAATGTGCAAAACAATAATATATTGTGGATACACCTCTTTGTAACAAAATCAAGAATTTATGCATGGGAATGGTATGTCAAATTTGGAAGAGGGTCTCTGGACTGATATATTCAGAAAACGTAAAAGAGCTCTTGAAAGTTTAGAACATAATAGCAGAAGTTAAAAATTCAATAGAAATATGAGAATAGAGTTGGAGAAATTTTTCAGAAAATATAGCAAAAATCCAAAGATGAAGAACGGAAGTGGGAATATACAAAGTTGGAGGACTCATCTAGGAGATCCAGTAACTGAGTAACAGGAGTTTACAAAAAAAAATTCTAGAGAAAATTAAGGAAAGGAAATTATTAATAAAATAAAAATCTCTAGAATTGGACTCTCTGAGTCTTTTGGAGCCATTATTTAGCCCAATGATTTAAAATAGGCTCACATCATAGCATATCCCAAGGAAATGTCAGAATATTGGTATATTTGTCAGGGTAATTAGTGCTGGCTCCAGCAACAGGCAACCTTCAAAAATCTTAGTGTTTTAACAAAACCAAAGTTTGTCACTTTTGCAGTGTGATATACTTTAGGTTGTCCAACTCTACCTTGTAAATATATCACCTGGATCAAAGGTACACTGAGGTAAGTAGTTGTAGGAGGAGAAAATAAGGTTGGAGAAGGTACACTGGCTTGTAACTTCTTAGCTTGGAGGGGACATGTGTCACTTCTGCTCTTACACCACTGGCCAGAACTAGTCACATGGCCCTAATCTAATCCAGCTAGGCTTGGAAACCTAGGAAAGGGCATGTAATACTTAAATGTTTTGCATATCAATATTTGGAAACAAAAAGAAGATCTTTATAAGTGGTCAATGACACAAGATCAAGAAGCAAAATGGCTTTGTATTTCTTTTTTTTTTAAAAAAGATTTTATTTATTTATTCATGAGAGACACAGAGAGAGAGAGAGAGAGAGAGAGAGAGAGAGAGGCAGAGACACAGGCAGAGGGAGAAGCAGGCTCCATGCAGGGAGCCTAACATGGGACTTGATCTCGGGTCTCCAGAATCAGGCCCTGGGCTGAAGGCGGCACTAAACTGCTGAGCCACCCAGGCTGCCCGACTTTGTATTTCTCAAAACCAATACTGGAAATCAGAAGACAGTGGAGTAATGCTTTCAAATATTTCAAAGTCATTTATAACTTAGAATTCTATACCTAACCAAACTGTCAATCAAGGGTTAGTGTAGAATAAAGCCCTTGCAGACAAGATCTCTATCAATTTGCTTTCCATATACACCTTCTTTGGAAGCAGCCAGAGAATGTACTCCATTATATTGAGAGAGAAAACTAAGCAGGAGAAAGATAAGGAACAGGACATAGGAGATCTAACACAGGAGAAAGGTGAAAAGAATTCTCAGTACTAATGTGGGGGAGATCCTATGATGCTGGGCACCCAGCATTCAAGGAAAACAGAAGCAAGTGGGAAGACTCCAGGAGAGGTTTCTTCAAGACAATGCAATTGACAGACTACATAAAGTATCTGAATATATTGAGAGAAAAGTTGGCAATGAATTTGTTGTATTAATCATAGGTACTTAGGAAATAAAGAAAACAGAAAAAAAGAAAATTGTTAAATCCAGAGAAAACAAAAAGTTGCTCATGGAAGGAATTTAATTATAGCTTACTACACAGCTCAGCTGTGAATGTGCCCTGAGCATGTTAGAATGAAGGGGTGGGAAGAATGCATGTGGGAAGGTGGAGTGGGATGGAAGAAAGAGAGCCAAACTTCATCTTTTACTGTGGGAAATTAACAGATAATTCCTAAAACAAGCAAACAAAAACAAAGTAGCAAGCACATTATTAAGAGGTAGGAAGCCAAAACCAAAAGAACAAGACAAGAGGAACCAACAAATGGTTGCTTATGGAAAGGAAGAAATGGTGGTGAGGAGGCTGGGGACCACAGTTTGACTTAATAAACTTTATTGGTAGTTGACTTTTCAAATTATGTGCTCATATAATGTTGTTAAAAATAAAAAGTTAAAAAAAAACAAGTTCTAGACTGATAGATATAGCCTGATACAATTTCTATGAATGCCACCACACTATATTTTATAGGCACATACAATGTGTGTTAATGACTGGAGAGAGAGTCTAGGATATCCACCAAACTGGAAACCATTGTTCCTGGGGAGGTTAGCCTCTCATTTAAAGCTATGTATAATGTTTGATAGAGAATTTGGCTTTATTACCATAAAAATGTATTCATATGTTATCTCTGAAATTAAATGTAAGTGAAAACCAAAATTTTATTATTTACAAAAGGCAAAAAAGTATTTTAAGTCTGGAACGTAATAGTCTAATTAAAAAGCCCCATTTTGAACCTACTTCACTTTTTCAGAGCTGATGGTGAAATTGTCAACAGGGAGAGTCAGACTGAGCAAAAGGGCAACCATGAGAGGGAGTAATAGAAGTGTTATGGGGAAGTGGGACAACATAGGAAACTTGCACTGAACCTCATCACTATGTGTACCTGTGTGGCACTAGTTCAGTCCAAAGCCCACAGAGAGATTACACATTTTCTTTCTTTTTTCCCCCCATCCATTCTCCACTATCCTATTCATTCAGTATCCATCTTCATTCATCATCCTTTCACCATCCACTTGCCATCCACCAGTCTTCCTCCACCTAAACATTAGACCATTCATTTACCATACACCCCTCACTACCTACCACCCAACTCCCATCTCTCTATCCATTTTCCATGATGTAGCTATCTATCATTTCATTACCAGTCATCCATCACCGAATCCTGTACCCACCACCCACCTTCCATTTGCACTTTCGCAGGACACAACCCATTACTCATCAGTCTAACAATCATCCATTTATTTGCCGTGTACTTCCTATTCATGCATCATCCAGCCACCACTTGCCCACCACTTTCAGTTAGAAAGTCTGTTCAGGAGGAAGCTGATTGTTATTATCCTTATGTCCCAGGGAGTGAGGGAAAGCTGAGATATAGAGGGTGGGTGAAGGAGCTGCTTGGTGTCATGCACTGAATCAGGAAGGGTGCCAAGTGGCCCAGGAGTTACTTCCCAGGTAAAATTTCTCAAATGGTAAATACTCAGGCAACAGGATCTGGATTTGAATTCTGAGTCTCCATCTTATGGTCATGTAAGGTCTGCAAGCTCCTCAACTTCAATGAGATTCAGTGACCTCTCTTAAAATGGTAATAATGCATGTAAAATCCTCAGTGATGATGTATCACATGCCTGGCATGTAGTAAGCACTCAGTAAATGTTGATAATAATAATTATCAGTACAAATCAGTAAGTCAAGCCTTTTATCTAGCCTTCCTCAGAAATTAAATGGCATGTTCTATACCCAAATAGGTATGCCTACAATTATTTGCTGTTTGGGTTCTCTATATGACTGTAGAATTGACCAGTTATAGGAGTTAAAAATTAATTATTTTTATGAGTACAATGTAGCATTTAAATTCTTTTATTTCTATATATTTCAAACCAAAGTTTAAATAATAAAACAAACACCCTTTATTTTTTAAAGATTTTATTTATTTATTCATAAGAGACACACAATGAGAGGGAGAGACATGAACAGAGGAAGAAGCAGGCTCCCTGCAGGGAGCCTGATGCGGGACTCAATCCTAGGACCCTGGGATCACGACCTGAGCCCAAGGCAGACACTCAACCACTGAGCCACCCAGGTGCCCATGGACACACTCATGGACCTATTAGTTCATTGAAAAGATAAAACATTTCAGGTTCAGTGAAAACTCCTGAGTGTACCTTCTGGTAAACTCCTGAGTGTACTTTTCAATGCCTTTTCCTCCCCAGAGATAACAGTTTTTCTTTTTTATAAAAATATTTATTTTAGGGATCCCTGGGTGGCGCAGCGGTTTGGCGCCTGCCTTTGGCCCGGGGCGCGATCCTGGAGACCCGGGATCGAATCCCACGTCGGGCTCCCGGTGCATGGAGCCTGCTTCTCCCTCTGCCTGTGTCTCTGCCTCTCTCTCTCTCTCTGTGACTATCATAAATAAATAAAAATTTAAAAAAAATATATATATTTATTTTAACATTTAAAAGAAGAATCACATGTTCATCCTGACAGTTTTACTGGATTTGGCCATCCAATAAGTTACACACACACGTAGGTACTTGGAAGGTTATTGCATGCGTCTTTCACTGATGGAGTCACGGCGAGGTGGCCACTCTCCCTGCAGTAGGACCCGGAGTGGGTCCTCCACAAGAAGGCCTGACTCGAAACAGGCTGTGGGGAGGTCCAGGTGAACCTCACCTCCAAATTGTGAAACTAGTGACACTGCTACGATTCCTGTGGCTACACTTTCACTCCTGAGCGTACTGTTGACTTAAGTAGACTCAGAGGGGGTTGGACGAGGCCCACCTGCGCAGTAGGCCTTTCTCTGCAGCACCCTCCCTTAGGGGAAGGCCGTCAGCAATATCAGCAGCCCTGCCTCTCAGATTTCTCCCCCTGCACAATCCTTAAACTGTTTGCTAGTTGAGTCTTTGCTTTTTTGACTACTTGATGGTTTTGATGAGTTAGCCGTGATCCACATGGTTTTGATGAGTTAGCCGTGATCCACTTGATCACAGCCGTGATTCAAGTACATCTCTGAGAGTTGGCCTTTGGCTGGGATTATGTTTTAACAGTCTTGAAATGAGATCCCTGGCTCCCTCCAGCACGAAGTCAGGGAATGTGAATTCAACTTGGAAGTAAGTTCAGTCACAAAATGCAGCTTAGAGAAACAGTATGAATATTCAGCTCACAGCCAATGTTAAGGCTGATAAGCATTCTACAAGAAGCAATGGATCATTTCTCATTAGGTCTTACCTATAATATTCTTTTATAGGTCTCTTGGTATGTGCTTGCCTCAAAAGGAGGCTTCCCAACTAGAAATTCATAGCAAAGAACCCCAAGGCTCCAGAGATCCACCTTCTCATCATGCATTTGGCCTTCATTCATCTCTGGGGGCAAGTAATCTGGGGTACCACATAGGGTGGTTCTCCTGGAGGATGGAGCATGTACTGACTACCCAAAATTTGCGATCTTAAGCTTTCCAGCTGATCCAAGGAGTAGGTTCTCTGGCTTAATGTCTCTGTGAATTACTCTCTTTGAGTGACAGTAAGACAGGGCATCTGCCAACTCTGTGATATAAGTAGCAGTTCTCTGCTCATCATACTTTGACAGTTTCTGAAGTTCTCTGTAGACAGCTCCAAGAGGTACATATTCTAGAATTAGGTAAACTCTGGTGGCATCATGGAAATAACCATACAGCCAAAGAATATTTGGATGCCTAAGGTGGGACTGTATTTCTACTTCTCAGCTGATGCTCAACTCCTACTTTCTCCAGTTCAGCTTTAAATAATACTTTAATAGCCAGGATAAATTTGCTTTGTTTTTCTCTTGCCAAGTAAACATTACCAAACTTTCCTTTACCCAGTGGACAGCCAATTTCAAAATCTTCCAAAGCCCATTGCCTTTTTTTTTTTTTTTTGATTCTTCATTTTTCTGTTTTGTTGCCAGTTCCTTTTCAGAATTATTTCCAGGGGCTGATGACGAGGGGTGCTCACTCTTTTGGGTATTATTCAGTGACCTAGAGACAGGACAAGGGACACCAGTTGCCTGCAATTGCTTCTGCTTCAGATTCGGAGCCGGTTTATGGCTGGAGACGAGTTTTTGTGTTTGTGGAGGAACTCGCTGGGAAGAATTTGAAGGACACAAGACCTGCTGGGCCTGGCCACTATTTGCAGGTAACGGATTCTGTGAAGGAACTTGCTGAGTCACCAGAACACGTTTTGGACCATCACCAAGTGCAATTGTAGTCTTAACAGGCCCTGCAATGCAGTTTTCTTTATATTTGTCCATCATGCCCGTCGGCTCCTGCCTCCAACCCAAGCTGCCGAGTCCTCCAGAGAGCTCATGATAATAGTTTTTCTAAATTTGATATATCATTCCCATGCATAAATTCTTGATTTTGTTACAAAGAGATGTATCCACAATATATTATTGTTTTGCACATTTTAAGACTTTATATGGATAATCCTACTAATGTATACTTCTCCAGTGTGCTTTTTTCACTTACCTTACTCATCCATATTGACAAATGTAGTTCTAGTTCATATGTTTGCACTGCTGTATAGAATTCTCAAGCTTATATCATAACCCCATGATGCACTCATACGCTGCTGGTCATTTACAGTGTTTCCATGCTGTTGCTGTTACCCACACTCCATCAACAGGAGAATTGAGGCTCAGGGAGGTGTACTTACTGTGTGCTCCATTAACCCATGAACCCAGAAAGCAGTTTGCCTCCGGATTGCTGCCTCTAGGAAATCTCTGGCACTTGCAAGAAGCTCAATATATATCTGTTGAATAACTGAATGAGGTATGCTCAGAAAAATCCAGAGTCAGATTCAGTTCCACAATGGATTTCTCTCCCTTTCCATTTTACCCTGGTGCCTGACATATATTCCCTGTGGTCAGGGAGGCCCACTCAGGCAACACACTGTGTGTAAATGTAAGATGGGAAATGCTGAATGAGGACTTAAAAAACTTGTTCAATTCATGAACAAAGTAGGAATTTAAAGAAAGAGATAAAATACTGAAAAGTACACAACAGAAATCATAGAGGTAAATAATATAATAACTGAAAGGAAAATTCAGTAGAGGAATTTAACAAGAGATTAGATCAAGCAGAAGAATCAGCAAACTCAAAGACAAGGCATTAGAAGTCATCCAATCAAAGAAACAAATGAAAAAGAGTAAAGATAGTTTAAAGGACTTCTAGAACACTAATGTATGCATTGTAGAGGTCTCAAAAGGAGAAGAGAAAGAAATGAATAGAAGCTTATTCAAAGAAATGGCTAAAAACTTCTCTAAACTGGGGATGGAAATATATATCCAGATCTATAAAGCCCAAAGAATACCAAATAAGGAGAACTAAAGAGAATCACACCAAGATACATTATAATTAATGTGTCAAGTTAAAGACAAAGAGAGGATCTTAAAAGCAGCTAGAGTAAAGCAACTTGTTACATACAGGGGAAAACCCATAAGACTAAGCATATTTTTCAGCAGAAACCTTGCAGGTATTGAAGAGAGTAGATGATATATTCAAAACCCTGGAAGAAAAAAACTGCCAACCAAGAGCATTTCACCTGCCAAAGTAGTACTTCAGAATTGAAGGAGGGATAGATAAATAGTTTCCCACACAAACAAAAGCTAAAGGAATCCATCACCACTAGATTGGCTTAGACTAGTGTTACAAAAAATGTCAAAAGGAATTTTTCAAACTGAAATGACATCATGCTAAGTAGTAACATGAAAACATATGAAAGTATAAAACTCACTGGTAGAATTAAATTCAGAATAATCCAATATTGTGATGGTTGAAGGAAAATAATTTTTAACCCTTGTATAAAGGTTAAAACACTAAGATATTAAAATAACTAAACTACAATAACTCTTTAGTGTATATGCAATATAAATAGATGCAAATTGAAACATCAAAAACAGAAAATGTAGGGGAAGAGTAAAAATTTAGAGTTTTTACATGCATTTATAGTTTGTATCAGCTTAAAATAGGCAGTTAAAAGTATAGGATGTTTTAAGTAGGCTTCACAGTAACCACAAACCAAAAATCTGCAGTAGATACACAAAAGAGGAAAGGAAGGATCCAAGCATCCTGCTGGAGAAAATCATCAAAACAGAAAGGATGATAGCAACAGAGGAAAAAAAGAACAAAAGAACTACAAAACAGCCAGAAAACAATTAACAAAATGGCAATAATACGTCCATACTTAACAATAATTACTTTAAATGTAAAAGGACTTAATTCTTAATCAAAAGACATGGTTGAATAGATATTTTTAAAAAGAAAAAAATAGACCCAAGTATATGCTGCCTCCAAGAGACTTCAGCTTTAAGAACACTTATAGACTAAAAGGGAAAAACATATTCCATGAAAATGGCAATCAAGAGAAAGCAAATTTCTATGCTACTGCCTGATGTTTTATAAGGTCATTGTCCTTATACTTGAAGAAGAATGGAAAATTGCCCCCACACGCTTGGTCTGTTTCCTTAAGTAGCAAACCAACCTATCCTAGCAGCTTCTACCCCCAGGCAAAGGACTTCACTAACTAGAATGAATTCTTGCAAACTACTATGTCTCTTAGGCCTGAACATTTAACATTCCTCATCTTTCATTTTAATACCAAAGCACATTTTAAGGGCATGGCTGAGCATGGTACTGTACCCAGCAAGTCAAGCACATGCAGCCTCTGTTGTCAAAGCAGAGAACACCATGAAGAGGGAATACAGATAATTTGACATAAACACTGAGTAATAATTCCTTTAAGTCTGTGGCCTACTGTGCCTACAGGATGCCAAACATCTGGATGGAAGATGCAACATTTGGTCAGGAGTTTCACTATTCTTCCAGATAATTGAATAGACTTTCATTGTGAATTGTATAAACCTAACAATTATAATAGTTATGCCAACTTATATTTCCATGATTTACAACTGCAGGATACATATATGTGTAAGTATGTGTGTGTGTTTATATAACTTCATTTAATTACCATATCCTTATGGAATAGGCTTAATTATCCAATTTTACAGATGAGGAAGTTGAGAGTCTTTGTTAAACATGTATTGATCTCATACTCTGTGCCAAACACAAGACCTACAAAAAAGAAATAAAAAAGTTCCTGCCCTAAAGGTGCTCGGAGACCAAAGCAGAAGCTTGGAATTTGAACTTGACTTGCCCAAGGTCACACAACTATTTACTGTTAGATCCAGGACTCCATCCTCCATCCAATTTTTCTGGCACCAAGTTCAGTGACCTCTTAACAGCTGTCATCAATAAAGTCCAGATGCAAGAGCAAGGAATAGACAGGATAAGGGATAAAGATGTGCTAGAATTCGCTGGATTGGAAGAGTCTTGTTAGTAACACCAAAATCAGAAACAAAGTACAAACAATTAAAGTTACAATTCTGAAAATTATGACCAGACATTAGAAAATGTTTTTGATGTAATGTTGGGTTAAAAAAACAAAGACAAATGGCATGTGTCTACTCATGTTCACTTGGTACACATATGGACAGGTACAGGACAAGAGCATGCACAAATTTAAACAGCTAGATTTTCTTCATGTACCAAGGTAGTTAGTGGCTGAAATTTTCTTTCTTCATTTCCTTCTTTCTTTCTCTCTTTCCTTCCTTCTTTTCTTTCTTTCTTTCTTTCTTTCTTTTCTTTTTTTCTCCTTCCTATTAGTTTATAGCTTTGTTGATGTTGCTAAAATACAAATTCTAGGTAGGAAAAGAGATAATATGGAAATATTAAAGGTTTTGCAGCTGGGAAGACCTGGATCCAAATGGCAGTTTTGCCAATGACTAACTATACAATGCAGGGAAAGTTATTTAACTTCTCTGTGCCTCGGTTTCTTTGGCAAAGAATAATATTAATTTTGCAGGGTTATGCTAAAGATTAGTGATTGTGCCTTAGGACACTAAATAAACAAAAACCAACCACTCAACCTATAATTTTTAAATTTATGTATTTATTTATTTATTTATTTATTTATTTATTTATTTATTTCAGACAGAGAGAGAGAACACAAGCAGGGGAAGAGGGGCAAAGGGAGAGGAAGAGCATGAAGCAGGCTCCCCACTGAGCAGGGAGCCCGATGCAGGGCTTGACCCCAAGACCCTGAGATTAGGATCCAAGCCAAAGGCAGACACCTAACTGACTGAGCAACCCAGGCACCCCTCAACCTGCAATTACTTTATCATTATGATTATATAATATAAGCCAAGAAGCATGTCAGAGGACATGTAGACTTGCAGATCCTGCTCTGAGGCTCCGGTTTGGCCAAAAGTCTGCAATGACATCTTTAACCCAAAGAAGAGGAATGTGGAATCATCCTTAGCAGCAGCAAAAACACATGTTGAGCCAGGTCCTTAGAATACAAACATATAAAACACCACCTGTTCTAAAGGGATTTACCATCTATCTTTTTACCAACTCAATAAGCATTTATTATGAACCTCTTATAAGTCAGAGACCAAAAGAACAACCAGTGGTATAAAGATAAATAGGACTTAGTCCTTACCATAGTTTACCAGAAAGAAACAATCATGAAAACAGATAAATACAATATAACACAGAGAACATAATCACAAAGTTAGGCATTTGAAAGCATAGATAAATACACCCAACTGGAAAGGGAAGATTAGGGAAGTCTAGGAAGGATTTCTGGAAGCATTGGCCCTGGAACTAAGCCTTTAAGTATAAGCAGAAGTTGGTTAGAAAAAAAGGGGACTGGGTGTGTGGCAGAAAAGCATCCCAGGAAGAGAGCAAGATATAAGGAATGACATGTTACATAACAGGTAGGTTTTTTTCCAGAGCACAGAATTTGAAGCAGGGGATGAGACTGGCGAAGGAGGTAGGAACCAACTCAAATGAGGCTTCATATACCTCCAGAGGGTAGTGAAGAATTTAAAGCCAGGAAGGTGGGTGTCAAGGTGGTCAGCTTTACAGCTCAAATGAAGGCTCTAGAGCCCTGTAGAGGAAAGGTGTGAATGGGACAACCAGGATGGAGGTAAGGGTCACCTCTAGGGGTTCAGAAGACAGATGAGTGTGCACTGAGACAGAGATCGCTTACAAGGAGATGATGGTTATGGAAACCAGATGGAAGACAGTTCCTAACAATCCCAAGAGCCTGATGAGAAGTAGAAAGGAAGTACTTTCTTAAGCTTTGAGAAAAATTTTGTGACAGACGGTCTGGGAAAGCTTAGTAGAGGAGAGAGGAGTTGAGCAGCCCTTTAAACTTTAAAGAAGAAGAAGACATGGTGGAGAAAGAGGGCAGATCCCAGGGGAAGAAACAGAATTAACAAAGACAAGCATAATGTGTAGGTTGGGTTCACAAAAGAAGGTCAGTCAACAATAAGAATGTATAACCTTTGACCGGCCCTCTACATTGTAAATTCTCATCCCCATTACAGGGAAGTATTTGTGCCAGATAGATTATGTTTTCTCCCCCAAACTCCTGCTTTCCTGAGGCATAAAGAGAGGTTATCATAAGCTCAAAGTAGAGAGATTCAGAAGTTCTTCTAGACTATAATCCAGAAAAGAAAAGAGTCCCTCCTGATGGCATGAAAGCTCTGGTGGTCTTATGGTGACTCCAGGCTGTGGCCAGACAAGGGCAGAGCCTCCTTCTCCTGCTCTGGCTTTCTCATTCCTCACCTCCAGCTCCACTCCCTGCCATCCAATGGCAGACAGAAGTGACTAGCTGACCAGTGGTGCCAAAGAAAAGAGAAAAGTGACATGGGAAGAGGTGGGAAAAAAACTGTTAAAGTGACCAAAGGGTCAAGGATGAAGGGAAGAAAGACAGTGTCAAAGGTGAGAGGTTCCCTTGCTAACCTGAATGCCATAGGAGTGCACAGGATCAGACAAGAAATATTAGACTTTGTGAGACATTCACTCTTTGTCTCAACTTCTCATCTCTGCCACTTAGCATCTTGTGTCACTTAGCACAACTGGTAAATAAAGAAGCATAGTTATGTTTCAGTAAAACTTTGTTTTTGGACACTGAGATTTGGATTTCATAAAATGTCCACAAAATATTTGTCTTTGATTTTTTTTTTCAGTTAAAAACATAAAAGCCATTCTTAGCTCACATACTAGTACAGCCAGTGGGCTGGGTTTGGTGTGTGGAATGTGGTTTGCCATCCCTGGTTTAGAATAATGTTCTCACACAGAAGAGCTGGAATGGGTCAAGTAGCCTAGAGAAGTCATTCCTAAACCTACACTCCTGTGGGTTCTGACTGGGATGGGATATAGGGCAGAAAGTGAAGAACGGAACAGTTTCTCTACTTTCACTGGTGTCTCCCTAGATAATAAGTTATACAGTAACTGTACCACTCGTTTTCCCATCATCAAGGATGTAGCAGTGGGGTTTTATATTGTTTTTTATTAATTAAATTTTGAAATACTCCTTCCAATATTTCTATAAACCAAATCATGGTATTAAAAAAACCATAATAAAACAATAGCCATACATATTTTGGCTATGATATGCTCCTCTGGATACTAAGGAAGTCAGGTTAACATCTAGAGGCATGCCCATGAACAGCTAGACCCCACGGCCCCAGCTGCCCATCTGGGCAATGGCAAAACTTCTTATGAAGCTGTGAGACCTGCTCTTGCCCAACTGACTGCTCCCACTTGTAAGGTTCCCATATGTTCTGCAGACACATGTTTTATTGACCCTCCCAAGTCTCAGTGTCTTCCCTTACTAGATACTAAACAATCTATCCTAGTTTCCAAAGATTTATGTGGCCTTGGTTGGAAAATACTTAAGAATCCTTGGGCTTTGCCTTTTCTCCCAGCAGCATAACTGAGGGGTAGCTGCGCATCAAAATAAGGTGATTAGGAAGATTGACATACATGATTCTTGACCAAGAGCCCAATTTTCCTTGGCCTAGACATAAGTCTCCAGATTTCCTTAAAATAAATCATCAATATCATATCAAATTCAGATTCTAAAACACCCCATCCCCCGCCCCCATCCGACCCACTGCCCCCAGAATAAAAGGATCCATGTTGTTACACTTCCCTTCTTTTCTGCTCTCTGGAAGCAGTTATTCTTGCTTTTTAGAGAGGATGTTGGAGATGCTCCCACTGACCTGTTGCTTTATCTATGCTCTAAAAGTTCTAACTCTGCAGCCACCAGCCCAGACTCTTTCTCCTTTGACACTCAAAATCTTTTAGAAGTGAAGACAAAAGGAAGGAGCAAAGGGAAGAAGAAAAGCCCTAGAAAAAATGAGGATGCATATGGAGGTTTCTTGTTCCTGACACTCCTGACCTCAGCCAGCCATGATGGGTGGGAAAGGAGCCAGCCACACACACTAGTGTATGATCCACAGAACTCAAACCTAAAATGACCCTGCTAAAGGAATTTCATAGAGCCAACCATGAAACACTTCATTGGGTACATTTCCCACAAGTCAAAGCTCACAGGACTCACTTGGCTGGTAGTAGAGAGCCCTTCCCTCACTGCTAGGGTGTCAGGAAGTTGGATGCACTTCTCCCAACTACCCAGATACAGCCAAAAACCCACTTTCTGCCACGAGGCACAAGGGTGGTTCGGCTGGCTTCCCACAAATCTCGTTCTGAAGGAAGCATACAGCTCCTCTGAAAACATATTCATTCTCTTCTCCCATTTGATCTTTCTTCCACATGCTTTTTGGATTAATGCTGGCATTTTATTTCCATCTGTTTTCAACTCTGGGTTAGAAACGTCCGAGTCAGGCTCTAGCCTTCTATGTGGCTGGGGGACCCTTTGCAGGGCACTGCTCCAGAGCAGGATCTGTGGAAGATCACCTGCATGTCTTCCTTCAAGTCCACAAACATTGAGTGAGCGCCTCCTATGTGCCAAGCATTGTGCCATTCATCAGGCACTTGGAGGTGCCATGTTATGCCACTGTGCAAAATCCAGAACAGGTTCCCATGTCACTTGAGTAAAAGCTCAAGCCATTATAGTGATCAGCAGTTCATAAGATGACCCTCCTTCCTGCCCACTATCCCTCTGATCTCACATCCTGCAACTTTCCTTCTGACGATCCAAAGCCACCCTTGACTCGTTACTGTGCCGTGGCCACGCGTGCCACATTCTGCCTGGGTGCCTTGGCACCGGCTGTTCCCTCCACTCCCCTCCCCAAATGCCCTTTGCCCACAGTAGCCAACTTCTTCACCTTCAAATCTTTCTTTGCTCAAATATTACCTTTCAACAAGGCCAATACTGACAATACTGCTGACAACTGCAACCCGTCACCAGCACACCTGACACCACCTTTTACCCACTCTAAATTTTATTTTTCTGCAGCACTTATCACCTACTGCCTTGGCCCAGTTCCCTGGAAAACATAGCTTAAAGGAATGCAATCCCAGGGAAGCATACATGAGGGAAGAGGAGGTAAGGTATAGAAGTAGGGAGAGCAAACCTAAGGGAATATGTTTTCCAAATGACCATAGTATTGTAAAATGTGACAGCTGGGTCCCACAGGACATCTTCAAGGAGGCTAAGCAAAGCAATTCATCTCAGAACAATCTGCCCAGGGGAGGAGAGAAGAATGTACCCTTTGGTCGCTGCTCTCTCATTGGTCAAAGTCAGCTCCATGTGTGTCAACTCATACTTCTAAGTGATGTGAAAGCAGATGAGCCCAGAGGAGTTTCTCAGCTTCATGAGAACAGGAAGCCCCAGCGTGGAAGGTGGGAATTAAACGATGGCAGGATAGGCACCAGGTGAGGGCTTCTGGGCCATTCCTGAGATCAGCCTAAAGGATGGCCCTTGCAGCTGGCCCCTTAGCTGTAGGAGTGGCAGTGGTGGGTATCTCCAAGGACTGCACCAGTGTGCACGCATAAGTGGCTCTAGACTGGCAGGCACAGACGCAACCAATGCCAGGCCTGCTCCCAGCCAGGCCAGGTCCGTGGATCTGGATGACATAAAAACTGAATCCTGTATAACCTTCCAACATCTCCCTTGACTAGAAATTAAGCTCCTCAAGGCAAGACCTTCGTCTACTTGTGTTCCCCGATGCACCCCAGAAATCTAGGGAAAGGCCTGGCACATGATGGGTCCTCAGTACTTTTTGAAAGAACAAAAGGGCAGTGCTAATGAATGAGATAGAAACCCTGCCCTCAACGAGCTTACAGGGCCTGGGGGACACAGACAAGCAAACAGCTCAGTGCGGTGCCAAGTAGAAGCATAGTGCTGGCGGTAGGACAGGCAGCTGCAGGAGCACTTGGCAGAGCTGTGAGTCCTGGTGAGTAGACTTTAGATGTGACAAGTTGTTCCCAGCCTGGCGTATCCCATAAAACAAGAACACTGGAACGGGAAGTCAAGATCTGGGCTCCAAACCCAACCTCAGCTGCAAATCAGCCGTAGGATCTTACGAAAATAATTACTATTTATCAAGTGCTCACTTTCCGCCAGATCACAGTGTGAGTAATTCACTGTCTCAGTCCGTTTGGGCTACTGTAACAGAGTACCGTAGACTGGCTGGCTTATAAACAACAGAAATTTATTTCTCACAGTTCTGGAGGCTGGGAAGCCAAAGATCAAGGCACCAGCAGATTCGGCGTCTGGTTCATAGATGGCTGTCTTTGTGCTGTGTCCCCACTAGGCCAAAGGGATGAGGGAGCTCCCTGGGTTACCTTTTATAAGAGCGTGAATCTGGTACAGAAAGCAGAGCTCTAATGATTCCCCCAAAGGCCCCACCTCCTAACACCAATGCCTTGGGTGTAAGATTTAACATATGAATTTGGGTCAGGGTAGGGATGTTTAGTCCATGGCATTTCCATAGATTTCTTATGTCATTCTTGCAACAATTCCTTGAGACAGATATGATGATGTTCATTTAATGGAAATCTAAACCAAATCCAGAAATGTTCAATGACTCTACCCAAGTTTTTCTGACTCAGAAATGGCAGAGCTAGGATTTGAACTCCCAACCTCCTCTGCCAAAGTCTAAGCTCCTAGTCACTGCCCTCTAACATTGTACAGCCAAATCTTAGTGCTCTCTTTTGTAAAATTAAAAGATTAGGAGGCTACCTAATCTTTTTTTTTTTTTTAAGATCTATTTATTTCAGAGAGAGAGCACATGTGTGAGTTGGGAGAGGGGCAGAAGGAGAGAATATTCAAGCAGACTCCCTGCAGAGTGTGGAGCCTGACGCAGGGCCTAAACCCATGGCCCGTGAGATCATGATCTGAGCCAAAACCAAGAGCCAGATGCTAAGCCACCCAGATTACCCCATCTTTCCCATTAAGCCTCCTTCTAAACATGTCAAGGTCAAAGAGAAGTGATCCAGCTCAGACTTGGTGGCAAATGGTAGCATATTGTCCAGGACAAATACACTTATGGTGTACTGGGGGCGACCAACCAGATCTGAGTCACCAGGAGCCTCCTTCCAGCCCTGGACCAGTGAGCACAAGTCTATCTATGCTGCACATGGGGACACACACAGGACATCAGCCTGGCCAGGGAAGAGGTGCCACCTGACGGGACTTGGTGTGGGATCCCGAAGGTACACATGAAGACAGAGTGTTCCTACTATTCTAAGTTCTGGAACGTGATTTATGAAAGCCCACCATTCACTCAATGCACAGCCTGAAGGGTGCAGGGCACCAGGACAAGTACACTCAAAGTCTATGACTCCGCTGAGGCATTGCAAAGTATCCGTCATTGGTCCAGATCACCACTGTCCCACAGAAATGTACTATGAGCCACAAATGGAATTTCACGATTTCTAGTAGCCACACTTTAAAAAATAAAAATAGGTAAAATTAATATTGAAATGTATTTAGTTTAACCCAACCTATCCAAAATATTATCAATTCACAGTGCAATCCATATAAGAATTATTGAGATATTTTACATTTTATTTTTCATACTAAATCTTTGACATTGAGTGTATATTTTACTGAAAGCACATCTTAATGCACAAGCCATATTTCAAGCGCTCAGTATGAATCAACATGAACCGTGTGAATGAATTGTGGCTGCTAAACTAGAGTGCCGGCCCCAGGGGCTGCTGGTGCTGCCGGAGAACACACACATGCACGCACACACTCACACCAAGCAGCATGGATAACAGAACTTTGTCAAATCCCTGCAGCATCAGGACCAGCAAATAACCCAAGTCACTGCCCTGCAGAGTGGGGGACCAGACGAAATGGATACCAACCTGAAATCACGCACATGGAATGCAGACAAATGAGAGGAAACCAGCCCTTCGTGGGGGAAACAAGACATCTGGCCTGTTGCCCTTTGAAGTTCAGTTCACCTTCTGATATCAAGAGTAGCAGGCCAAGGAAAAAAGTACTAGAGGCCTTTAAGCAGTTGAGGCAAGAGGTCAGAGTTCCTTGGTCAGTTCCTTAGGAATGAGATTCATTTGAGATCCGGGAGAGGGGAGAAAATTGCCGAAAAACCATCAAGTTAACAATTTGTCTATTTTGGTGGTGTCAAACCACAGGGGCCTGGCATCCTAACACATTAAGGAAAGCCTCAGCCTCATACTCATTTACACTGAAAAGTAATTGTGGCTCGAAACATCCACAGGAGCAAGGGGTAGCAGAGAAAATGTGTGTTTTTCAAAACTGAAGGACTTGGAGACTGCTTGGGGGAGGCGGGGGGATTGTGGTTTTCCAGGAATGGGCTGGAGTGAAAGAGATTTTTTAAAAAGAAAGAAAGAAAAGAAAACATTTCCCAGCCTCCTTTGTAGCTCCCCGACGCCACCCCAACATGCAAAGCCCTGAAGGCAGGATGACTCCTCTGTCACCGGTACAAGGGAGAAGGCTGGTACCTCCCAGGGCAGACGTCCCCTGGGGCCCATCCTCCCAGCCTCTCCCTGCTCAAGAGCAAACCAGAGGGGCGAGGCCTCAGAGCTGCACCAGGAGTGTTTACTCGCCTGCGTTTGTGAGGCTGACACTGGAGCCACATGGAAGGCACATGCAGGAAGTGTGCTGTAATCATCTTATGTTTATAATTCTGAGAGAGGGATGGCAAAGTCGAGGATGGGATTGATCCGGTTCCAAATCGATTTCCTGGAGTCAGATTTAAAAGAGAGATGTGAAGGGCAAAATCTCTAATGATGCGGCTACGACACAACAAGTTACAAGTTTATTTCTATTGGTGCTTGTCCTGATTTTTAAAATCTGTTGCTTTCTTCTCACACGCACTGAGCCAGCCCTGCCAGAGCTCGCAGAACTCTGAAAACTGCCTGCTCCGATATGTCCTTATCAAATTCAGAAAATCGGATTTTCTAAGAGTTCATTTACAGAACCACAGACTCCTTTCACTGTAATGCCTTTATCATTTTCTTATTGTTATTGTTCAGATTTTAAGTGTTACCATCTGCCAATCTCATCCCTTCTCAGCGATGTTAAGCATCCGTCCGATCATAGTCTGGTTTCCAAATTTCTCCCTGAACAACCAAAGCTTACCACGGGTCTGCTCGCCTTCATTCCCTGGCACACCCATGTAAGACGTTGTAAGGCCAGAGGAGCCTCAGCAAAGCCTCTTGTCTGAGCGGGCCGCTCCCCTGGAGCTGCCTCTGACTCATTGTTCTCCTTTGTCTCTCTCAATTAGGATGGGATGTTTTACAGCTCTTGCTGGGAAGTAGATTTTCTGGGCTCCCTAGCATTTCAGTCCTAGTCACATGCCCCAGGTAGGAAAGCTGCCAGGCAATGAAGGAAACAGGTGAGCTGAAAACCGACTCTAGGGATGACGAAGAGTAATTACTACCACTGGCACAGCACTTCACAGTTTACAAAGTGATTTTGCACATGATGTCTCACCTAACCTCGTAATCATCCAACAGTAGAGGCTTTTAACCTTCTCTTTACAGTGAGGAAACAGAGACTGGGTTTGCTGACACATCTCCCTGAGGTCACACACATAGCTCACAGTGGAGCTGGGAGTGGGAGCAGCTCTTCAGACAAGAAACCCAGCCCAGCTCTGTCTATGTATCTTCTTCCCTTGGAGACATCAGCAAATAATCCAGGCAGCAGAGACCTTTTGGTTGCTCAGTCAAACCTAGAATAATAAGTACGACATGTTTAATAGAAATGAACATTCCTTTAAATTTTGGGGGGACGGGGGGGATCCCTGGGTGGCTTAGCTGTTTCACGCCTGCCTTTGGCCCGGGGCACAATCCTGGAGTCCCAGGATCGAGTCCCGCGTCAGGCTCCTGGCATGGAGCCTGCTTCTCCCTCTGCCTGTGTCTCTGCCTCTCTCTCTCTTAAATAAATAAAAATAAATCTTTAAAAAAAATTTTTAATTTATTGATTCATGAGAGACACAGAGACAGAGGCAGAGACATAGACAAAGCAGGCTCCCTGCAGGGAACCCAATGTGGGTCTTGATCCCAGGACCCCAGGATCACACCCTGAGCTAAAGGCAGACGTTCAACCACTGAGCCACCCAGGTGATCCTGAACATACCTCTCTTACTTAGCATATTGCTGTGTCTCTTCCCTCATAGCTTTTTGATGGTGCTTGAGTAAAACCATTCCAGGGTTCATCCATAATGGATAGGAGGAAAAAAGGAAACCTTCAACCAACTACGTGTGGAGGGGGTCCACTATGTGAGAAAAGACCTGATGCTCACTGTCTGGAAATTTCTATGGCTTGAGTAGAAAAGCTATAGATTGTTGATGACTCTCATTCAGGGTCCCAGAACCACAGCCATCACCTGGTCAAAGCATGAGATACAGCCTGGGCTGGGGAAGAACCATGGAGATTCTGTGGAGGAGGAACATGAGTAAGCCCTAGCCGGGACACCCCAGCTTCTCTAAAGACAGGTCACTAGGAGCGCTTGCTAAAGATACAGATTCCTGGGTGCCCTAATCCTACCCCTCTCTTACATGTTTCATAACCCTTTTTTCACTGTACTTTAATTTTGTATATTTTCTCATTTCTCAAATGAGACATGGAGTTTTAAAATTGAAAGCCCTAGTCTGAAAAAAGAAAAAGAAAATACAGATTCCTGGGCTTCCAACTGGAAGGCAAGAGAAAGGCCTGGTAAACCTGTGCCCCGGATGATCCCTAACTTAGAGAAGGCTGCGAGCCCTGGGAAGCATGAGTCAGCTCTGGAAGTGAGGGAAGGGCAGAAAATGTGGTGAAAGAGACTGAGAGAGGGGAGACTTACAAAGTAAGAGAAATACAGAAAGAAGACAGTGACAGTGAGAAGTAGGCAGGCAGCTGGACAGAGAGATGGGGGGAAGGCTGGGGGAAAGAAGGACACCTCCCACCTGCCCCTGAGATGAGCTGAGAGGAGCCCTCACTCCAGGTGCCTTGCTTGCTGGGCTGTCCCCGTTTGTCCCCGGAGTCCATGCCAGGGACTGCAATCACCCCCTGCCCTCTTGTTTCCAGCTGAGGGTCCATCAGGGCAGCAGAGAGGTGTAAGTTGCTGAATGAACATAGGAGTTTGCTTGATACCTGATTTTCTTTTTCCTTTTCACTGGGATGTACCCATGACGGAGCCCTAGGAGACTCCAGGGACTTTGTCCCAAAGGCAATCTCTAGTAGCCATGGTGAAGGTGGGAAGGTTCTTGGCCTAGGGTAAACCTGGGCTCTAAGTCTACTTCCAGGAGAGCTTCATGGAGCAAAATCACATTTTGGTCCTTGGTTTCTTCCTAACACTTATATAGGACTTACTACTTGCCCATCATTGTTCTGGATATATTTACAAGTTTTCGACCTTTGCATTCTCACAACAACCACGTAAGGAAGGTCCTGCTGTTGTCCCTGCTTTATAGATGGGAAACCTGAAGCCCAGAGAGTCTGTCCCTTGCCCAATAAGTAACTGACAGAGGCAAGATTCAAATCCTGGCATTTGGACTCCGAAGCCCACACTTAACCTCTGTCCCTACCTCCTCTCTCAGAAGAACAACATCTGCCAACAGACAGAACAGGTGTGTGTGTGTACATGCGTGTGTTGGCATGTGTGTCAGGGGTACATGTGACAGAGGAGAGTTGTTTTTTTTTTAAGATTTTATTTATTCATTCATGAGACACACACACACACACAGAGAGAGAGAGAGAGAGAGAGAGAGGCAGAGACACAGGCAGAGGGAGAAGCAGGCTCCCTCTGAGGAGCACAATGTGGAACTCGATCCCAGGACCCCAGGATCACAACCTGAGCCAAAGGCAGATGCTCAGCCACTGAGCCACCCAGGTGTCCAGTAGATTCTGAGAGAGAAGAGGAATCTGGGCAGGGAGTGGGGTGGGGTGGGGGTTGGGAAGGCTTCAGGAAGCAATTCTACCCACCTGACAGAGAAAGCCCAAAGGAGTGAAGAAGATGCCTCTGGATAGAGACTGGGAAAAAGGAGCCTTAGGGTGAAAATACACAGCACCCGTGGGCTCGTTCCTTCAACTTGGTAGCTGGTAAGTGAGCACCCGGTGTATCCCAGACCCCAGGGCAGAAGCAGCAGGCACCCAGTGAGCAAACAGACCCCCTCCCTGCGTCTGCGGGGCTCAGAGGCTAGCAGAGGAGATGGCCAAAAAAAAAAAAAACACCAACAAAGGACTGAAACTGCTAGAAAAGTGACGAACAGCACGGAGAATAAGAATTGGGTGACTATTTTAGCTGGGGTGGGGACAAAGGCCTGGGGATGGTTGTCTCAGCAGTGACCTGAGGTGCAGGAAGTGGAAGATCAGTGTGACCAGGGAGTCCTAGACGAGGACAAGGTGACAGAAGAGAAGGCGGAAGACAGGCAGCTCCCCTCAAGGCCGCCAGGAGGAGGCTAGAGTGTCTTGCTTCAGGGAGACATTGCCCTTGGAGCAGGAAACAAACACTATCCAATTCATGTTTTAAGAAAAACATCTCTGGTGGCTATCAAGAGAGTTACCCGCAGACACTCGGTGACAAGGGAGCTGCTGCTGTCCAGGCAGGGGCCGGTGGTAGCCTGACAGGTGGAGAGAAGGACCGCGCCTGGAACTGTACTTTAGAGGTAGAAGGGACGGACGCCTTGCCCCCACCACCATGGAAGACAAGTTGCATAGACAGTAGCAGAAATTAGACCCCAAGTGGGCGCCTTATTTACCAAGCAAAAATCCAAAGGAGGAGGGCAAAAAAGACCACATCTGCACAGCGTGTACCTGTGGGAAGGACAGACAGACAAAAAGGGACACCGTGGTGTTGGAACAAGCGGTTCTGTGCCACTCTGCAGGTATGCCAACCGTGACTCTAAAAAATGGATGTGAGAGCCAGATCCTCTCCAGCACTTCCCAATGAATTGAATTTAGGGCAGTCATCCAAACGGGAACAATGGGTGCTCTGTGCAGGGCTGAGAAAGGTCCCCACGCTTCACACTCAGGCAGACAGATAGTCGCAGTGACCAAGGGTGTCCTGAGGCATGGAGCCAAGCCAGGAAACCCCAAGCAGCAAGCAGATTCACAGAGCCAGGGACAGGAGGTGGCCACCAGGGACAACCCAGCCGTGTGGGAGCTCAGGCCCAAGGGCTGGGTACTCGGTGCTCTCAAGGGAAATGGGAGTCTGGAGGCAACTCAGTGTCTGTGGCTGTGGACCAGAGGCAGGGGCTTCTGCAAGTGGACTGCCATTGGACTTAGTATTTGCTTAGTAGTATTAGTATCAGCTTCCATTTTTAATAGAATTTTCCTTTTAAATAAAACTGTCAGTGTCTGAGCAAGTTATTTTGCTAGCCTCCTAATCTTACTCCTTCATTTATTTATTTAGTACACGGTTTTTGACACAACATTCTAGCCCAGAGCTTCTCACGGTTTTATACGCAAATGAATTGCCTGGGCAAACTGGTTAACCTGCAGACTCTGGCTCAGTAGGTCTAGGACAGTGCTTGAGATTCTGAATTTTTATTAGCACTCTGGGGACTCCGACCCTTACGATACACTTTGAGTAGCAAGGCTCCAGCCCAATCAGATGTCCCTTTCATCTTCCTTGAGTCCATTCCTCACTCCACTTCAACTTTAAAATAAAATTAGTCCATTCACTGTTTATCAGAGTACCACTCTACAGGAGGCAATGGGTTGAGTGTTGTGAGAGATACAGAAACAGACATGAGGCAATGTTACCTATAAGGCAAGTACAAACTGGCTGGGTGGAGAGATGGGTGCTAACACAGAGTCTAGGGCCTGCCCTATCCCACACTTCCTACTACAATGCAATTATAATGCATTGCCCCTCAGAAGCCTCACTGCACCCCAAAATAGGAATTGTCTCTATCTTTCAGAGAAGGAAAACTAAGCTAAGAAAAGTTAAATAGATTTTTCAAGTTCACACAACTATTGAAAAGCTGGATCTGCCTGGCCCCAAAGTTCAAATTCTTTCCATTAAACTATACTGAGGACATAGATCTAAGCAGAAATACGCAAAACCCTGGGCATTATGTGATGCGTGCAAAACCAGAAGTAGACACACGTTGCTACTAATTCAGCAAGTGGGGTGGCAGGTGACAGAAATTTGAAGCGATAGTAAATTTACCAAATTGGACTGGGTTGCCAGAAAAAAAAAAAAAAGCAACAATGAAGACTTCATGTTGAAAACATTTTTTAACGTTGCAGAAGAGAGATCGGTTTCCTTGTTTGTTCATAAATTCTCCTTTTATGGACTGCAATTCCAAAGTCCGGGGAGCCGCTTGCCCAGCCAAGAGAAGCTGGCATCTCCGGCTCATGGCTCCAGATGCTACCCGGCATTTCGTCTGCAAACACCCGGAATGAGGGCTGCCCATCCCAGGAGCAATCTGCTATCACACGTCCAAACAGAGAGCAGAGGTCAGCCTAGAAACCCAGGACATGAGCAAGCTTATTACCTACAGTATTTGGCTAACTCTGTACCACGGTCACAGTGAGGTTTTCTTCCATTGTCACTCTCCCTTCTCAGGGCGCCTTGTCCCTGGTTTTGCCATCCTGCGTACACACAGATGCTCCCTCTCCTCCCGCCAGCCAGGGCCGGCCGCCGGCTGACCACTAACAAGGAGCCCCCGGGGCAGCCTGTCTAGGACTCAGAAATGACTCTGCTTTCTCTGCCGCTTAGTCACCGTTATTGGGATCGGGACAGGAAGACCAAAACCCAGAAAGCGCGAGTCTCAGTCACGGGGGCCTCTTTCCACGGCCACTCTCGGGACTCCACCTGATCCCCACGTTCCTGGATGGTGGCAGAGTGATCCATGTCATATTTGGAACAGGAAGGACAAAGAGAAACAAGACAGTCTGTCATTAAACATTGAAATACCTGGAAGTCGGCGCCAGAGTCACAAGGAGGCTTTAGTCACATTTTCTATTTCCTGGACGCTAAAGCAAGCTTTCTATTTCCTGCAGAGAACAGAGGAACTGCAGTGAACTGAAACAATGTTAATTAGGGAAAGCATCCCTGTAAACACTTGCAGACAGGCATTGCTTTCCGAAGGTCCAGAGCAGCCTCCTCTCTGGACCTGTCCCTGTCCCTGATCCCCATTCTGGGGACAGAAACCATTGCAGGTCACGGATGCAAAGGGCAGCTTGCGTGGGGGGGTGTTCCCACATACCGGAGCACCCCCAGCCCAAGTTGTGGGGCCTCCCAGAGCTAATTCTGCAGTTGGACACACTCCCAGGTGCCAACAGTACGTTTAGTCACCAAATAGTTGTAAGAGGGATCTGAAAGCACCAGCATTTCTTTTGCCAAACATTGTGGAGACGCTTTCTGGAATCGCTGAAATCCCATTTCTTTCCACCAGCTGCTGACTACAGGGCCAAAGATGACACTTTAATACAAATTGAGCCCCTTTCATAATGAAACGAGCTGGGTTTTAGGGGTGATTTGTTTAAAAGCCACATCGTAAATCAGCTGTCAGTTCTTCTTTATTCCAGACCTGGCAAGCTCACCTTTACACTGAATTAATCGCATCTGAAACTTGACCTCCCAGCCCCAGAGCCTGCTGGAAACAACATGTGTTCAACGGTTTCCAGTCAAAGCAGCAAGAACTTAAATTGTTCCACATTTTTAATAAATGGGCCAGGAACCCATGGGGTGATTCCCATTGACCTGGGTGCTCAGCATATTGATCTGATGAAGAAGATGGAGACAGGTCTGCAACAGCCAGATTTGCGAGAACATTTACTAACATTGGACAATGCCAATTCATGTTCTTAAGTACAACCAGAGTGAGTCTAAACCTGAAGAAAGGCCCAGAAACATTACCTGAATTGCCAATAACAGCTTGGCTGGGGGGGAGGGGTGAGTGGAACTGCTGAGGAGTAAGTGGGGAGGCATTGCAGGACCACCTGCCAGGGAGAGGGGAGGGAGCTGGAGCTTTCTGTGAGGAGATGGGCCTTGGGGACTCCTTCCAGTTTCTTGATTCTCTGATGCTAAAAGAGAAATTTGAGATTATGCAGGAAGAAGGAGCTTTGGGGACAGGGCCTTGGAGTTGATGCTCTAAGTCAGCCTCAATAAGGAGCTCTTGCAAACCAGGCCTGTGCTAACCCCTGCAGATGTGAAATAATGAAGGTAATAAGTTACATCCTCAAACATGAAAATAGATATGATGGTTTAATATGATGAACAGCTACTACAAGCCAGTGCTAGTTCAGGGCTACAATAAAGAGCAGGATATAGAGCCCCTTCCCCAGAGATGCACACAGACCAGCAGGAACAAAGAGATGAAAACAGAAAGCAACCGCTCAGTGTGTATGATAGGGACTATGAGAAGGTGCCCCTGATGCCCAAGGGAGGGCCACCTGGACACAGGTACTCAGGGACATCTTTTCAGAGCCGAGGTGTTCAACAGAGGCTCAAGGATGAGCAGGAGCTAACCACGTGGAGTAGAGGCACAGAGGAGGGACATGCAATGCTGAGGCAGAGATGAGAGGAGGCACAGCCCCTCGTGAAACGACAGGGAACACATGGCTCACGTAGGACTGGAGGGAAAAAATGTAGGGACCGGTGAGAGAGAAAGCAGGTGGCACATGGGGCCTCCATGCACAATGCACAGGGCACAACGCAAGCACACAGCAGGAGCTTCATAGCAGCAGGACAGGTGAGCTGTGGGTTCACAGAGAAGGGAGCCATGGAATTCCTTGAGGACCCCCTGGAGAAGCTTTCCAAGCAAACAAACAAGCACACAAGAATGCCTCCTAAATGATGACCAGGCACGAGGCCGAAGAAATGAGAAGACAGAAACCACTCTTGGCAGAGGAACCAGTGTGTGCAAGGGCACGGGGCGTTTTGAAAACCAACCCTATTCTCTCCCCCAACCCCGATGGGGTCCAGAATGAACAACACCATGTACCCAATTCTGTTCTGCAGGGTTGTATCAAGGTCAAGATTATGAAGCTCCAGAAAAAGTGCGGGGGGTGGGGGACTGGCAACAAGGAATACCTGCTTACTTAGGCTAAGGGCCCTCTATGCATGGGGACCCTCCGACTGAGAAGAGCCTATATTTCCGAGATCAGGAACACAGCCCGGCCAACTGGAACATTTCTAAGGGAAACTTCAGGGAATAACTCAAGAGGGAATCACTTCTTGATACCCTATAAAAAGATATTGCCTCATTAACAACATAAGAATACCCTCAAAACAAGAACCCTCTGAAATTATGCCAATTTAATCAGTGGCACCTGCACCAGGCACTGTGCTAATTGCTCCAAAGGCCATTTCAGTTCATTTCTTAGCAGCCTAATGAAGGGTTAAGTCTTCCTATCACTTTACAGATGAGAACACTGAAGCTAATGTCCTGCCCAGAGTCTCAGTATGGTTTATAAATGGCATCTGGGGAAGGACTAGGACTCTCCAGCCACATTTCCCACCACTTTGGCTCCCCATAGACAGGTAACAGCATCCCCAAACCACCTCGCTGCCATGCCACTGGAGAAAAACACATGGAGACCAGCAAGAGAATGATTATCTCATAAATGTGTATGTACCAAAGAGATTACTGTGGGGTTTACCTGAAGTTAAAGGCCTTTTATCTTCCCAAGCAGTGAAAGGCAGCCAACACTTCTCAATTTACTGAAGGTAAAGATGCCTCTCCCATAAGGACATCTGGACCATCTTGCATGTGAGACCCCTTCACTCTCTTTGGCTTGTGTGTTCCTCAATATGCCCATTACACAGGTGGGAAAATCAAGATTCAAAGCTGTTAAGTATCTTTTCTGAAGTCCGACTGCTCTTCTAGTGCATGAGCCAGGACTCAAACCAGGCTTTGTTCAACTTCAGGAACTAAGCCTTCCCAAATCACCTGCCACCTCAAGCAAAATGGAAAGGAATCGTGGATCTTCCCAGGAGGAGATTCCTCACAGCCAGTGAAATAAAGCTAAGGACCCACTATGCAAGGCCTTTCAGTAAAAGAAATTATACTTTACAAGGATGCCGACATGTCTATCCTGCCAAACACAGGTTTCTTCAAAGACAAAAACAAAGACAGTTATCAGTGTCAAAAGAGAAAGAAAGGGAACACCTGCAGATGAATAGAATGCTTGCTCTCCCAGCCAAAATTATGGTTAAACTTTCCACTCTCAAATGCCACTGTTGGAAAGGAGCTCTTGCACTGAAGATCTTTATAATACAAGACAACATAAATAAGGGGCAGGGAAGGATGGGCCCTTAGGGACCTGGGGTGAAATTGCAAGACAGGTCACTTGGGGAGGGGAGATCTGCAGGAGGAGGAGCCCATCTGTGTACACTCGCATAGATGAAAGCTTCATTGTAGTTCATGTCCAACTGCATTGATTCCTGAGTTTCCTGTAATCTTGGACAGAGTGCTGAAATGTGATGTCAGAGAAAGGAGACGTGGGTTCAAGTCCCAGCCAGGCCCACCCCTATTTCGGGAATCTTGGAATCACCTCAGTCTCTCATTTTCTTTGTCTGAAACATGAAAAAAATCACTCAATGATCTCTGTGACCTCTTCTAGTTCAAAAGCATGTGATCATGACCCTACCACCTTTCTCTCCACATTATTGATGTGGCCACAGAAGTGGGCCCCACCTGAGGGAGTACCCCACATAACTAGCACCATGAGAAGATATTACTAAGGATTTTGGAGCCTAAAGATAAGTTCTATCCATACCAAAGACCACCCTGTAGTCCTGCTATAAGCCCTGGTCACCAGACCTATGCAACACTGAAATCTCCCTCATGTTTGCAGCTATCTGCTATCTGCTGTGATGCTCTGTCCCTTCCTGTGCCTTCTGGACCAAAGAAGGTTGGGCACTTGGAGAAGCCAGAAGAGGAATGGCTCCACCTTGGGATCAAAATGAATATGCCTCCAAGAAGGCAGAGAATTTGCCCTGGGGTTGAGATAATACATGTGGCCATTGAGAGCAGTAGGTTCCAGATGGACCAGGACTGTCTCTTATAGGCTTGTGATCTATGGGATTTCACCTCACTGAGCCTCAGTTTCCTGACATGTAACAGTGATGATGATAATATGGCCTGATGACAAATAGCACCCCTGGAACAGGGCTAGAGGCTGTTGTATGTGTGAAGTTCAGTACACACTTAACTGGCCCTTTGCCTACAAAATAGTCCCAAATTGCCACACATGTGATGAAAGGAAGAGGAATCTCTCTCTTCAGGTGGCAGGAAATGTGAAGTAGGTACATGAGAAAGGATCCAGCTACTCATGCCAGACTAGAGATCCCACCAGTCACCCACCCAGAAGCAAAAGCCCCATTGGGTTCTGGAGAGAGGGGAGTTTGAAGATGTGTCTCTTTCCTGACTGAACCAGCCTCCACAGAAAATGAGTCAGGACAGTCCCCCAAAGGAGGTCAAAGGTCCCTGAGGGCAGGAGCCATTACCTGTGCACTGCTGGATCCCCAGCACCCAGCATGGAGCTGACACATTGTGGACATCGATTAAATATTTGTTGACAGAGTGAATGATTAGAAGTGGAAAGGCTGGTGGAACAGGAATCCCAGTGAGCAAATGAAATAGGGGGCTGAGGACCGAAAGTAGCAGGATTAGCCTCCACACCAGGGGTGTCCCTGAGGTTGGAGTGACCTGGAGAACTAAGGATAGTACTTGGAAAAATCAGAGAGAGGGTTACTCTGTGAGTCACCTGTCCTTCAAACCTAGGCTCTGTCTGAGGAATGTACAAGCATTAGTCAGCAGGTTATCTGTGTCTCTACCTTCTGAGTCACTGCCTGACCCCCTGTGGCCCTGCCCTCGAGTGTGAGAGGGTGTGGGGGAATGTGTGTGGCCATGTGTTTATATCTATACCTGCACACTCAGCAGACACCACCAGCCAGGATGAGTCAAGACTTTCTCTCACGTTTTATTTAAGCTATGTCCTAGGCTGTCCTGTCAGTGACTCACTGCTTACCTGCCCTCCCCCAGGAGAAATGCCTTCTAACAGAGGTGAAGCTTGGCATGCCTCACGGTGTGTCAGCGGCCATGAGATCTGCTTACTAGCCACGTTCTGTATGTCTTCAGGAGCCACGTGCTTCCAGACTCTCTGTGGTGTCCCAGTGAAAATGAGGCCCAGGCCAAAACTGAACATGGTGCTAACCTTAAGCCCTACCAGGAACTCTCTCTCTCTCCCCCAAAAGCCCTCCCTAGTCTGCCCTTCTTTTCCCCTTACTGCTACCTGCTTCTGTATTGTCTGCTAGGGTATAATTGTAGAGAAAGCAGCTCTTCCACGGCAATTGTGATCTATTGCTAGAAAATTCTTGAAGGCCCCAGTGCCTTCCCATTCCCTTCCCCCATCTTTCTAAAAGAATTTCTAGTAGGGGCACCTGGTGGCTCAGTTGGTTGGATGCTGACTCTTCTTTTCAGCTCAGAAGCCCTGCATCAGGCTCCGGGCTCAGTGAGGAGTCTGCTTGAGTCTCTCCCTCTGCCCCTTCCCCCTTACTTGCATGCACTCTCTCTCTCAAATAAATAAATAAATCTTTAAAAGAAAAAAAAAGAATTTCTAGTAAATCATCCCTCTCACCACTGAAGTCATTTCTGACATTACTACCAGATTAACCTTCCTCAGATGTAGCTCAGTAGTTAAAAACTCTCATCTCATACTAAATTCGGTAAAAATATCTCTTCCTAGCACTGTATAGTTTGTTGCCAACCACACATAGGATGAGAAGAAGGAACTTGTGGCAGCTATGTCTGCACCATGTGGCCCTGGCCACAGCCAGGCGTTCAGGAGTGAGCCCCTGGCCTAACCTGGGCTGGTCTAAATCTCTTCCTGTGAAATTCTGAAAAGAGGTTCAGAAATTCCAATCCCACTCTGGACTAAAGGATTAAACAGGGGATATGTAAAGACTCAGGAGCAGGGGTGCAAAGGGCAACTTTCAGAAAGAGAGTCCATGGTGAGAGCAGGATAAAGCTGACACCCACAGAGAAGCTAAGGTGAAAGGAAAATTTATTTCCCTGTCCCTTATAGCCTCCAGTTCCCTGGCCCAGTGCTACCCAAAATAGGTGATTAAGTATTTCTCCAGTTTTGATATATAAATATGGGGAGTAGTAAATGAAATAGTTAAATGCCCATGTACTGTAGAAAATTTAAATTAGAAAAATATTTAAATTACATGGTATATAAAATAAGATTTTAGAAAAAATTTTCCATAGAAGGAAAGAAAGAAAGAAAGAAAGAAAGAAAGAAAGAAAGAAAGAAAGAAAGAAAAGAAAGAATAGAGAGTCTACGGCCATACCACCCTGAACGCGCCCGACCTCGTCTGATCTCGGAAGAAAGAATAGAGAAAAGAAGGAAGAGAGGAGGAAGAAAAGAAGAAAGAAACTCATTCAACCTAATTTTACTGAGCACCTACTGCATACTAGCCAAGAATTCTGCTTCATTCTGTCATTAGAATTTCCAAAATCAGGTAGGCATGAGCCACAAATGGAGAGCAAGCTTGAAAGGAAAGAAAAGAAAAGATGGGAAAATTTTAAAAAGAAAATGTATAGTGTCAGAAATGTTGTTTTTCATTCTTCTTGTAAGCAACTATTCATGATCTAAAAATGATCTTCAAAGGCCTTGTTTACAATTACATCCATCGCTTGCAGCTTCCTGCCTCGACTTCTTGTAGGAAAGCCAGGATGTCACAGGCATATTAACCTACTAACTGGATTTAACTCTACCTGGGAACCTGAATAATGGTTCATAATTTTTGCTGTAATTGAAATTTACATATTTTTTAAGTTAATAATTGTCTCAGAATTTAACAAAACTGGTTTACTATAAACAAATAAGCTCCCAGCCAAGATGTGAGGACCTCTGGAAACATCCATACTCTGTTTCTGTTTGTGTGTGTCTCTATCTATCTCATGTTTTTGGTTCCCAGATGTGGAATCCTAGAAGGGAAGTAGGGCAGCGGCGGGGGGGGGGGGGGGGTGGGGGGGGGAGCGGCAGGAGCCAGAGGAGAAAAAAGAGAAAATTATGTTCTCTGAAAAGTCCTTTTATAATAGCAATAAAAATAGCTAGTATTTATTGAGCATTTACTATAGGTCACTCATTGAGCTAGTGCTTTGGGAATTTGTGTCATGCAATCCACACAAACAGCCTTAAAGGTGGGCATTATCCTCACGCTCCCACAGAGAAAGAAGCTGAGGTCTGAGTCTACTCAGCTAGGAAGTGGCAGGGTCACTAAATTCAGAGTCTGGGCCCTTAGTCCCCAACTACACTGACTCCTATGGCCCATCTGGATGGCAGGCCTCAGTTATGACCAAATAGCATGGCCTGCATCCATTAGCCCATCTAAAATCCAGGCCAGGCAGTGGAGAAGGAATAAGAGTCACTGTGATTTGAGATGAAGAGAAAGCACATCACCACCCCAGAATAAAGGCCTGGGAGCTCAGACCTGAGCAACTCTCCTGCCATCCTTTTGTCAGGCACCCACTGTCAGGCAAGTGGTCGAGTTTTTATCACTAGGATCCTGGAGTCTTGAACCCTCCTTCAGGAAGATCCTATAGGGAAAAGGAGCTGCCAACCAGGTGACTGTTCCAAAAGCCTTAGCCTAAATGTAAATGGGTTAGATTGCTCTTGAAAACCCAGAAACCAAAGTGACAGTGTCCCCTCATTCTCCATCCCCAGAGGCCCCTAAATGTCCCCAGGGAAGCAGGAAAAAGGAGCCACCGTGCCGAAGCATCTTGTTCTGATTGCACTGACAACATCCCCGTCACAGGCCTGACCCTATGAAGACTAAAGGAGCATTCTCCACTCTGCAGGCAGAGCACAGGGCCGTGCAGAGAGCCCGTTCACTGCACTCGAGGGTATGACAGTCAAGAATGCTTTCATAGTTGCTCTTTGCTGCCTGATTCCTTCTGGAATGCACAGACTTTGTGCCTTTGATCTTTAATATGGCCGCTTGGAGGGGCCAGGATGTGGGCATTTGAAGCTACTTCTGTCTCCATTCTCCACCAATTGTGCCTCCACCCCAAGTTTTTGGACACAGTTCTGCAGCTCAGCATTTGGAGGCCAGTCCGTCCTCTTTCCCTCTCATCTCCCCCCACCCCTAAGAGTGTGCCCTCCCTCCAGACCCCTGACATCCTGCCACCCTGCCAGGCAGGCCACCCGTGACCTTCCCCCTCTTCTTGAGACTGCTTCCACAGTGTTGCCTACACCCCCAAATACGAGGACCCAACATCTAGATGCTTAGAAACAAGCACCTGGTTTAACTGCCTGGGGGTTTTCTCATTTGTTTTTTGCTTTTCTTACAGATGTTGGTGTCATGTAGATCCAGCCTGGAAGTCCTGGGTTTTTTATTATGATTCAGAGCAAGTTGTAATAACTAGAAGAAATAAGATGCCATTTGTCCCTTCTGGCACCATACCCAAGAACAAGACCTGGGGGCTTAATCTGCCCAAAGAAATTCAGTTGTGAAGATACCAATCTCTTTAAAAGGAGAAAAGAATGGGTGAGGTAAAGGAAAGATTCTGGAGTCTGCTTATAGTGGGACGAATGATGGCCCCAGAGATACCAGGTCCTCATCTCTGGAAAAATGTCTTTGCAGATGTGAATAAATTAAGGACCTTGAGATGGAGATGTCATTCTGGATTATCCTGGTGGGCCCCATGTGCCACCACATGTATTCTTATAAGAGGGAGGCAGAGGCAGACCTGATGCACACACAAGAGGAAAAAGCCATATGAAGACAGAAGAAGTCGGAGTACTACAGACACACACCCAGGAACGCGACAGCCAGCAGAAGCTGGAACAGGCAAGGACAGAGGATGCCCTGCTGGCTTCGGTTTAGACTTTTGACTTCTAGAACTGTGGGAGAATACATTTCTATTGTTTTAATCCACCAACCTTGTGGCAATTTGTGACAGCAATCACAGGAAATGAATGTGATCCTTATTTCCAAGAGCCACTGCAGACGAGCCTGGAGAGAGCGGTAAATGAAAGAGCACATAGAATAGACAGTAGGATCTACACTCGGACCTGGGTGAAGCCGGGACTCTTAGTTAGAGCCTTGTCGATGGGCCCAGCATTCTCAAGATCTGCTTTGGCTCAGCCAGCCCTCCTCCCTGTGTGTTCCTAAGAGAAATGGGAGCCCAAGGGAAAATAGCAAATGCAAGATCAACACACTTCTGTCTACACATCTAACTGGGTTTGGGCCTGAGATTCCACTGCCCACTCCTGATAAGCAGAGCTGACCCATTGTCCCAGTTGAATGGCTGAAGGATCTTACCACCTTCTGGCCAGCTTCAGAGGGCCAAAGTGATGTGCTCCCACAAACCTGTGTGAGTTGGTGAACACACCAGCCCATTGTCCTTAAAGTTCTACCCACGAGTAAATATGGCTCAATGTTCTGAACTGTGACTAACCTAATTAACAACTCATCTTCCCTGCCAGACACAAGAAGGGAAGTCTGAATAGAGCTAAGCTCATCCCTTGCTTACAAATAGGAATAATTTGGGAACCACAATTTCCCCCAAGACCGTTGATTGAGATCTCTATTTTGGGGTACAGATGATAAGAGTGAATCACCCTTCTGCCCATTTCAGCTTTCTTCTCTTGTCTCACCCAAGGGAAAGAGACATCAAGCCAACTTTCCCTGGGTGCCTGTCTTATGCCAGGTACTATTTTAGGCATGAGCATAGAGCATTAACAGGACAGACACCACCCCTGCCTCCATTAAGGACATAAATTCTCTCCTAGGCTTACAAAGCCTTCACCACTCTGAAACACAGTGCCAGACAATTCACCCTAAGCTTAGTCCCTCCCAACTCCCCATCCCCTCCAGATATACTTTCCATCTAGTGCCATATTGGTCTGAAAACCTGAGAACTCCAGCTCTTGAAAGAACCACGTCTTAAGAGTATGAGAACAGATAAAATAACCTTCTGTGAAGAGCATGAAACATTGTAAAATTACAAGGCATTTTTAATTGCAATCTATAACCAGTCAGGTCAGAGGATCAGAAAATTGTGCTGCTGAGGCCAAAACTTTGTGGTCTCATTAACTGCATTTATTCTCATGTCACATCCTGGACTTAAACCCCGAACAGCTGATTAAAACCAATAGAAATCAGCTGACTGCCATCTATCCTTTTTGAGGAGCAGCCAATAGCACTGGCTTCCTTTACAGAGGATGGCATGTTATTTTTGAAACATGAAGAAAGAACAAAAAGAGGACACTTTGCAAGGCCCAGGCAAATAAAATCCAGGAATAAGCAAGCTATATATCTAGGGGTGACGGAGGAGAAAGAGGAAGAGGAGGGGGAGGAGGATGAGGCAAATACTTCTAAGTGCACAAATGTTATGATATAGAGCTGAGAGCTCTGTGAGTGATCATTAAAGGAGACTTTGCTCTTTATTTGATCACTATATCCTTGAGCAAACACTAAAACTGAAGGTAATGGAAACCAAAACAGTTGTCCCAAAATGACGAAATTTGAAAATTAAGTCTAATTGTTTAATGCTAGTCAAAACAAGTCAGTTTTGATGAATTACGTGGGAAGTGGCACAAAGTTTTCCCGTCCAGTATCTGTGGTTACCTGGGTGGCACACAGCCAGAACCGAACGTCTTTGTTCTATTCCTTCAGTCCCAGCTCATCACTGACACTCATGAAGCTTCCCACGAGACCACAACACATTAGGAAGAACAACCATTGTTTGGGTCAACATGAGTGGAAAGGGCACCACAGTAGGAGAAACTACAATAGAGAGAAAGAAAAGAAAGAAGATGAAGTGACAGAGATAAAAACAGAGCAGGAACATGTAATTTGAAGAAAAAAGTGGGGACATGCCACTTCAGAGGTTTGGTTGACTGAATGAACTGAAGACAAAGGCCAGTGAAACATTCCCGTTACCCGGGGCTTCAACTAGGTTAATTATGTCCTCCCAGAACAGCCTGTCCAAGAGTTCACTGAGGTCTTTCACAATCCCTTCCTCACTCGCCCGCTCATTCAGTGAACAGTTATGTAGAGTGTGCAGGGCCCTAGGCTTAGTTCTTTTTTTTTTTTTCTTATCCTAGGCTTAGTTCTAAGGAGGTAGATAAGGTGAGTACAAACCTGAAGGTAGAATCTTGTAGAGACACGAGACGTAAGTGTAAATATACATAATACTAGTGTAACCTTTAAATGGGAAGAGTAGAGCTGGAAGGGGTGCATTTTTAGAAATAAATATTTGGGGCACCTGGATGGCTCAGTCAGTTCAGTGAGTGACCCTTGATTTTGGTTCAGGTCATGATCTCAGGGTCCTGGGATCGAGCCCCATGTGGGTCTTCCCACTCAGTGGGTGATCTGTTTCTCCCTCTGCCCCACCCCCTGCTCATGCATTCAAAATGTAAATAAAATATGTTTTTAAAAATTTTTAATAACTATTTTATAATGTTTTTAGGTTTATGGAAAAATTGTGAAGAGATCACCGACTTTGCATATATCCCATACCTTAGTTCCTCATGTTAACATCTTACATTAGTGTGGTCCATATGTCACCATTAATGAAGCAATATCAATCAATCATTGTTAACATAACTCCATACTTTATTCAGATTTCCTTAGTTTTTTTTCTGAATGTCTTTTTTTCTGTTCCAGGATCCCAGCTAGGATACCATATTACATTTAGTTACTGTGTCTCCTTAGGATCCTCATGACTGTGACAGATGAGAGTGTACATTTTTTTAAATTATTCATTTATTTATTTTATTTTAGAGAGAGAGAGAGTGGGTGGGGGAAGGCAGAGGAAAGGGGGGAATCTCAAGCAGACTCTGCACTAAGCATGGAGCCCGATGCAGGACTCAATCTCAGGACCCTGAAATGACCTGAGCTGAAACCAAGAGACAGACACTTAAACAGCTGAGCCATCCAGATGCCCAATGACATACATTTTTAAAACAACTTTAGTTTTTCTTATGCTGTCTCTCCATAAAGGTTTAGTGAACTGGTCATTTCTCTGTCCCTAGGTAAATCCTAAGCTGTCCCTAAAGCTTTTTCAGTCTCTCTCAAATAATACGTCCTATGAAATACAAAACGTTATGCCCAGCACACTGTAACGATTGATCAGAATTGAGGGTGGGGAGACAGTAGAGGAATAAACAGAGAAGACACATGCAAAGAAGCTCGAGGACCCAGGAAAGTAGACTATCATGGAAGTCAGGAAAGAGAGAATCTTAAGAAAGAAAGGGCAATCAGATGCTGAAGCGAAGCCCTGATAGAGGAGGAGGAGAAAAGGATTTGGCTGTCAGAAGTTCACTCATAACCTTCAAGGAAACCAATGTGTAGGGGCACCTGGATTGCTAAGTGGTTGAGCATCTGCCTTCAGCTCAGATCATGATCCCAGGGTCCTGGGATCAAGTCCTGCATCAGGCTCCCTACAAGGAGCCTGCTTCTCCCTCTGTCTACGTCTCTGCCTCTCTCTGTGTGTCTCTCATGAATAAAAAAATAAAATCTTAAAGAAGAAGGAAAGAAAGAAGAAAAGAAAGAAAGAAAGAAAGAAAGAAAGAAAGAAAGAAAGAAAGAAAGAAAGAAAGAAAGAAAGAAAGAAAAACAAAGAAAGAGGGGGAGGGGCAAGACGGCGGCAGAGTAGGGTCTCCAGGTCACCTGTCCTCAACAAATTACCTAGAAAACCATCCAATCATCCTGAAAATCTACGAATTCGGCCTGAGATTTAAAGAGAGACCAGCTGGAACGCTACAGTGAGAAGAGTTCGCGCTTCTATCAAGGTAGGAAGACGGGGAAAAAGAAATAAAGAAACAAAAGGCCTCCAAGGGGGAGGGGCCCCGCGAGGAGCCGGGCTGAGGCCAGGGCGAGTGTCCCCAGGACAGGAGAGCCCCGTCCCGGAGGAGCAGGAGCTGCACCAACCTTCCCGGGCGGAAAGGGGCTCGCAGGGAGTTGGAGCAGGATCCCCAGAAAGGCGGGGATGCCCTCGGGCTCCCTGGGACAGTAACAGAGGAACCGCGCCCCGGGAGAGTGCGCCGAGCTCCCTAAGGGCTGCAGCGCGCACGGCGGGACCCGGAGCAGCTCGGAGGGGCTCGGGCGGCGGCTCCGCGGAGGGGGCTGCGGGGCGGGAGCGCGAATCCAACAGCGCAGGCCCCGGGGCACAGGGCGCCGGGACACAGCCCAGGATCCGGCCTCCCCCGGGACAGGCAGAGGCCGGGAGGGCCCAGGACAGCGAGGACGCTCCTGCCTGGAGCTGAGCAGATCAGCGGCCCCGCCCGGGAGCCCCCAGGCCCTGCAGACGGAGAGCCCCGGAGCTACTGCGGGAGCTGACTCCAGGGTCCCAGAGCTGCCCCCGCCACTGTGGCTTCCTCCCGGGGCCTCACGGGGTGAACAACCCCCACTGAGCCCTGCACCAGGCAGGGGCAGAGCAGCTCCCCCAAGTGCTGACAACTGAGAATCAGCACAGCAGGCCCCTCCCCCAGAAGACCAGCGAGACGGACCAGTTCCAAGGGAAGTCAAGGGACTTAAAGTATACAGAATCGGAAGATACTCCCCCGTGTTTTTTTTTTGTTTTGTTTTGTTTTTTTGTTTGTTTTTGTTTTTGTTTTGTTTTGTTTTGTGCTTTTTTTTTCTTTCTTTCTTCTTGATTTCTGATTGCTTCCCCCACCCCACCCCACCCTTTTTTTTCTTTTTTCTCTTTTCTTTCTTTTTCTTTCTTTTTCTTCTCTTTTTCCCCTTTTTTTCTTACTTCTCTTTTTCTTTTTCTCTTTTCTTTCCTTCTCTCTCTTTTTCTCCTTTTCCCAATACAACTTGTTTTTTGGCCACTCTGCACTGAGCAAAATGACTAGAAGGAAAACCTCAACTCAAAAAAAAGAATCAGAAACAGCCCACTCTCCCACAGAGTTACAAAAGATGGATTACAATTCAATGTCAGAAAGCCAATTCAGAAGCATTATTTTACAGCTACTGGTGGCTCTAGAAAAAACCATAAAGGACTCAAGAGACTTCATGACTGCAGAATTTAGATCCAATCAGGCAGAAATTAAAAATCAATTAAATGAGATGCAATCCAAGCTAGAAGTCCTAACGACGAGGGTTAACAGGTGGAAGAACAAGTGAGTGACATAGAAGACAAGTTGATGGCAAAGAGGGAAACTGAGGAAAAAAGAGACAAGCAATTAAAAGATCATGAGGATAGATTAAGGGAAATAAATGACAGCCTGAGGAAGAAAAACCTACGTTTAATTGGGGTTCCTGAGGGCGCCGAAAGGGACAGAGGGCCAGAATATGTATTTGAACAAATCCTAGCTGAAAACTTTCCTAATCTGAGAAGGAAAACAGGCATTCAGATCCAGGAAATAGAGAGATCCCCCCCTAAAATCAACAAAAACCGTTCAACACCTCGACATTTAATAGTGAAGCTTGCAAATTCCAAAGATAAGGAGAAGATCCTTAAAGCAGCAAGAGAAAAAAAGTCCCTGACTTTTATGGGGAGGAATATTAGGGTAACAGCAGACCTCTCCACAGAGACCTGGCAGGCCAGAAAGGGCTGGCAGGATATAGTCAGGGTACTAAATGAAAAGAACATGCAACCAAGAATACTTTACCCAGCAAGGCTTTCATTCAAAATGGAAGGAGAGATAAAGAGCTTCCAAGACAGGCAGGAACTGAAAGAATATGTAACCTCCAAACCAGCTCTGCAAGAAATTTTAAGGGGGACTCTTAAAATTCCCCTTTAAGAAGAAGTTCAGTGGAACAATCCACAAAAACAAGGACTGAATAGATATGATGACACTAAACTCATATCTATCAATAGTAACTCTGACCGTGAACGGGCTTAATGACCCCATCAAAAGGCGCAGGGTTTCAGACTGGATAAAAAAGCAGGACCCATCTATTTGCTGTCTACAAGAGACTCATTTTAGACAGAAGGACACCTACAACCTGAAAATAAAAGGTTGGAGAACCATTTACCATTCAAATGGTCCTCAAAAGAAAGCAGGGGTTGCCATCCTTATATCAGATAAATTAAAATTTACCCCAAAGACTATAGTGAGAGATGAAGAGGGACACTATCTCATACTCAAAGGATCTATCCAACAAGAGGACTTAACAATCCTCAATATATATGCCCCGAATGTGGGAGCTGCCAAATATTTAAACCAATTAATAACCAAACTCAAGATACCTTGATAATAATACACTTATACTTGGTGACTTCAATCTAGCTCTTTCTACCCTGGATAGGTCTTCTAAGCACAACATCTCCAAAGAAACGAGAGCTTTAAATGACACACTGGACCAGATGGATTTCACAGATATCTACAGAACTTTACATCCAAACTCAACTGAATACACATTCTTCTCAAGTGCACATGGAACTTTCTCCAGAATAGACCACATACTGGGTCACAAATCGGGTCTGAACCGATACCAAAAGATCGGGATAGTCCCCTGTATATTCTCAGACCATAATGCCTTGAAATTAGAACTTAATCACAACAAGAAGTATGGAAGGACCACAAACACGTGGAGGTTAAGGACTATCCTGCTAAAAGATGAAAAGGTCAACCAGGAAATTAAGGAAGAATTAAAAAGATTCATGGAAACTAATGAGAATGAAGATACAACCGTTCAAAATCTTTGGGATGCAGCAAAAGCAGTCCTGAGGGGGAAATACATCGCAATACAAGCATCCATTCAAAAACTGGAAAGATCTCAAATTCAAAAGCTCACCTTACACATAAAGGAACTAGAGAAAAAGCAACAAATAGACCCCACCCCCAGCAGAAGAAGACAGTTAATTAAAATTCTAGCAGAACTCAATGATATCGAGACCAAAAGAACTGTGGAACAGATCAACAGAACCAGGAGTTGGTTCTTTGAAAGAATTAATAAGATAGATAAACCATTAGCCAACCTTATTAAAAAGAAGAGAGAGAAGACTCAAATTAATAAAATCACGAATGAGAAAGGAGAGATCACTACCAACACCAAGGAAATACAAACGATCTTAAAAACATATTATGAACAGCTCTACGCCAATAAATTAGGCAATCTAGAAGAAATGGATGCATTCCTGGAAAGCCACAAACTACCAAAACTGGAGCAGGAAGCAATAGAAAACCTGAACAGGCCAATAACCAGGGAGGAAATTGAAGCAGTCATCAAAAACCTCCCAAGACACAAGAGTCCAGGGCCAGATGGCTTCCCAGGGGAATTCTATCAAACGTTTAAAGAAGAAATCATACCTATTCTACTAAAGCTGTTTGGAAAGATAGAAAGAGATGGAGTACTTCCAAATTCGTTCTATGAGGCCAGCATCACCTTAATTCCGAAACCAGACAAAGACCCCACCAAAAAGGAGAATTACAGACCAATATCCCTGATGAACATGGATGCAAAAATTCTCAACAAGATACTAGCCAATAGGATCCAACAACACATTAAGAAAATTATTCACCATGACCAAGTAGGATTTATCCCTGGGACACAAGGCTGGTTCAACACTCGTAAAACAATCAATGTGATTCATCATATCAGCAAGAGAAAAACCAAGAACCATATGATACTCTCATTAGATGCAGAGAAAGCATTTGACAAAATACAGCATCCATTCCTGATCAAAACCCTTCAGAGTGTTGGGATAGAGGGAACTTTCCTCGACATCTTAAAAGCCATCTACGAAAAGCCCACAGCAAATATCATTCTCAATGGGGAAGCACTGGGAGCCTTTCCCCTAAGATCAGGAACAAGACAGGGATGTCCACTCTCACCACTGCTGTTCAACATAGTTCTGGAAGTCCTCGCCTCAGCAATCAGACAACAAAAAGACATTAAAGGCATTCAAATTGGCAAAGAAGAAGTCAAACTCTCCCTCTTCGCCGATGACATGATACTCTACATAGAAAACCCAAAAGCCTCCACCCCAAGATTGCTAGAACTCATACAGCAATTTGGTAGCGTGGCAGGATACAAAATCAATGCCCAGAAATCAATGGCATTTCTATATACTAACAATGAGACTGAAGAAAGAGAAATTAAGGAGTCAATCCCATTTACAATTGCACCCAAAAGCATAAGATACCTAGGAATAAACCTAACCAAAGAGGTAAAAGATCTATACCCTAAAAACTATAGAACACTTCTGAAAGAAATTGAGGAAGACACAAAGAGATGGAAAAATATTCCATGCTCATGGATTGGCAGAATTAAGATTGTAAAAATGTCAATGTTACCCAGGGCAATTTATACGTTTAATGCAATCCCTATCAAAATACCATGGACTTTCTTCAGAGAGTTAGAACAAATTATTTTAAGATTTGTGTGGAATCAGAAAAGACCCCGAATAGCCAGGGGAATTTTAAAAAAGAAAACCTTAGCTGGGGGCATCACAATGCCAGATTTCAGGTTGTACTACAAAGCTGTGGTCATCAAGACAGTGTGGTACTGGCACAAAAACAGACACATAGATCAATGGAACAGAATAGAGAACCCAGAAGTGGACCCTGAAATGTACGGTCATCTAATATTCGATAAAGGAGGAAAGACTATCCATTGGAAGAAAGACAGTCTCTTCAATAAATGGTGCTGGGAAAATTGGACATCCACATGCAGAAGAATGAAACTGGACCACTCTCTTTCACCATACACAAAGATAAACTCAAAATGGATGAGAGATCTAAATGTGAGACAAGAGTCCATCAAAATCCTAGAGGAGAACACAGGCAACACCCTTTTTGAACTCGGCCACAGTAACTTCTTGCAAGATACATCCACAAAGGCAAAAGAAACAAAAGCAAAAATGAACTATTGGGACTTCATCAAGATAAGAAGCTTTTGCACAGCAAAGGATACAGTCAACAAAACTAAAAGACAACCTACAGAATGGGAGAAGATATTTGCAAATGACATATCAGATAAAGGGCTAGTTTCCAAAATCTATAAAGAACTTATTAAACTCAACACCAAAGAAACAAACAATCCAATCATGAAATGGGCAAAAGACATGAAGAGAAATCTCACAGAGGAAGACATGGACATGGCCAACAAGCACATGAGAAAATGCTCTGCATCACTTGCCATCAGGGAAATACAAATCAAAACCACAATGAGATACCACCTCACACCAGTGAGAATGGGGAAAATTAACAAGGCAGGAAACCACAAATGTTGGAGAGGATGCGGAGAAAAGGGAACCCTCTTACACTGTTGGTGGGAATGTGAACTGGTGCAGCCACTCTGGAAAACTGTGTGGAGGTTCCTCAAAGAGTTAAAAATAGACCTGCCCTACGACCCAGCAATTGCACTGTTGGGGATTTACCCCAAAGATTCAGATGCAATGAAACGTCGGGACACCTGCACCCCGATGTTTCTATCAGCAATGGCCACAATAGCCAAACTGTGGAAGGAGCCTCGGTGTCCATCGAAAGATGAATGGATAAAGAAGATGTGGTCTATGTATACAATGGAATATTACTCAGCAATTAGAAACGACAAATACCCACCATTTGCTTCAACGTGGATGGAACTGGAGGGCATTATGCTGAGTGAAATAAGTCAATCGGAGAAGGACAAACAGTGTATGTTCTCATTCATTTGGGGAATATGAATAATAGTGAAAGGGAATATAAAGGAAGGGAAAAGAAATGTTGGGAAATATCAGGAAGGGAGACAGAACATAAAGACTCCTAACTCAGGGAAACGAACTAGGGGTGGTGGAAGGGGAGGAGGGCGGGTGTTGGAGGGGAATGGGTGACGGGCACTGAGGTGGACACTTGACGGGATGAGCACTGGGTGTTTTTATGTTGGTAAATTGAACACCAATAAAAATTAATTTAAAAAAATAAAAATAAAAATAAAAGAGATACACTTGAAAAAAAAAAAAAAGAAACAAAGAAAGATCATTGTGTAGAGTGGCAAGAATGAAAGCCACCATGGAATAGGTTGAGTGAATATGTGGCCAGAAAATGGGGCTACCAATTTGGATCCCTCTCTTAGGATGCTGAGTGGGCAATATAAGGGAAAAAAAAAATATTGACATCCAAAGTGGGTAGCAGCAGATTTGAGGAAGGATTTGGGGTGGGGTATATGGTAGGCAGCTTCTAAAATGTAACCCCCAAATCCCTCCTCCTGATACACTTCTGTTTAATCCAATCCCTGTGTACAAAGGCCGGACTAGTGATTCACTTCTAACAAACATAATGCAGGAATGTTGGGATGTTATGTCTGAGATTAGGATTTAAAGGTCTGTGATTTTGTATTACTTACACTGTCTTTCCCTGTATTTTCTCAGTTTGCTCATTCTGATGAAGGAAGCTGCCATATTATGAGCCACCTGTGGAAAAGGCCACATGGCAAGGAACTGAGAATGACCTCCAGCCAACAGCCAGCGAGGAAGTGCTGCTATCAATGACATGAATGCACTTGGAAGTGGATCCTTCTCCGATTGAGCCTTGATATGGACACCAGCCCCAGCCACCACTCTCCAGCCTTTGAGAGACCCCAAAGCAGAGAATTCAGCTAAGCCACATTTTGAGTCCTGATCTATAGAAAACCATGAGATGAGAAATCATGGGTTTAAGCCCATGGGTTTATTTAGGGTTTGAGCCCCTAAATTTAGGATCATTTGCTACATAGCAATAGAGATTGAACATGGGATGGGTATCTTTGATAAGAGATGCCTGGCCATGATTCTAGTTTCAAAATGTATTGTCCTTGAGAATTATCTGTGAGTCTGTCAAAATGCAGATTCTGGGCACCAGACCCAAAGATTTTTATTTAGGCACTGGGGGTGTGGCACTAACTGGACAATACTCTTTGGAAAAGGATCGAAGGAATTGCACTTGTGAAATATCTGAGATGATTGTGATGCTGGTGGGGGAGGAAGGGTTGCATCCAGTGAAACAAAAACACCAAGATATGCAATTCAGAGATTTGGGTCTTGATGCCCAAGAATAGGCAGAGCAAGAATCCAGAAACTATGGGGAAGTTGGCTTTCAAGTCTTGACTTCTTGCTCTGAAATAGCAAGGAAGAACAAAATTATGGGGAAAGACACATAGGTATTTTGAGAGAAAAAGAAGGAAAAGCTTCATTCATCTCTGCAGGAAGGACATGGAGCCATCTACAGAGTCTAAGGAAGTGGAACAAGTGTTCAAGATTTAAAGAGAGAAGGAAGGATTTGGAAGAAATTAGCTCCTTGAGGAAGCTTTGGTGAGTCAGTAAGAATGTTTCAAATAATAGCAAAGGGATGGTGAGGGCCAGAGGATGACTAATGAGTATAATCTGGAGGAAAATGAGGGAGCACGCTCACCTCACTCTCCTTACTCTGTGAGCCATTGTGAGAGGGAGGAGGAAGGTCTATGTTGGAGAAAGTTGCAGAAATAGTATCCAGAGAAAAGACTAGCTTCTGCTGTGACAAGGAGGCAGAAAGAAGGTTTTCAGGAAAGATGAGAGAAGATTTTGTCCTCAACAGGTTGCGGGTTCTCCTGGACTCAATGGAAGAGTCTCATGGGGGAAGCAAAGGGTGAGAGTGGGGCTGAACTAGATAGCAGGAGAGGACGACAGGAGACACTGCCTGAAGAGGTGAAGGCTGAAAATGGGCTAGAGATTCCCCATCATAATGGAAAGACAGAACTGATACTAGATAAATTCATTGAATTAACTCATCCCCATAATCTAAGTTGAGTATTGATCTGTCTTCAACATCTATAGCTCCTCTAAGAGCAGATCCAAGATGAGGGCTGACAATGCAAGCCTCTTAGAAAGAGAGGCCTGCCTCTGAGAGCTGGCCTATAGCAAGGTCCAGGTTTCAGGAGAGCAATGCAACATGTCCATATTCAAAATGTTTAAAGTCCTTTATCCTTTACAACTTCCCCATGCATCTCATAGAGGAACTTTCCTGTGGTTAAGCTGATATGGAGGAAAGATCTCTAGGCTAAGGGCTCGGAGACTTAGGTCCTTGTCCCAGCTCCACCCTGACAAGCTATGTGACCTTAAAAAGCCATTCACCTCCCTGATGCCATGTGTACAATGAGGAGGCCGAACCAGATGTTCCCTCAAAGTCCCTTCCAGTTCCAACATTCTAAGGGCCTGAAAACATGCAAACCTAAACCAGGTCTAGGAATCGTATGGTTTCATTTTTGGAAATTTAGCTTCAAAAAAAGAAGGAAAGAATTCCTGCCCTTATCTGTCACCTTCTGGAGACTTCCTATTTATTGGTAGGATTCCCTGTGGGGAAATGTTTTGAAATAGTGGGCATTCATGAAATGAAATTCTGGGGATTAATCTGCAATAAGGGCTGACAATTTTCTGAGTGATTTTTCCCAAATGTATGAGAAATCTTTATCCAACTGGATGTGGGGCAGATTCTCTTCTGAAGCTTCCTGTTTGCATTCTCAAGGCAGGGTTTGGTAGGAAAAAAGCACTTAAGCCAAGATACCTTGCCACTTACTCATAAAGCTGCTGGGGAAGATGCATTGACTGGTGAATCACGTCTGGGTCATTTCGTGTCTAAGGTCTTAAACTATCCCCAAGTATTGCCACACACACATCTACACCTCACCACCAGAACCATGAGATGGATTGCAAAAGAACTCCTGTCACATGGACGAAGTGAAAGTGGGACTTTCTCCTGACCTCCAGCATCCCTGAGGAATGCTCTCTCTCACCATCACTCACTTCTCTGATGAAAATCCTGAGGTCATTTAGTCCCATCTTACATCTTGGAAACTCAGGATAACCAAATAGATGTCCCAACTCATATCCCCAAAATTTACATGAAAGAGAAAGGATGAAAAACAGACATGGAAACTTCTGATTTCCAATGCAAGAATTTTGATTACCCTGGCCAAGTACTTAGGGATGTTGCTTACTTTTTCACAATATATTACCAGTAAAAATCAAAACACTCTTTACAATGGTACACTGTGTATTTTAAATATTTTATTCTTTTTTTTCAATCATTTGACAAATACATATTTAGCATTTTGCTAGGTGCTGGGAGGGAACTCAGTATCTAGGCTATGAATTAACTGTAATGCAATGAAATGAATTCTATAATAGTGGCATGTGATAAGGGGTTTGTAATTAATTCTGCCTCAGGGTAGGGAAGCTGAAGAAGGTGAGTCTTAAACAGTGAGTAAGAGTTTGAAGATGAGTCAGAGCCAACCAGGTGATGAATAGGATGTGAAGGGCATCCAAGGCAAGAGAAATAGGGGGAAAGAAAAGACACAAAAATGTGATACTACCTGAGCAGTATTTGGCGACCCACTAGTAATCTAATGTGGCTAGGGCATGGGGTTCAAAGCTAGAATACAAAGGGATGTAGAAGAAGATAAGCAGGTTTAGACCAGCCTGTGAAGGAACAACAGACTAAGGACTATGGTCTTCATTTTTTAGGCAACAAAGAGACAAAGATAATGATCACAATCAAACTGTATATTAGAAAGGTCATTCAGATGGCAATGAAGACAACAGATCAGGAGGGAGAAAAGAAAGTCAGAGAAAGATCATTGTAATAGCTAGGAGAGAAAGGATATATGTACAACATATCACATTGTATTGTCACTGTTTTTGTCTCCTCCAATTCCCACATACAAATAAGCTCCTGAAGACTGGTACCATGTCTTGTTCACCTTTGTATCCTAGCCCAGAACACAATGCCATGCATGTGGGCATGCAATAAGTGCCATTCATAGGCGAATGAATGAATGGGAACTTAAAGTGGGCACTAACAGTAGAGATGTAAAGAAAGGGTCATATCCAAGAAATATTTTCCAGGGAAGATTCTGAAGAATTTGGTCTGAGGAAAATGGAAAAATTCAAAATTTCCATGTTGTGTGATTAATAAGGTCTTTAAGAGTTTTTAAATATAGAAGGTTGAGCAGGTTGAGAGAGAAAGGAAATGAATTGAGTTGAGAACACATTGAATTAGAGGTATCTGGGCGCTAGGGTCCAAAACACAGCTGGAAATATGCATCAGGGCCTCAGAAGATAGTTTATTGGCTAATTTTTACTCATGACCATTCATATAAGCAGGTGTACCAAATTATTCAAAATCTAAGTGTTTTAACATGTGCTGAAAACTTTGCTCCAAAGAAAAAGATAACTAAGAAAATAAAGACTGCATTCAAAGATCCCTGCTTCATTACTCATGAAATAAAAGCAAAGATGAGAGGAGAAACCAGAGATAATTTTCCACACTTTGATCTTTGAATCTGTCACAGTGAAGTCCTCGTATCTTCAAAATCCCAAGGAAAAAGTTCCTATGAGCAGCAGTAGTTCTCCAAACATTAATTATCTGGATTACTGCAAAGCATGTTAAAAAATGAATTTTTCAGCAGAAAATCCTAAGTTTCTTCCCTTTGTTTTCTTCTCACACGCTGCCCCTGAGAATGCTCAGGTAGAAGATGCTTTCTTGAAGCCACAGAACATAATGGAACCCTAAGGCCATATGGTACCTGGAATGTGCACTGGATAAAGAGTTGGAAGAACTGGATTTAGTCCCTTCTCCACCACTAATTGGCCATGTGACCTTAGGCAACTCTCTTTATCCTTCTGAATCATGCTTCCTCATCTGTAAAATGAAGCAAGTCTTGATTTTCTGTGTGTGTGTGTGTGTTTGTGTGTGTTTGTGTGTGTGTGTGTGTGTGCGCGCGCGTGTGTTTATTTTCTTAAATATTTACCACTGATCTAGATCCTTTCATATATGTTAATCATTAACTTATCCCTAGGTCAATAGAGTTTTGCAGGTCTGACTCCAACTAATTTAGGAACTCAAGTTGGAGCCAGATCATTCCACTGAAAGAATCAGCATGTAATATGCCAAGGCACTTCTTCATTACTGTCCTTTGGTGAATTAGACTGCACCCAAGAAGACCTAAAAATATACACCTTCTAGTGTTTTAATTGGTGCAGATTTTGGTACCTGTGAACAAAGTGCTGCCATAATAAAAATGAAATGTAGGAGTGGTGTGGGAACCAGTCAATGAACAGAGCTGGAATGGTTGTAAGGACTTTAAAGAAAGCACTAATGAAAGCCTGAGTTACCTTGAACAGACTGTCAGGCTCAGCTTTTGAGGAGGTAGCTGGTGAGATCTTAAAGGAAAGTGAGGAAAATCTTGTTAGAAACTTGGAAAAGGGGGGATCCTTGTTAAACATGGCAGAAAGTTTAGCAGCACTCTCTTCTGTAATAATGAGAAAGGTAAAAACATATACCTGATACACTAGCTTATTTAGCTAAGAAGCTTTCCGGCCGTAGTGTTGAAGGTACCGCAGTTTCTTGTGGTACTTATACCAGCAGCTTCTTGTGACTGCTTATATTAAAATGTGAGAAGAGGGCACCTGCGTGGCTCAGTGGGTTAAGCAGCAGCCTTCGGTGCACGTCATGATCTCAGGGTCCTGGGATCAAGCCTCACATCTGGCTCCCTGCTCAAAGGAGCATCTGCTTCTCCCTCTCCCTCTGCCTCTCCCCCTGCTCATGCTCGCAGTCTCTGTCCCGAATTATTTAATTAAATTGTTAAAAACAAATAAAAAATAAAATGTGGGAGGAGACAGATGAGCTTAAAAGAAGGACTGTTAAGCCGAAAGAAAATGAGATTTTCTGATTCTGGAGATTGAGACTCCCCAAATGACAAATAATACTAAACTTAAATTGCTCCCACGCAAAGATCAAATCCAGGACATTCTCAGGAAACAATGTTCTAAAGGCAAAGCCAAGAGTATATCTGTAAAATCCTTTGTTAAGGCCTCAGAAAGTTAAAAGATGGGTCTTCAGGGTATTTTCAGACAGACAAAAGGCCCTCTAAAGAGTTCAAACGTTTGCCTCATGGCACCCATAAATAAAATAATATGGATCCTAAGAAACTTAAGTGCTTTGTCCTTCATCCACATTAGCAGAAGCCCAAAGTAGAGAGGATTTACCTCAAACAGGTTTGTAGGTGTGGGCTTGTCAAATGGAGCAAACCTCGATGAGAGTCACAGGAGAACCACAAAGTTTGAGAGAATGTTATGGCCAGAAATACTGCCAGCTTGAACTGAAAAGTACAGAAACAGTATAAAATAAACAGAAGGCAAAACTTGAACTCAAAAATTCTACAAGCAAGAAACAGGCTGAGAAAACCACTCAGCTGTAAACACACAATAACTCTCATGAAAAGAAAAGGATGATGCCAAAGGAAGACTAAGAGCCCAAAGAACAGAATCAACAACTACAGAAAGTCATTTCCAAGTAGTAGTGTGTAGCCTTATCAAGGAACTTACAACATTTGCCTAGCTGGATTTCAGAATTGCTATGAATTAGTGAGTCCTTTGTGCCTCAGTTTCCCCCTTTTCAAACGAGAGTGTCTATATTGGGTATTATCTGCTGTGCCAATATTATATGTTGTATGGGTAGAGGACCAATAACTTGTTTCCTGAGTTCATAAGTCTACAAATTGAGAGGAATTATACTCATAAACCTGTATGAGGAATAACAGGAATAACCTGAGAACCGTGATCTGCTTTAGAAGATGAAATTCTGAACTCAAGGCTGATGCTATAATGGAATGAAACTTTTATGTGCTTTGGAAGGGGATAAGTATATTTTGCATGTATAAAGCATATGAATTATTAGAGGCCAAAGGACAGACCGTGGTAGCCAGATCCCAAGATGATCATGTGTGATCTTACACTTCCTGGTATTCACATCTCATGTAGTTCCCTTGCACATGGTACAAAGGTTTGTATGTGTGATAGCATACAATAGCATACGGCAGAAGTGATAAGACATCACTTCTGAGATTAGATTATGAGCAACTTCCTCTCTCGCTCTTCCAGATCATTAATTCAGGGGAAATCCACGTCCATGTCATACTCAATTTTATATGTGGTAAAAAACTGAAGCTTCCAGCCAACAGCCACATGAGTGACCTTGGAAAATCATCTAGCCCCAGGTGAACATTTGGGTGACTGTAGCCTTGGCCAAGAGTTGACCACAGCTCATGATAGACTCTGACCCATAATTACCCAAATAAGTCATTCTTGGATTGACCCTTAGAAACAGTGTTTGTTTGTTTTTTAATATGCTAAGTTTGGGGGCAGTTCATTACACAATTGATAACTACTAAGATCAGTATGTAAAAATTTGTTGTATTTTTATGTTGTTAGAAAACAACTGGAAAATTAAATTTTGAAATATGATTTATAGTGGCATCAAAAAGCATAATATATCCTCGGGGATAAATTTGAAGGCCTACAGAAATTATACATTGCTGAAAGAAAATAATGAAGATCTAAACAAATGGAGAGATATACCATGTTCATAGTTGGGAAGACAATATTTTGAAGACATCAATTTTTCTCAAATTGATCTATGTATTCAACAAATTCCAGAGTCCTTAAAGACTTCTTTGTAGAAATTGACAAGCTGATTCTAAAATTTATATGGATATATAAATAGCCAAAACATTCTTGAAAAAGAACAAACTTGGAGAACTTACTTAACCTGATTTCAAGGCTTATTATAAAGCTATCATAATCAAGACAATGTGCTAATAGTATGAAGATAGACAAATAGATCAAAAGACTAAACAGAGTCCAAAAATAGACCCATACTATACAGTCAATTAGTATCTTACCAAGGTACCAAAGCAAATAAATGGGGAATGGAAAATCTTTTTTTTTTTTTTTAATGATACTGGAAAAACTGCCTTTCCGTGTCTGAAAAAAACAAAACAAACAAACAAAAACTCAACCCATACGATGGATAGTATGCCTAATTGTAAAGCTAAAGCTACAAAGCTTTTGGAGAACAATACAGAAGGAAATCTTTACAATCTTCAGGTTTCTTAGATAGGACACAGAAAACATGAAGATGAAAAGATGAAATTGGTAGATTGGAAGCCATAAAAGATGAAAATTGGTAGATAAATTTTAGCAAAATTTAACACTTTTATTCTTCAAAAGACACTGTTAAGCAAATGAAAAGTAAGACAGACTAGAAGAAAATACGTATAATATGTATAATCTTACAAAAGACTTACATCAAGAATATATAGGAATATATTTTTCAACACACAACACAGTAATGAAAAGATAATCCATTTTTCTTAAAAACTGGCAGGAGACTTGACAAACAATGATCTATAAATGGCCAGTAAGTTTATGAAAAGATGCTCAAGATCGTTAGTCATCAGAGAACTAAAACTAAAACCATGAGTTACAAATATACCCACTGTCATGACTACAATTAAAATGAATGGCAATGCCAAATATTGTTGAAGATGTGTATGCAGCAAGTGCACTTCAAACAATATTTATTGATGGAACTGTCATTTAGCACTTTGGAGCTAAGTCTGGGAGTTTCTTGTAGAGTTAAACATACACCGACCCTAAGACCAAGCCACTCCACATCTAGGTATTTCCTCAAGAGGAATGAAAACATATATTCACACAAAGACTTATATAAGAATGTTCAGGGATCCCTGGGTGGCGCAGCGGTTTGGCGCCTGCCTTTGGCCCAGGGCGCGATCCTGGAGACCCGGGATCGAATCCCACGTCAGGCTCCCGGTGCATGGAGCCTGCTTCTCCCTCCGCCTGTGTCTCTGCCTCTCTCTCTCTCTCTGTGACTATCATAAATAAATAAAAAATTAAAAAAAAAAAAAAAAAGAATGTTCAGATCAGCTTTATTCATAATAGCTCAAATTTTCATCAACAGGAAAATGGAAAATCAAATTGGTATCTCCATTCAGTGGAGTACTATTTAGCAATATAAAAGAGAGAAGAACTACTGGTACACACACACACACACACACACACACACAACAATATAGATGAACCTCAAAATATATACTGAGTTAAAGAATCCATACACAACAGAATACATACTGTGTTATCCCATTTATATGACATTTTGAACAGGCAAAATTAATCTATGGTGAAAGAAATCACAACAATAGAATAATGGTTACCTCTGGTGGAGGAGGAGGCAAGAACTGATTCAAAGTGAAAAAGAGATCTCTGAGGGATGATGGAAATGTTCTATATCTTGGGCTATACAGGTATATACAACTGTCAGAATCCATCTAACAATATACTTGAAACCTATGCATTTTACTGTTTATAAATTAAACCTTAATTTTAAAAAGGGAATGCCATTTATTAAATCTTTTAAAAAATATCAGATTCCTAGAAATTATTCTAATGAAAAATGTGTGAACCTTTTACAGAGAAACAGAGAAAAAACGTAAATCATCATTGAGATAAGACCTAAATAATTGGAAGGATATTCCATGTTCACGGCTTGGAAGAACCATGTAAAGTTTTCAATTCTCTGTAACTTATCTTTAAAGTAAACACAGTTCCAATAAAAATTGCAGTTAGATAAAAAAAATTGCCGGAAATTTTCAGCTTTTAACATTCTTGGGCCCTGCCTGGGCTCCCAGGGAAGCTATACTTTCGCATTTACCAAGGTCAAATGACTCAGCAAAACCTCAAAGCACGGTCTCTATTTCTGCCCCAAGCACATAGTATATCGCTTTGTCAAGGAAAATAATAAAAAAAAGGAGCATTCTGAACGCAAAGAATAAGAAAAAGTAAGAAACTTCCCTGGTTCCCATAAGATTAAAGTCATACAGCTCTACATATACTAGAAACTTAAGAGAGGGTCTGCAACTTTCTGAAATGTTCTTAATCTAAGAATTTGTAACTTTTTATGTAAAAAATGTATATAACCCTACACCAAATGTTCCCTTGCCAGAGCACTCTCTTCTTTGTGAAGACTGGGTATCCTGGGCAGCTATCCTAACTTGGGCTTGAATAAAATTCTTTTCCTTTTTTTTTTTTTTTTTTTTTTTTGAAATGTTAAAAGGGTTGTTTATTTTGCATCAACAAGTAGGCTTTTGGGGGTTTTTTGATGGAACTTAATGAGCTAACTCTAAAATAGAAGACCAAGGATAGCCAAGACACTCTTGACAAAGACAAAGAGGGAGGAGACTTATTCTAAAAATTAAGAGAGTGGCTTTGGATCAATGGAATAAAATAGCAATTTCAGAAATTCGCACATATAAAAACACTTGATTTGTGACAAATGTGATATAGCAGATAGTTGTGGAAAAATACAATATTTTTCATAAATGGTGCTGTAGTGATTGGACGTCCATATGGAAAAAAATAAACTGAACTCACTTCACACAAAAATAAATCCCAAGAAAAATTCAGCTTCAAATGTGAAAGGCAAAATAAAGATTCTAGACATTAATAAACAGAATATTTTCATGATTGTGAGGAAGCATATATTTCTCAAGCAGAAGTTTAAAAATGCATCACCAAAGGAAATGATTGATAAAATGGGAATTAAAATTAAGAACACTGGGGATCCCTGGGTGGTGCAGCGGTTTGGCGCCTGCCTTTGGTCCAGGGCGCGATCCTGGAGACTCGGGATCGAATCCCACGTCGGGCTCCCTGCATGGGGCCTGCTTCTCCCTCTGCCTGTGTCTCTGCCTCTCTCTCTCTCTCTCTGCATGACTATCATGAATAAATAAATAAAATCTTTAAAAAAAAAAAAATTAAGAACACTAAAATTAAGAACATCTGTTCATCAAAAGACACAGTTAAGTCACAAAATAAACCAAGGTATCAGCAATTTATGTAACTGACAAAGGGTTTGCATTCAGAAAAAAAATAAAGAATTCCTATGTATTAATTTAAAAAAGAAAAAATATATATACATATATATGTGTGTATATATACTGTATATATATGTGTGTATATGTATACATATACATATACATACACATATACATATACACACACACACACACACATATATATATATATACAGCCCAATAGAAAAATGTTAAAGAGATCTGAACAGGCACTCTACAAAGGGTAATAACCAAATGGCCGGTAAATAGGAAAAGTTGTTCAACTTTATCAGTCATCAAGAAAATGCAAAATAAAACCATTATGAGACAGCTAGCTCTATATTTCCACCAGCATGACTACAATTTAAGGAAGTAAAAATAATTAGCTTTGGTAAGGATTTGGAGCAACATAATTTCTCATACACTGCTGGTGGTTGTAGATTTTGATAGAGCCACTCTGGAAAATAATTTGACATTAGGTAGTAAGATAAAGACACTGATATCCTGTAACCTAGACATATACTCCAGATACATGGTCAAGAATGTTCATATCAACTTTCTTTGTAATAGCCCAAATTGAAAGCAACCCAAATGTCCATCAACAGTAAATATGTGTAAGTAAATTACAGAATATGTATACGATGCAACATTATGCAACAATGAGACTTACAAATCCCAGGTACGCTTAACAACATGAATGAGCCACAGAAACCATAAACATAAGAAAAATTAGGGTACAGTTCTAGCTAAATAATCTTCAAAACAGGCAAAACTAAGCTTACAGCATTAGAAGTCATTGGTTAACTTTGAGGAAGTCCCTAGTGTGCAAACAGATGAGTGGGCACAAGAAAGGTGCTAACAGTGTTCTATTTCTCACCTGGTAGCAGTTACACAGGTGATTTGCTTGGTTATAATTACCTGAGCACATTTATTTTCTATTAAAATGTATATATAGTATATGTGTATATTGTGTGTGTGTGTATATATATATAATTTCTGTATGTGTTATATTTAATTTAAAAAGTTAAAATTAAGTGCCTGACACATAACAAGGACTCAGAAAATAGTTTCTCTATTCTCTCAGCAGCCCGCTCTGCCCTGAGCATACACACAGACTTTGTTTTCCCAGGGGGCTCTCCAAGGAAAGTTACAAGCTGTCACAGGCAAATACTGACCTTCCTCTCCCTCTCCATTTGGGACCAGGTTCCGGATGATGAGAGGGGCCCAAAAGCACATTCTACCAAGCTCAGACTAAGGCAGGACTCGCAAGCACCCTCATACGCCACTGCTATCTGTTCCACAACTTTGTAAACTGGTGCAACCAATATGGGGGATAACTTAGCACCGCTAGTAAAGTCGAAGATGTACATTTCCAGTGACCCACCAATTCCACTTCTAAATATATATCTCAGAGGTACTCTTGCAGAGTACACAGGTACAAAGATATCTAACATAGCATTTATGTGTAGTAGCAAAAAGTAGAGAAGGAAAAAGTCTGGAAGAACCTAAGTATCCATCAATCTAGCCATAGGTAAATAAATTACAGAGTAATTATGCAGTCGTTACAATGAGTGAACTAGATCTAATTTATTAACATGAATAAATCTCAAAAATATAGAGTGGGGTAAAAAAAGTTGTAGTAGGGGATCCCTGGGTGGCGCAGCGGTTTAGCGTCTGCCTTTGGCCCAGGGCGCGATCCTGGAGACCTGGGATCGAATCCCACGTCGGGCTCCCGGTGCATGGAGCCTGCTTCTCCCTCTGCCTGTGTCTCTGCCTCTCTCTCTCTCTCTCTCTCTCTCTCTCTCTCTCTCTGTGTGTGTGTGTGTGTGACTATCATAAATAAATTTTTAAAAAAATTAAAAAAAAATAAAAAGTTGTAGTAGGATGCAACTTATATACATTGATGAATTCAAGACAATCTATGTTGCTTATAAAGGCGTATCCATCGAAAGATGAATGGATAAAGAAGCTATGGTCTATGTATACAATGGAATATTCCTCAGCCATTAGAAACGACAAATACCCACCATTTGCTTCAACGTAGATGGAACTGGAGGGTATTATGCTGAGTGAAGTAAGTCAGTCAGAGAAGGACAAACATTATATGGTCTCATTCATTTGGGGAATATAAAAATTAGTGAAAGGGAATAAAGGGAAAGGAGAGAAAATGAGTGAAAATATCAGTGAGGGTGACAAAACATGAGAGAGAGAGACACCTAACTCTGGAAAATGAATAAGGGGAAGTAGGCGGGGGGTTGGGGTTACTGGGTGATGGGCAATGAGGGAGGCACTTGGCAGGATGAGCACTAGGTGCTATGCTATATGTTGGCAAATTGAACTCCAATAAAAATAAATAAATAAAAATAAAATAAAATTCAAAAAAAGGTGTAACCAATTTACAAGAGAGAACAAGAAAGTGGTTACTTATGAGATGGGAGGGTAATGGGATTTAGGGAAGATGGCTCCAGGTGAATATCTAATATTTTATTTAAGTATCTGGAACAAATATGGGAGAATAGTAACAATCGCTTAAATCTGGTGGTGGGTATATTGGGTGTCTATTATATTATTGTGTGGTTTTATGTTTAAAATACTATCTAACTTTTTTTTAAATGATGGGTGTAAATCACCATTCTGCAAACATTTTCCAGGCTCCTTCCTCATTCACAAAGGATAAATTGTCTGATTCTGCCAGATTTTCTTCCTTTTTCAAAAACAAATGGAAATTTATGGTGAACAAAAGTTGGCGGTAGGATCATCAACTCTCCTCCAGGCTGTTCCTGACAGAGAAGTGTCTCTGACCTGGGCAGACCTTCTCTCCACCCAGCTCTCTACCCTGGAAAGCTGATCTGTAAAAACAACAGGCTCTTCACCTTCTGGCTTCAGATGGGGTTTGGTAAATGGGAAGCAGAAGCAAAGGTGGCTACACAGAAAGAAAAAAAAAGGGTCCAGGTACTTATTCCCTGACTTCCTCCTGTAAGCCTATATGTTGGAAGTGGTTGCATGTCTCTACCGAAGAGCACATCTCCTAAATGTGGGCCTCCCTTCAGCTTCGCTGTGGCTCTCACTGGGTTACAGCCACCCCCCACTCTCCCCCGTCTTCTTCAAGCCTGGGGTGTGCAGTGGCTCCTCGCTGTCACTAGCCAGTGCCTTCACCATCCCTTCTGGGTTCCTTCATTCTGACCACATCTTTATAAATAGACCCCTCCTTAAGCTCTCCTTAATTTCCCCCACTTGAATGTGCCTTCTCTTTCCCACTTGGCACCTGACCCCATGGAACAGAGGGAAGCTCGTGAAGCATAAGAAGGACTGGGAGAGTCCAGGCCCTCCAGTGAAGTGCACAGATAAGGGTCATACTTGAGCAAAGGCTTGAAAGAGGAGCAGAAATTTGTCAACTGGTCAAAGAATGATGATGGAGGTGAGGGAGGATGACAAAAGCAACAAGACTGAGGGAACAGCTTCAGGAAAGGTTTTTGTACTAGGATGACTGCAGGAAATTGCCAATTATTAGACCATTTTTTGACATACAAAAAAAAGTATATTTCATATGACTCCACCTAAGAATGGGATTATTCTGTTCTATGACTTTGTACTTGTCTTCTTGAAAGGTACAATGACCTTAACAAAGGTCAGACTATGATGACTATGATAACCCCTTGGGGACGGGCTCTATAGTAGCAGGAAGAATCAAAAATGACCCCGTCCCCATAAAAGTAGATGTCAAGGAAAGGTAAGGATAACATGATCTGAAGAGGATTTTGCTAAGAGGGATACAATGTGCTATGTTTTATTTCTTCAAATAGAACCTTGGATCTCTTTCTGTTCTCCTTATATCTGCATCTGCAGTCAAGTTCTTATAAAAGTGGTAGGTACATACAGATTTCCACATCTTGAGCCATAGCCCTGATATTCTACTTTCTCATTTTAAAGATTAAAAAAAATAAGGCACAAGAGTTAAGAGCCTTGCTCACTATCACACAACTATGTGATCCTCCAATTAGGTATCTTGATAATGGAAAACTTCTGGAAGGAATGAGTTTGGAAGGATTCCAATGACACAATTCTGTGGAGAGAGGGTGAAGATCATTACAGAGACAAGTCAAACCATGATAGAAATAAAGGAATACAAAGTTGCCCGGGGAGAGAGGCTGCTGCGAGCCAATTAGCTTGGCTGGAAGAGCAGAGAATGAATATGGTGGACGATCTCTTTTTATTAATCTTATCCTTGGACCCAAATTAATTTTTTCCTAGACTTTTCAGGCTGACCAAATTTATTAGATGTCTTCCCAGCTTTGGGGAGAGCTAAAAGATGTATGATATATTATTCCTGAGCTCATTCCTGGGCCCATAGTGCTGCTCTTCAGAACTAATATTTTGACATTTAACAAGCCAAGGAAATTAGGCCACAGGCCATGTAGTTGACATTAGCCAATTAAAAAAAAAAATGCTGGTAATAAAGTTGGAGTTGTTTTCATCTCATAATTTCCCTCCTGACATTTGAGTTAATATATATCTGGAACCAGATTTTCAGAAGCCTGTGTTGAGGGTAGGAGCAGCCTCTCTAGATTCCACACAGTTTGGTGAACTTAACTATCCAAAGTCCAGACTTTATTGGAAGGTCCAGTGTGATGCAGCGCCTGGGGCTTTTGAAGCATCACTCAGACCATTATAAGCCAGGACTGTAGTGGAACTTTGCACTTTGAGAGTAGAGTAAGGTGACCTCTTATAGAAGCGGGGGATGCTGAGGGGGAATAGGGGGTGGTGACTAAGCTCTCCCCCAGGTTGAGGAACTTGTAGACACACCTGTCTTGGTAGACAGCTATGAATGTCAGCAGTATTCCCAACCAGGAAGAATGATAATGCAGTTTAAAGTCCTCCAGGAAGACATGACTCATGTGCCGGTCCGTTGGCTCAACATAAATCGTCAAACGTGTTGTGGTGTTTATTGTCTCTGGGACTTATATTTCCAAGTAGATTACTGAGTTACTGATTTCAGAACTAAATCACCAATCAGACCTCTCTCCTAAGCCTTTGGGCAGAGCTGGGAAATGACCACAAGTCAACAAAATAATTGAAGAATTTTCCCCTAGACCTTGTTGACGACCTAGTTTTTAATCATCACCCTGAAAATGAGAAGACACAAGCCCAGGGATAGCTAGCCACTTGCTCAAGATCCTATAACTAGTAAGTACAGTGTTGCACTCCATCTCAAGTCTCTCACTGACTAGGAGCAAGTCCTGGATCTTCCTTCAGTAATAGTCTACTATCTCACAAAGCCTAGAAACTCTTCTTCATCCTCTTCTTTTATACAAATATTTTCCTCTCCTTTGATCGATTACTTCTATTCTATGACTTTGTGCCTGTCTTCTTGAGAGAGATTGTATGCCTCTTAACATTAGTATTTCAATTTGGTGTGATTCAGATCACATTTATTCGGGATCTGTGCCTATTAAGCACTCAGTCAATATTTATTAAAATGGACTCTACATGGGAAGCCATTCTAGCATCAGCACATGGAGGAAGAGAAAATGTGAGGAACAGTGACGGGAAATATAACCATGCTAGTGCACTGGTCATGACATCATTTGGTCCTAAAAGAAGATTATGGTCATCATGATGGGAATAAAAATCATAGAAAAAAATGTGGAATTCATTTCAGAATAAAATTGGATTCAGATTATATTTTACACATTTCAAATGTGAGGTACCAACTGGGCATGCATTTAGAGAAGTCCACAAACAGGGGGAAATGTGAAGTGGGACTCAGGCAGGAGTCAAGGTCAGAGTCAAGAGAGAAGAGGGTTCAAACAGTGGAAGCAGAGCTTGCCTTTCTAGAAGTTAGCCCGTCTCTCTACTGAAATTCTCCTCCTGCTTTGAAATATTTGAACTAGATCAAGGACTGGCAAAGATAGCAAAAATAGACAAAGTGAATAGGACAAGACCAGTAGCCCATGCAGACTACCCCAGAAAGAAGGCCAGCCCTTACCCATTGGCCCCGCCAGCATTCTTTCTACCCATCATTGCAAATGCTCTATCTCCTCCAGGAAGGCCTCCTGTTTTTGATGAGTACCACTAACTTACCTGCCTCTTTTCCTAGATTTGGAAATGTCAGTCATCCTCATGTTTCTATTAGTGGTATACACAGGTACATCATGATAAGTATTTCCTGGTCATGCTGATGGTTGCCAAACCACCCACACGCACATCACCCTTTCTTTAGCTGCCCATCCTCCCACTGTTGTGCCCTTTCTCAGCCCCTGCTCCCAATAGCCTTCTCCTCCAGGCTCCCTGGAGCTCTCCTAACTACCCTTATTCTTCATAAGTTCCAGCAAAGAAGGAGTTTTATAAAACAAAATTTTTAAAACTGATTTATGTCGAAAAGGAGAAAGAAACCTGCTTAAAATAGGCTTTGGCTTTGTAAATAATCTGCAAATGTTACAGTTACTCCCTAAATGTGGCAAAGATCTCCATTTGATAAACCTCTAAACTCAATCTCATTATAAATATTTGTAAAATTTCCACTGGAACATGCAACAATGACTGGTGGCACTGATGATCAAAATAGAAGCAAGGAAATTGGTTGAAAACAGCAGACCACTCAGGCCACCCAAGCGGGGAAGCCAAACCACAGAGGAGCAGGAAACGTCAGGGACACAGCCCTCTGGGAAAAACCTTCAGCTTCCTCTTTTCCAGGACAAAACTGTGGTCATATGGTGGTTTAGCTTATCATGAAAGGGGTGCCCAGCCCAAATACTGGTAGGTCAGGGGCTTCATACACTGAACCCCAACAGCACCACAATTTACCACAACCATCAGTGTGTTGGAACTCATCACATGTAGTCTTCTAGATTACCCAAACCTACAAAATCTTCACCAACAATGTCCTGTTACTGGATTTACAGGAAGAACTTGAAATCTGAAACTCTCAAAGCCTATGACTCGAGGAGGTGTCCTCCCGTGTGCTTAACATTTTCCGGTTGGTGCATCACACCTGCCATGTGCCAGAGTGAAAGGAGCAGTTTAAGCCATCTCGAGCATTCTTCAGCTTGGCACTTTCATGAAGATAAGGAGCGTTCCCCACAGAACATTTCCCACCACCGCAGCTAACAATAGCATCTTGTCTCCTAAGGCAGCCCCTCCAGTAAGAGCCTGGGCCAGACCCCGCCACACCCAGTAATGGGAACTCCACTGACAAATGCTTCTCATCTGAACCCAATCAGTTTATAGGGTATTATAAAGAGCTATGAATGTATTCCATATGCGCTTCATCTCTGAAAATCTGAGGCCTCAGCCCCAAACCAAAATCATATTACTACCACTGTTGTTGTTAGTTAACATTTGTTCTTTTTTACAAGTGCAAAGTGTGGCCCAATCATTTCATTAGGGTCTTATCATCTGGAGCCCAGTCTCTGTTCACTGCAGACTGGCAACAGAGGTATTCTGGAGAAATGCACTGGTCCTGGTGTAGCCCTGGTATTCTTTCCTCACCCAACCCATCCACCACCCAACACCCCCTTTACCTTGAAAAGGAAAGGTTTGGTCTGAGGTCCATGCAAAGTTTTGTCCACAGAGCTGCCCTCATGCATAAATAACAGATGGGAGCAAAAGAGCTCCAATCCCTCTAAACACCAAAGGGACTGGTAATGCTCACAACCTTTAGGCCACAACAAAGAGTGAGGCAGGAAGATGAACCAGAGTGCTCTCAATCCCTCTTGGGGAACATGTTCACCCATGGGGAAAAACGATGGTCTGTGAGTCTGTGCCTGTTGGAGAACCTTCCAAGAAGAGGATAACCAACTAGGTAATTTCTGGAGGACAGTGGCCTACTCACAGCCTTAGCTCAAACTATTCCCAAAATTCAAGGCAAATAGCACCTTCTCCACCCCCGCCCTTACTTGAGCACACCCGGGCCAAGTTCATATGCCCATCACAGCATTTCAAATCATTTTGATAGTAACCTAAACAAAAGGGACCTGAAAGGTGAATTGTCTGCCTGTAAAATGGTAGGCTCTTTCAGAGTCTAAAAGAACAGATCCATCCTTTGGGATGAGCCCTCCCCAGTCCCCCAACACCTATGTCTACCATCCATGCTCAGCGTGGCTCAGAATCCAGGTTCTGTGGAGGCTGGTGCCCCATGAGCATGCCTGCACTGCCCAAATCAAACACTAGCAGCTTTCTCAATGCTCTAAAAAAATGTGAACATAGACTTTTCTCAATTGTAGGTATTTCTCCCATAAATTTTTTCCACCCTCCATGCCTGTTACCACTTCCCTATTAGTGAGAATTAGCATAGGACAAAATAAATGAATGAGTAGACACTATAAATGAGAAACTCAGAAACAAACGCTCTCCTATCCTTCAGCAGTTTGTTTCTTGTGACCTCAGCGGCTGGTGTTTATGGTTTAATACCATCGTGTTTGCTGGGGGAAATTGCTTCTTGATCATATGAAGGAATTCAAGAGATCGTATTTTATGGCATTCAGGAAAAAAAACAAAAAACAAAAACAAGGGTTTCCATGATAAGACATTGCAGAAGAGGATTTTGAGCCTGGTCTGGTTCCCACCGGAAGCAAGTGCTTCAACTGACCTGATCTCCCCAGCGTCAGTTTCCATATCAGCGAAATGGAAATAAAGAGTAAGCAATCAATGGAAAAATATTCTGAGGACTAAGTGTGACCATACGTGACTGGTATGGGACAGGCACTAAGTAAATGTTAGTGATTGTGATTATCAGGATAAATGAATGTGCATTTGAAATATCCCGAGCCCAATTCCTCACATTTGCAAGGTGATCCACAAATGCCATACCTTTGCCTTCCCTATAGCCAAAGGGCTATTACTCTACAGCTGCTCTGTCCTCAGACCTTTCTGAGCTCTGGGAAGTGCTTTACACCACTTGGCTTCAAGGCTGGTTTGTGAGCTCCTGCCCAAAAGCCAACTCGTGACAGCCATAAACAGCCCCCAGAAAGCTCCAGGGAGCTGAGACTCAAGTACAAGTGAGGCCAGAGCGAGACAAAGTGTCTGCACACCTACAACCAAAGGTGTTCTGCCCAGGCCAAACCCTGCTGTTTCCTCAAAAGACAGCCCAGAGCTCTCTCACATGGGGCAGCACCTAGGCCCCAGTGTCACCTCTTATAGCTTTGCCTGGACCAGACCCAGGAGTCTGGCACTCCTGGAGCTTTAATCAAATGCAAAAAAAAAAAAAATGTAAATAGTCCTTCCTTAAACAAAGAAAAGTGCTGCCATGCAGAAAGAGCTAACCCCTTGGACATGCATAGCCTGGTGCTCATCACAAGGTATTAATCAGTTGGCAGAAGAGCACAGATGAGAAAGGCTCTTCTTTTTTTTTTAATAATAAATTTATTTTTTATTGGTGTTCAATTTACCAACATACAGAATAACACCCAGTGCTCATCCCGTCAAGTGCCCCCCTCAGTGCCCGTCACCCATTCACCCCCACCCCCGCCCTCCTCCCCTTCCACCACCCCTAGTTCGTTTCCCAGAGTTAGGAGTCTTTATGTTCTGTCTCCCTTTCTGATATTTCCCACACATTTCTTCTCCCTTCCCTTATATTCTGAGAAAGGCTCTTCTTGAAGAGAGAAAAGCTGGCTGGGCAGGAGCGCTGGCCCCCGGCCCCCTCCCCAAAGTGGTTCCATTTTTGGCTTCCTTAAGATGACTCTAATTGTTTAAACAAGATTAAACAAGCATGGAATTTGGGAGGGAAAAAGAAGAAAATTTTTTTTAAAAAAAAAGGAAGAGAATTTTTCTTACCAAAAGACCCAAAACAAATCTAAACTGTAAAAACAGTTTTAGCTCTTAGCAGCTAAAACAAAACAAAACAAAATAGAAAACAACAACAACAACAACTTCTAGGCTGAAAGTGTCAGTCTCCAAGGGAAATTAATTTCCTATGGCCAACATATTATAGAAGAATTACAAAGGAACGATGAACCCAGAGTCACCACCTTCACTTTGCTTTAAAACTAAAAAGAAAGAAAGAAAGAAGAAAAGAAAGAAGAAAGAAAGAAAGAAAGAAAGAAAGAAAGAAAGAAAGAAAGAAAGATATAAGAAGATTTCTAGTACTAATGCATTTCTACTTAGAACACCAGCATCAGCCACTATATAATATGAAAACCATGTGCTCTGTTAGAGCCCTGAAAACCTGATAATAGATCTACACAAAAGGATTCAGGATCAGACTCTTGATTCATACATTCATCAAGTTAGTCATTCAACAGACATTTTCCAGACATCTATTCTGTGCCAGGTACAGTGCTAGGCATTGGAGCTATAACCAGCAACCTGATGGAAATGATGCCTTCCTTCACAAAGCTTCAGGACTCATGGGGCAGAAGACTTGTAAACCCACCCCACTGGATGCTGTGCAAACAAAGGTAACACAACTGATTCTGCCCAGAAGGGTCATGGAGGTAGCATATTGCTTCAGATGAGAAGTGACATTTATCCTGGAAAGAGTAGGAGTTCTTCAGGAGGAAGAGAATCAGGAGCTCTAGGGACACAGAGGTGTCCCTAGGCATGCCATGTGCTGGGGAGGAAAGATGGCTATGTCCAGACTGCCAAAGCTTTATCTACCATTTTCCAGAGCTCCCACTTTGCCCTCTGCATGTTGGAACTTGTCAGAAGGCAAAATGACATAAAGAGAACACTGTATTAAGCGCCAAGAAACCAAAGGATCTGCCATTTCCTAGCTGTGTGACCTTGCGTAAGGGACTGTCCCACTCTGATCCTCAGTTTCCTTTTCTGTCAAATTTTTATGAGAGACAAGTAAAACAAGCTGAGGATAGAAGCATGGTGTAGAAGCAGGTCATGAGGCTGTCCACTGGGAAGGTCCCCCTACCCCTAGGCCCTTCGACTGTCATCTGAACCATGTGCATCCGTATACATAACAATCCCACTCCTCCAATCTGTCCTCCATTTGCTCACCAAACAGCGAGAGGATTAAAGCGCTTCTAGGATCCAGAGCCCTGGTAGGGTAAAGCTAAAGCTCCTCAGCATGGAAGAGAGACTTTATATCTCCATGGTTGCACATCACAAATGTTTTAACTAGACATTCTGGCTCTAACTGTGCCTCTGATTCCCTGGCCCCAATGTCTCTGATACATGATGTGGCCTCACATATCTACTCCTTGCCCATGGGGCTTCATCTGTCTGGAATGCCCTTTCCCTACCCTTGCTCACTTGATAAACTGTGCACTCTTTAAAACTTGCTCAAAAGTGACCTCAGCAGGGGGGCCTGGGTGGCTCAGTCAGTTAAGCGGCTAACTCTTGATTTCAGCAGGTCATGATCTCAGGGTCATGGGATGGAGCTCCAGGTCAGGCTCTGTGCTCAGCCAGGCATCTGCTTGAGGATTCTCTCTACTTCTCCCTCTGTTCCTCCTCCCTTATTCCTCTAAAATAAATAAATAAATAAATCTTAAAAAAAAAAAAAGAATGATCTCAGTAAAGCTTCCTCCTACCCCCACTCATCAGAGTATCTTGTACATACTTCTATCCATGCTTGGGACACTGGATGTAGCCACTGGCTTACATGACTTTCCCCATGGAAGATGAACTTCTCAAGAATAAGGGCTCTGAGACAATGCAGATCAAAACCATGGTGAGATACCACTCTGGCTGGCATCAAAAAAGGGAAGAAATAAGTAGTGTCAGTGATATGGAGACAAACTTCATGCATGTTGGTAGGAATATAAATTGGTGCAGCCACTGTGGAAAACGGTATGGAAGTTCCTCAAAATTTTAAAATAGAATCACTATATGATCCAGAAGTTCTACTACTGAATATTTACCCAAAGAAAGCCAAAACACTAATCCGAAAAGATATATGCACTCCTATGTTCATAGAATTATGTAAAAAGCCAATATATGGAAGCAACCAAGTGTCCATCAATAGATGAATGGATAAAGAAGATATTACATATACACATACATACATATTACACAGTGGAATACTACTCAGCCATAAAGAAAAATGAAATCTTGCCATGTGCAACAACGTGGATGGACCTAGAGTATATTATAGTAAATTAAATAAGTCTGAAGAAAACAAAAACCATATGATTTCACTTACATGTGGAATACAAAACAAACAAAAAACAGAAACAGACTTATAAATAGAGAGAACAAACTAGTGGTTGCCAGAGGAGAAGGGGGATGGATGAGATAGGTGAAGAGAATAGAAGTTCAGACTTCCAACTGTAAAATAAAAAAGTCGTGGAGATGAAAAGCACAGCATAGGGAATAGTCAATAATATCGCAATAACCTTGTATGGTGACACATGGTAATTATGCTTATTATGGTGAGCATCATGTACCAGAATTGTCAAATCACTATTTTGTACACCTGGAACTAAGGTACCATTGCATATCAAGTATACTTCAATGGTGCAATTTTTAAAGAACTAAAAGATTAAAAAAGGAAGAGCAAGGACTACGTCTCAGTGATTTTCATACCCCTAAGCTAAGCTCCTAGGGCTGTCCCCCAGACACAGAATGCCTGCAGCAGACATCCGTTGAGCAGATCACCTGCACTTTTATTCAACTGTTCCGACTGTATGCACAATAATACAAGATGATCCTTTGATGGTCTTTTGGGAACTGGGGTCCCTGAGAGCTAAGTTAGATGCCAGAAAAGAACGACCCAGCATAGATTGAAGGCCCATCATCTTGTACATGCCCAACTTCTTACCAACTGCACATCAGACCATGGGAGGACATGGGTGAGAGTGGGACCCCTCACACTTGCCCAGCAATCTGTCATTTTCACCTCAGTTTCATTTCCTCAAAGCTATTGCAACCCTCTTCCCAGGGCCGAACACCTCTGCTATTCATCCAAATTTGACAGTCACACTCCGTTATGGGGGACCCTATCCTATTAGGGACTGGTTAACAGAAAATCAAGTCACTCATATAATCCCAGAGTTTCCTGTGCTCCTGTTGCAGTAACGTCTTATTCCAGAGACACAGTCTTACAACCAAGAAGAGGTAAAGATGCAATTCAAAAAACAGCAAGGGGGATCCCTGGGTGGCGCAGCGGTTTGGCGCCTGCCTTTGGCCCAGGGCGCGATCCTGGAGACCCGGGATCGAATCCCACGTCGGGCTCCCGGTGCATGGAGCCTGCTTCTCCCTCTGCCTGTGTCTCTGCCTCTCTCTCTATCTCTCTGTGACTATCATAAATAAATAAAAATTTTAAAAAAACAAAAACAAAAAACAGCAAGGGATTTCTCAGAGACCATCAAAAAGCCATCAAGCAATCAACTATAAACAAGGTCTCACAATCTCCTTTCTATGTGACTCTCTTTTGATCTCCTACTCAATGCAGACGACCCCCCCCAAAAAATTTTTTTAACCGTTCGAACCATTCCCAACAAGCCTGCCCGTGGACTGCAGCCTCTTGCACAGCCCTCCTCCCACCTGCCCTCTGACTCTCGGGGATAATCTTAGCCTCTCTAGCTTTTTTTTTACTTTGTTGTTTTCTCTCTTAACCCTGCTCCCCAGATTCTGCACTACAAAAGAAAGCCCAGAAGCTTCCTTGATTTTGAAAGCACTGAAACTTTCTATTCCCCTATTATACTATTATACGGTGGCGGAAAGAACCACCCACTGATGGGAAACTTTCACATTTTCCCTACATCTTTTCTTCTGCTGTCTACATGGTCCCCACTGCTTCATCAGACACCTCCCCCAAATGCCACAACCATTCTGATCACCCTCCTTTTGATACCGTCCTTGGATAATTCCTATTGTCTATAAAAAGACGTGCCCATGACTGAACACAATCAGTCAAGTGTGGTTTCACAACACGGAGCACTGAGGAACTTTCCATGAAGAAAAACTCTATTAATGAAACGAAAGAATCCATTACTTTTTCAACATTTTCTACAAAATGAAAGTACCGCCCAATTCAAAACTAGACACTAGCTTTTGGAGGTGGCCACTATTCTCGGCACATAAGATGAGCTTGGGGTGTATGCTGATGGATGTGTACCTTAGCACATCAGAAGGGACTGAGCACTCATAGGGACAGTGGATGTGAGCGGAGGGGCTCCAAGGGCATCCCCACCCCTCCCACCAAAATATGCCCATCGCCCACATACCACATGACTCAAAGGTATTGAAAGCAATTGTTAAGATGGGTGATACCCTCAAACTTTCTACAATTAGTGTCTTAGCTGGAGTGATTGCAGATGATTTTGGTTACCCCGAAAAGGAAGGAAGGAGAGGTGTAAATGTGCCACAGTTGAGGGTTGTGGTGTCCATCCAAGGGAGCACGAGGGAAGGGAAAGGTGGTGAGAAATACAAAGGATGCATCTAACAGGAGTGACGGGGAGGCTGGTAAGGGCAGCACAGCTCCTGGGGAGAATAAGGAGGAGCCATCCTCTGCAGGGCTCCCCTCAAAGCACACGGCGACAGTGCCCTCTAGCGGAAGCAACAAGGGCTCACCGCCCTCAGCTCTGCACCCAGCGGCTTGGTCTATTGATCTGTCACCTTCCCTGGGCACTCATTCCACAGATACTGCTGGAATCTCCACCCCGTGCTAGCCACCACCATACACATGCGAGTAAGACATAATCACTCCATCAAGAGGGTTTGAGGCTGGCTGGGGAGGCTAGACAAGTCATAGTAACTGTGTGTGTGTGTGTGTGTGTGTGTGTGTGTGTGTGTGTGCACGTATGTCAAGGGCAGTGGTCACGCAAAGGCAGAAGTGGTGGCACAGGAAGGTCTTCCCAAGACAGGTGACCTTTGGGCTGAGATGTTTGCCAGACAGAGAAGTGGGAAGCAGGCCTTCCAGACGGAATAGCACACCCTGGAGGTGTTCTAGTCCTGTCTGGGAGAAAGAGAAGGTGGGGCCCGTGGCCAGAGGAGAGGCTAGAGAGAGAGGCGAACTGGGTCAGATAATGGAGGGTTTGACCTTCATCTCAAAGGTGATAGAAACCAGAGAGACATAGATCAGTTTTACAGATTTACAAGGATTTCTCTGGTAAAGAGGACAGAAGCTGAACCGCAAGGAAAAACTGAGGGCCTAAGCTGAGAATGTTGATGGCACAGAGGAGGAGATGTGAAGGAAGAAGGGTTCACAGGCCTTGGCTGTAGACAAGGTGCAGAGGGTAAAGGACCCAGGTTACGTGATGGTGATGTCACCTGTCAAAGCAGAAACAAAGATAAGGTGCAGATTGGGATGTGAGAAGGCAAGATCAGGTCTGAACAGGTAGAATCGGATGTGCCTGCAGGACAGCCCCAAGGAAAATTCTAAAAGGCAGCTGTTCACTGACTATGAAGTCTGGAGCTCTGGTAACTTTGAGGGTTGGGAGTAATCTGTGGCACTGGAAGAGAAGATGCCTCAAGGTGCACAGTCGATATAAAGAGAGGACAGACCCTTGGGGAAAGCTGATGTCTAAGTTGCTGGCAGAGGAAAAGCTGCCCCCGGGGAGACCCAAAGAGATTACTGAAGTGGAAGGAGAACCCGTGGGCCGAAGCTGTGGAAGACACCTCAGGAAGCGTGTGATTGGCCTTGTCCAATGACCACCAGGACTATGTGTCTTGCAACAGGTGGTAGGATACCTGGAGCTGAGAAAGAGCATGGTCTTACTCCTCCATCTGGATTCTGAAAATATCAGTCTCTTTCCTTCTACTGCTCAGTGTCCAGGACTACCCAGGTAAACTATTCCCTAGAGGATGCGAACCCTTGGTTTGATAACACTCCTTACAGGACTATAAGAATTCAATAAAACCAAGGCGCCTGGGTGGCTCAGTGGTTGAGCATCTGCCTTTGGCTCAGGTTGTGAATCCCGGGGTCCTGGGATGGAGTCCCACATCAGGCTCCCCACAGGGAGCCTGCTTCTCCCTCTGCCTGTGTCTCTGCCTCTCTGTGTGTCTCTCAATGAATAAATAATTTAAAAAAAAGAATTCAATAAAATTATTTATGGAGAGCACCTAGAAAATCGCTCAAGACATAGTAGGCACTCAAAGCAAGCTCCTGTCCCCTACATTGATAAAACAATTAGGAAAATAAATCTAACAGAATACAGACCCACATTGGATTAGCTGGGGTCTAGACTGACCAGGTCATGGCTCCCACCCCTGAACAGGGTGACGGACAGTGGGCCCAGCTCACAAGGACAAATCGCCACCAAGTGGACATTGCGGTCAGGTGGCTCACATGTTTAGCAAGGGGTCAGAAGTTGGGCCCTAAGATTTAGATCCATGAATGACCTTGGTGGCCCATCACAACAGTGGTACGAGGTGAGTGTTACCCTTGTTCCCTATGTACAGATGAAGACACTGAATTTATAAAGATTATGTAATTCTCCTAATGCCACACATTCTTTCTCAGGAACTGGGGTCTGTTTCTAAACTACGTCATCCCCAGTGTCATTTTTGAAGATCTGGGAGGACTAGAGAGGAACATGCTCACATGCATGCATGCACACACTGACTGTACCAGGTGACAGCCACTCTGGTGGAGCAAGGTCAGCTCTATAGCAAGGTCATTGCCTCATACTTATTAAGCTCCTCTCATTCCTCAGTTTCACCATCTGGAAATGGGGACGAAACAGTCCTATGTCTCCCGATTCCCTCCAGGGAGTGGCTCTGATGAGATCATGTCTGGATTTTTGCCTTGTACAGAGGGAAGGCCAGTCCTCCGGAAGTGCAGACCGATGTCATAATGGCTGTCCAATCACATCCCTCACATCTGAGGCCTAGAGGCAACAGGAATGTGGAAGGGTTGATCATGCTTCTCCACAATGAGCAGCAAGGAAATAAAAGCTCAATTTCAATGGCAAACCTTCAAGAGGAAAGGTGGTAGGCCAACTGGCCAGTCTCAGCCACATTCTAGTAAGATCTGTAAATCATATGATTCTGGGAACCCGAGTTCTTTACTCTGCCCTCACTCCTAACCTTATCCCTTCTTCTGATTTTAATCTCACCCCAAGTTCAAGTCCTGAATCCAAACACAGAAGCTGGGACATCTTTATTGGACATCATGGTTCTTGATGGGGTTTCTCTGGAACATCTCACACCTAGAGTTATCAATCTCACACTTTCTTCATCACTCAACCTACTTTCTTATCCCACCTCCCTGTCTCACTGCCCTCCTCCTTCTCTACCATCTGCACACACTCACATATATCCACACATGCACGAGCACGCGCGCACACGTGCATGCACACACACACACACACACACTCTCTTTCTAGCCACCCCAAGCAATCTGAAGAAGTGAACCACCCTAAGGGCACCTCAGCACCTCAGCCTGCAGAAACAACACTCATGTGCTTGGAATGTTCCCTGGCCACCTCTTCACCAAGCCTATCTCTTTCTCCAATCTATCTGCTCCTGAAAGCCCACTTCCTCTACAAGATCTTCTTAGATTAGTCATATATGCCCCTGCCCCACCCTGCCTCAATCCATATCTTAAAGCTGTTCCTGCAAGCTACTTTCTTACCTCAATTATTCACTCATCACTTTTTCTAACCTCCAGAATGCACTTAACCTTTACGTGTAACTGATGTTTCTTCTCTATCGGCACATTACATAACTTCCTGGTGCCTTCCCACGGGCGTGTGTGCGTCCATACTCATCTGTCAGTATGGCAGGGAGGGCAAGCTCTCTGTGCAGCACCAGATGGGCATTAATAAGGAATTTGTGAAGGTGGCAACAACAGAGATCACATTCAACAATTATTTGAGTTGCCCCGATTTGCCCATCAGATGCCCATCATCTGTAGGGGTGGGGGTTGTGATAGGACCAGTAAAAACTATAAAGCAAAATCCTTACAAGCAGAATATAATATGGGGGCACCTGGATGGCTCAGTGGTTGAGCATCTGCCTTCCTCTCAGGTCATGATCCTAGGCATCAAGTCCTGCATTGGGCTCCCTGGAGGGAACCTGCTTCTCCCTCTGCCTGTGTCTCTGTCTCTTTCTGTGTGTGCCTCATGAATAAATAAATAAAATCTTTTAAAAAAAGAAAAAAGAAGAACATGATATCAATCCTCAGATGTCACTGTTCCCATTTTATAGGTGGGAAAATAGAGGTTCAGAGATACTTACAGCTTGTCAAAGGTCCCACAGCATAGAGTGCCCAGGCAGGAACTCCTGACTCTGGGAAGGTTCCAGTCCCAGGGTTCAGGGAAACAAAGAAAGCAATATAACTACCAACACAAACACACACCTCTAAGAGCAGTGAACAAACTGTAGGTGGTGGGGGCCAAAAGGGTGTGTAGAGCTGGGATGTGTTAAAGGAGTTTTAAGTGAAGAAGAATCCACCTCAGTGGAGGGTCTCAGGGCAGCCGAGGGAAACCCTGCTCAGCGAGTCGCTGCCCTTCTGGCCCCATGTCCCCTGCTCTGGGATGGCATCACGCTGCCCACGTCGGACACAGAGAACAGTATTAGCATTCCTCAATAAATCATTTTCTGGGCACAAGTATTAGGAAACAGTTTGACTTTAAATGACATCTACATCAGGAAGGAAACTAAAATTAGCAGTTTCTACTGCCATGACCCACTTGTTCTTCCAACTGGACTATCCAAGAGAGGAGCCTAGCTTTCCTTGCCAAGCCTGTCCATGCCCCATCACAGCTCTGCTGCCCCACACTTACAGAACTTCCTTATCGTGAGAAGTCTGTAAAATGCATTTAAATCAAGATGCACATGGGTCACCTGGGTGGCTCAGTACATTAGGCATCTGCCTTCAGCTCAGGTCATGATCCCAGGGTCCTGGGATCGAGTCCCACGTCAGGCTCCCTGCTCTGCAGGGAGTCTACTTCTCCCCCTCCCTCTGCCTGCTGCTCCCCCTTGCTTGTGCTCTCTTTTGCTCTCTTTCTTACTTTCTCTCTCTCTCTGTCAAATAAATAAATAAAATCTTTTTTAAAAATTAAGATGCACACGTATGTGTGCATATGTCTATGTGGTTGTGTGTGCACGTATGGATATCTCCTGACCTTCATTCTCCAGGTTTCTAGGAAGTTAGTGAGGCTAATATATCTGTTGTTTGCATGAGACTGAAGCTGACTGATGCTTCCTCTCTTCATGGGAGTTTCTTGACAGGTACATGGATGCAAGAACCAAGGAAGCCAAGCTGCCTGGCATCAGGGGAGGGGCAGCACCTGGGTGTTGCTTCTGGATCTGCAGCAGCCCACAACAGCAGGTTGCACACCTTCTAGCTCCTGGGCCACTGTTAACATGATTTGGCTCCCTTCTGTGCCTTCCTCTCCTTTCCCACCACTGAGCAGCTCTGGTTGCCTCTACCCTTTGCAGTTTCTCCCCACCTCACAGGTTCTGCTTCTCAGAGCATCTTGCACATGTCCATCCTGGCCATCCTCCCATCCCACGTCGCAATCTCACAGCTTCAGCTTCCACGGTTAGGTCATTCTTCAGCAGTTAGAGGGGAATCTCACCTGGCCTGGTTCACCCTTTTAGACAAACCAAGTCATGGGCAGTCTTGGAGGTGAGTTGCACTTAGGGTAGATGCCCTGTCCGATCTGGGCCAGCCTTGAGCAAAAATGAAATCCTTGGGCTATTTCCCAGAGTGAATGGAGGCTCAAGGGAGACAGGCGGAGCAACACAGTGACACCACGGCCAGTGTGCTCACATTCACAGGTGACCTACGGCCGAGCTTCTGTCCTCACTGGGACTCTACAGCAGCCCCTCAGTCCAATCCCCGCTCCCCACACTGAGCCAGGATTCAAACTTTGGCTTTGCCATGTATTTTTTCTCTCTCTCTCTCAGCCTGTAGATTATTCTCTGGTGCTCCCATTTGCCCATCTCCGTTATCTGGTTGACTCATCAACCAGACTGCAAAACCCTCAAGGCCAGGGAGGATCTCACCTTTCTTGCGTATGACAAAGCACCGAGTATCATGTGCAGAGCAGGCCAGAGGCATGAGTGAATGAACATATTAATTTAGGGAGGAAAAAAGACTGACCAGATGACTTTCTAAAGCCGGTGAGCCTGCAGCTCCCTGGACAAACAGTGTGTTCCTCTGCCCTGCTCTGGCCTCGGGGGCCCCTGCTCTGGCTTCCCTGGGGCCTTTAG